>NC_070606.1:101580533-101945533 GCF_027172205.1 Podarcis raffonei | reverse complement strand
CAGCTGGACCACCAGGTGGTGGAGGGGGGGGGAGGCCTGAAGGTGGGGAGGGCATTGCCAAGGCTGGGCAGGGAAAGGCAGGGCAGAGTGAGATTTCTTCAAGGCTACTCTGCGAGGAAGCATGTTCCACAGCGGTGCTTCAATCGCAGCCCCGCAGAAGAGGATGGGAAGAATTTGGAGTGACTCTCTTGTGTGTTCCCTCCCCTCTCTCAGTATCAGGGCATATGGTACGAGATCGAGAAGCTGCCATCCAATTTTGAGAAAGGGAAATGTATCCAGGCACACTATGAGCTCAAGGAAAACGGGAAAGTCAGAGTGGTGAACAAAGAACTGCTGTAAGTATCTTTCTCCTCCTGCCTGGCAGGAGTTGGGGGTGAAAGGTGGGTTCTTCATGGTTTGGGGAGGGGGTGGCTGGGCAAGAGCTGGGGTGCTCCTGCTGGGCTCCTGGGGGGCCCTCCTGCCCCAACACCTCCCTCTTGCTGCCCCGGCTGAGGGGTTTGCAGGCTTGGATTTATCTAGGTGTTTTGGTGCCCCCTTCCAGGGCCAAAGACCCACCTGCAAAGACAACTCACAAAGGGAGGCACAGAAGATTTAAAACCTGCAAGATCAAGCCATCAAACAGCGGCAGTTTCAAATTATACATTTAGTTAAAACGAGAACAGGAACAGCTGCATCTCAAAGGCCTATTTTAAAAACACAGAGAGAGGGAACCAGGCGCACAAAACGCAGGAGGGAATTGCACAGGGAAGGAGCCACCACAGAAAAGGCCCCACCTTCCTCCCACCAAGCAGGCAGATCTGAAGGGGAGGCCGGTGAATGCCACCGGGGCACAAGGGGACTGCAGTCCACTTTCTCCAGACACAGTGCAGATGTGTCCGTGCTGTTTCTTGTTTTGTAAACTGTTTCTTGTCTTCCTTGAGCTGCTCTTTCACCTGCTGCACATCTTGCTCTCCCTCCAGCTCTGACGGCTCCATCAACCAGATTGAGGGGGAAGCCTTCCAAAGAGACCACCATGAACCAGCGAAGCTGCAGGTCAAGTTTAGCTCGTGTAAGTAAGTGGGAGGCTCCTCCTCTTCCTCTTGGTTCACCTGGTCATGGAGGATGGAGCTTGCAAGGCCAACCGTGGAGGCAGAATGGAATCTGCCCCATTTCGGGGGTTTCTGCTGGCTACATTGTGGTTAGTAGTCATTGGCAATCCTCTCACTGCCCACTCCTCTTGGTGGACCATCCAAGTTGGTGGCCATCCCTGCCTCCTGCAGCAGCGAGTTCCATAGTTTAACCATGCACTGTGTGAAGAAATAGCTTCTTTTACCTGTTCTGGATTTTCCAACACGCAGCTTCATTGGAGCACCTCTCTGCACTGACTTTCTCCACAATATTCCAAATTTGCCCCAAAGTTGTAACCATTCCTCACCAGGGGAGCTGTTTCAGCCCCTTGACAATTGGAGTGGCCCCTTCAGCTCCGCAGCGCCCTTTGTGTTGCAGCACACAGTGTCTTCCAGCTGTGAGCATGCCTTAGATTTGGACAAGGGCCTCACACTATTGGCCATTTTCAATCCCTTTATCAATGATCTGCTTCTTTGGCGCAATGTGGCTTCTTTCTACCTGGCAAGGAAGCAGATGGAGGCCTCATTCATTAGAAACACACAGAGAGCCATTTCCTTGATTGCCGGCTGTGAGTTTGGCCACTTCATTCCCTGCTGCAAGGATACATCTATTTTAAAGGCTGCCTTTTGCATTGTGATACAGTTCAGTGAAGTCTCTGCACTGCCCAGCTTCCCTTTGGGACGGCTGGGCTCCGAGTCACCAGTGAGCAGGCTCCTTATTCCTTTTGCATCGTGGGCTTCGTTGTTGCCCCGGACAAAAGGGAGGCCTTGTTGGGAAATGAAGGGATGCTGCCAGGCCTCTCCTGTCCCTCTGTTTTCCTGCCGGCCAAGCCAGCCCCGGCTCTTCCAGCGGCTCTTTTGATGATGGCAATTCCTGCTCCTTTCCCCTCCAGTCATGCCGGCAGCCCCCTACTGGGTCCTCTCCACAGACTACGAGAACTACACGCTGATCTACTCCTGCACCAATTTCCTCTGGCTCTTCCATGTGGATTACGCCTGGATCATGTCCAGAACCCGCCAGCTGCCCCCGGAGACTGTGGAGCACCTCAAGAGCACCCTGCACTCCTACAAGATCGACACGGCTCGCATGATGCCCACCGACCAGGAGAACTGCCCTTCCGACATGTAGCCTGCAGCGGCCCCAACCAGCCCTGGACTCTGCCTGCTCCTCCTCGCTAGCTACTGCTTTGTCTCGACCAGCACAGCCTTTGGGCTTGTGTAGTTTGCCAGCCCTCAGGCCACCAGGACGGGTGGGAAGGCCCTGCGCCTGCTGCCTTGTAGCACCCACCTGTCCTGGGGAGGACCTTGTTGTAGTGTCCTGCTGCCCCCTTCCGCACTGCTGTTTCCGGGTTAAAACCTGTCTCAAGAGTAAAGCGAAGATCTCGGAGGAGGCTGCCACCTGACTGAGGCTGCCAGTTGCTTCCTGGAGGGTTGGGAACCTGGGACCACATTCCAAATTCTCTTGTGAGGAAACTTCAGTTTTTCTGCTTAGAATAAACTTGCCTAATCAAGCAGCTTGCATCTATACAGCTCCTGATTTTCCTTCATTTATTGTGTCTTGCTATGGTGCTGAAATTGCGGGGGGGGGGGGGGGCTTGGAGTGAGAACCCCTCACTCCTTTGGAACTTTCAAGTGCACAGCACCTTGCACCTCAGAATTTCCAGAACCCCAAAGGGTGTGCTTGTTTCCCACCTCCTTGCAGCCTCTTTGCCTGGGGCTGTCAGAGGCTGAGCCAAAGGGGGTGGTTGGGGGCTGAGGGTTGCTGTCAGTCCTGCTGAAAAGCCGTGTCTGGACCTCCTCACTGCCGTTCAGAGGCAAACCACCTGGGCCTCTGCTGAGATGTGCATTATCTGGCAGCCTGCCTGGTAAAGTGACAAGCCGGGGGCCCAAGAGGAGTAAATGCTGCAGAGACGGGGGCCCACTGAGTCCGCCAATTGCAGCCAGCTCCCCAAGTGGCCCTTCCACCTGCCGCCCCAGCTTTGCAAACATAGTCCCTGGTGCTGTGTTTCCTTGGCCAGGGGCTCTCTGGAGCTCCAGTGATAAACACAAGGCATACAAAATATGTAAAAACACCTCAACAATTGAAGCCTTACCTATTTGCAATTTATTTGCAGTTTAGGAGGGACCAGTTATGGTTGTGGTAGTTACAGGTGAGAAATAATGGCTGCCCTGAGGCCACCCAGTGAGGATCAGGCCCGAGTGGAGATGCGCCCCCCACCCCCGTCATAAGCCTCAGTCACATGTCAGAGTTCATGGTTAATGGCTGAATGTGAAGCCAGTGCAAGCAGCAAACCACAACCCTCTGCCTAGCGCGGGGGCCACCCAGGAGACTGTGGTTTGCTTCACTCCAGACAAACCACCGTCTGAAACCTCAATCCCTGGGCCTGGCTTGTTTGAGGGCAGCCAGCTAGGGACCCCTCTACCTCCCTTATTACTTGTGCATTCCTAGCGATTGGTCTCATCATGGTTTCAGGGAAGTAATACATGATCCTGCTCTCAATGCTCTTTACGCCTGCGAGACTTTCTGGGCAGAGACGCTGCTTCGTTTCCTCCCAGGGCCCGCCCCGGAGTGTCAATTCCTGTAACTTTTCATACTACAACTAAAGAGTTTGCTGTGCCACACAAACCTGCCTGTAGTTCCAGCACTCCTGACTGCCACACCAGTAATGGCTGCCGGTGCAGAAGCTGAGCTGAGCTTGAGGAAGAAGAGCTCATGGAGCATTCACTGCTCCAAGAGTTTGTAAGTGGGACACTGGCCACTTCCTCACCTGCCCAGTTTCTCTAGGCAGCTGCTGGGTCTTTGAGCAAGCAAGCTGATCCGCCGAGTGGGCCTGGAGCGCCACCCAGTGGCTTGCCAGGAGCCAAGCACCTGGTGCTCCAGAGCCCTTCAAGAGAGTCGGAGCAGGGTCCGCAGGGCTGTGTGGAATCAGGATCCTGCCTCTGGCCTCCTCTGGGTTGCTTATTCTCTAAATAATAGCCAGCTGAGCTCTGACACCACTCAGGGCCAAAGCCCTTCCAAGCTGGCTCACATAGAAAGTCAAAATGCAAAATACTAATAAAATTAACTTATTAAGACTAAAAAATAAAACAGGAAGCTGTAAACATTCTGGCACATCTCCCCATGAGCTTTTTCTCATCTGCATATATTTGCCTTAGCTAACTTATACCACAAGCAGCAAATGAGGGCCCAAAACTAAGGAGAACAGCAATATTTTAGAAACCTGATGGTTCGATTTCCATATGGCCATACAGTATTTTTGAAGCAGGGAGCAAATGGCTTTTAGGTGAAGCACATGTGTGACACAGCAGGAATAGTCGGAGGAGAGAGGGGGAGGGATTCCTTCCTGTGTGTGAGAGGAGAAATCCTTCCTAAACGAAACGCAGTTGCCACCTGCCATTTTTGTAAGGCCCTGCATTCCCAGCAATACATACGCAGAGAGAGAGAGAGAGAGAGAGAGAGAGAGAGAGAGAGAGAGATCTGCTACCTGGGGTACTTTTGCAGCTGATGGGAAATGGCTGGATGGATTGAACAGACAGAACACAACTTTCAGTCCCTGTAAGTTCAAATGCAGCCCCAAAGGCACAAATTCCTGGTTTGCCCAGGAGAAAACTGGCAGCGCAGCAACCCTGCGGCTGGCCAAACCTGTCTCTTCTTGCTGGAGGACTGAGAAGTCCCTGCAAAAAGCTGCTCTCCCTCTACCAACCTAGATGGCACCCTCTGGAACCTGACGCTATGGCTTCTGGGTCCGACTCCAGATCCAGCCCTGAGCTCCCCCCAAACTCCCAGCTGCTCAAAGACAACCTTGGCTCAGATCTGCCCACCAGTTATGAAAGAATCCCATTTTCCTTTTTTTTTTAAAATTATGTTTATTGAAATTTTCAAAAAAGAGTATAAAAGAAAAACAGAAAAGAAAAAAAGAAGAAAAAAAGAAGAAAAAACAACAGTTAAAAAAGTTTACCTTAATTACATTCCATACCCAATTTCCTTGACTTCCCCACACCTGCCCTTCTTGTATTCCAATTCCAATTTTTAGCTCAGCAATTTTTATCCCTCCCACTTTACCTTATTTCCTCTAATTCAATTTACTTAATCAGATTTTAACTTCTAAACCACAATCTTTATATTTCAAAACTTATTCTTAACCTACTTTTCCTAAATTCCTCCATCAATTTAATTAACCTATTTAAACTTAAAAATCTCAATCTTTATGCACCAACAGTTAAACTTGACAATCTTTAGCTAAGGTCGGCCCTAAATCTCTCCCCAAATTCCCCATTTTTGTGTTAGTGGCAAAAGCCAACTTAATTAAAACAGAATTATATTTATACACCCTTTGGATTCCCGAAGCCCTACCACCCCCTTTCCCGGTTTGATCCCCAACCAAAGTCCATCAGCCCATCCAAAATCAGCCTGGCGATCTCACATCCGAGGCACTTAACCCTCTCTCAATTTCTCTCTGCCGGTTTTCTTGATAGTCCTTTATTTTAAATTCCGAATCTCGAAGAGGCTCTGTTCCAATAAGGTCCATATTTCTTCCAGCCAGACCTCCATATTTAACAATGGAGCCAAAATCTTGTTTCTTACTTCTCATAAGTCCAGATGTCCCAAAGGCTCCAAATTCAACATTGGCCATATTTATATTCCATATGTCTTCAGATCCCCATAAGAGGAGATCTCTCCAATTTCCATTCTTCACTTCCAACCAAACTTTCATCATCATGTTCTTATTTTCCATTATTTCCAACTTAACAGGCCTCTGGCTCTCTTTAGTCATCTGCAACATCCCAGCACCTCCTTCTTTCTCATGTTCCTCTTTAAATGACTCAGACTCTTTCTCCTGTTTGGCTATAAGGATTTTTGGATCAGCAACACTTCCCTGTTCATCTGCAGGAGCTTGAATCATATCTATTCCAGGTTCAGCAATTTTGTTTACTGTTCCCTTCATTGTTATTACATTCATAGTCAAAACATTTGTCTGCTCCTGTAGACTTCCCAAGAGACGAAAGGTCTTTTCCAGTTCAGCCAGTATTTTTCCACTTACAGCCATTTTTATAATGTCCTGGACCCCCTCTAGAGGGATTCTAGTTACTTTATGACAAATTAACCTTTTCTTCTTTATTTTTAACAATTTGTTACCAAATTGTATCAAATGTAACCAGCAAAGACAGCAGAGACACAGTTCCCTTTTTTCCCCCAACTTTGACAGCTAGTTTGACAGCTGTCAAAATCTATAAACCTCTTCCGCAGGCTCTCTCCCCGATCGCTCCCGGGTTTTGGGGGAGGGGTGAATTCCGTTCTCTTATCCTCCAGCACAGTCACTTAAATTGGCCCAATATAAAGTTAATTGCTCTTTTCCACAAAAAGAAAGGCGTTCACACAACCTTAGTAATAAAATCCTTGCTTTACGAAAGAATCCCATTTTCCACAGACCACCAACAGCCATCTTGGTCCCTCTAAATATTTTGACCTTTCCGCAGCTGGTGTTCAGATGGATAACTACAGTGACATGCGCTTAGCTCAGCATCATGCAGGGACAAATGCCATGGCTTCGTCTGGGAGTCAGCGAGACTCACACTAACCTGCCTTTATCCCCCTTGGGTCTTCCTCAGTTGGGGGTGGGGGCGGCAGTCTGGTGCCACCCCTGGGGATTCTGTTAGCCCTCCTGGCTGCATGTCTGCCAAGTGCCATCCCACAGCACTGTACCTTTCCCAATCCAACAGGAACACCTCGCCCTCACTCAACCGCAACACCTGCCTTGGGGAACCTGCTCCCACACACCCTGACTCTCTCCCAGGTGACTGAAGTGAAGCCACTGCCTGCTTGCCCACTCAACCTGATGCTGCGTGACGGATGCGCACAGGACTGGCCCATCCATGAGGTCGACTGAGGCAGCCACCTCAGGTGGCAGAATCTATGGGGTGCCTCCATGGATGCCCTCTACCACCACCCTTGCGACTGGAGGGGCGGCTGGTTGGGCTGGCTTCCGGACTCGGTTGAGGCCTCTACACAATCTTGTGGGGCTCTCCTGAGATATCCTGAGAACACACAGCTTTGGTGGGGCGGCAAGGGGGGAGGTGGGCTGAGCATCTGCAGGACAGCAGCTTCCCATCTCGCCTCAGGTGGTGAAACAGGATGCATGTGACCTTTATTTTTTCCCCTTCTATTTATTAAATTTCTATACCACTGGTTCACAGCATAAAAATACAAGCAGGGGCAGGGGAGCTGGCAACCCGGGAGCCTGGCCATGCGGCCACTGCGTGGAACTCATCCGAACCGCTCAAGGGGAAGAGGCCTGTCTGGGCAATTTTGTGCTCGGGCGAGAGAGACTGGCAGTCCCCCCCCCCAGCTCCCAAATGATGTGATGAGCCAGCAGCGGCCCAGGCTCAACCCGGCCATTATCTCAATCACTCCAGCAAGCCGGTCGATCGGTTTGGGCAGGGCTGACAGCTGGCAAGATGATGCGGTTGTCACTCCTTGCAAGGGAACAGGCAGAGACACGGCGTCCTGATTAGCAGCCAAGCAGGGCGGGATGTTCTCCTGCCTGGAGCTGCTCTGCATGGAGGCCGGCCCCTTTGATGCCGCGTCCCCTGAAGGGAGGCTCTTGCAGCGATGGGAGATGGCCCACTTGTTAAAGCTGTTCTGACAGCAGAGCGGCAAAGCCTAATCCCTTCGCACACCCGCCCCGTGTGCTTCTTAGCCCAGCGCCCGAGAGCCCTCGGACGGCGCTCATGGAGGGCCGGAGCTGGGGTGGGCGGGAGAGGGCTCCGCACCCAGGCAGAGCTGGCCAGGCCCTTCAAGGGGCTCAAGGCAGGCGAGAAGGGCCCCGTCTGCCCGGCCTTTTCTTCAAGGCCAGCCTGGCGCGCAGGCGGAGGAACGTGTCCCTCACCAGTCCCCGCGGGGGTGGAGCGGGGAGAGTGGGTCCCAATGCCCACTTAGCCCCCGGCTGCCCAGGCTGCCCTACCTCACAGGAACAGCCTTCTGAGGGGAGCTGGACTGGATGACCCTCGGGGGTCCCTTCCAGCCCTTCTATGAATGGGAAGGACCTGAAGGGCCCCGGGAAGGCGGGACACCCTGGTGCGCCCCCTCTCGGGCGAGGCCGGGCCGGCCCACCTCGGCTCCAGGCCGGCCAGCGGGGCCAGAGCCCGGGTCCCGCGGAAAGGGCTCCTCGCCTCCCTGCTGGGCCCCTCCTGGCGCGCCTGCACTACAACTCCCGCCATCCTGCCGGGCTGGCGCGGGGGCCGACGGGAGCTGCCTTCCTGCGCGTCCGGAGGGCGGAGGCCGCCCGGTTCTGAGGCGCTGGCCAAGGCCGATTCGCGTCCAATGGCAGCCGTTGTTGTTGTTCGGGTTGCGCAGGCGCAGTTTGCGTTGAGCGGCGCGTTCTACATCCGGGCTTCCGGACGTCCCGCCTCTCGCGCGCTCAGCGCATGCTCAGAATGCTGGTCCTCCCCGCCCGGCTTCTGAGGCGAAGAGGGAGGGAAGGGAGCCGGCTCCGCCCCCCGCTTATGACGCCGCGTCGCCTGCCTGTTGCGCGTGCGCAGAGCGAGGCGGCGCCGTGACTCCGAGCGGCCTCCCGTCCCGCCTCCGCCGCCTGAGGAGAAGCAGCAGCAGCCGGAGAGCCGAGGGGAGCGCGGCGGCAGGAGCAGCGAGGCCACGGGCGGGCGAGCGAGTGGTCGGGCGGGGAGCGCCAGCCCCCCTCCCGGCGCCATGGAGGCCAAGTCCTCGTCCAGCAGCGGCCGCCCCCCCGTGAAGGGCATCCTCAAGAACCCCTCCGGAGGCAGCGGCAGCGGCAGCGGCGGCGGCGCGGGCCTGGTGGCGGCGGCCCTGGCAGAGGCGTCCACCGCCAGGGCCAAGCCGGCCGCCGCCAAGCACGCCGCCGCCGCCGCCGCGGAGGCCCCGCTCGGAGGCGCCTACGACGTCGACGCCCAAGGGTGCGAGGCCGGGCGGGGGGGGGAGGCGGGGCGCAGCAGAGGGAAGGGCGCCGCTCCCGCCCTGGATCAGCTTCCCTTCGGGGCCCCCCAGGCCCACTCCCCGGGGCGGGGAGCCTCCTGGTCAGATCTCCTTGGTTGCTGCCTGGGGTCCTGGTTTGGGGGCTGCCCTTCGTCAAGGGGGGGGCGTGTGCGACCTCCTTTCATGATTGGAAGAGGCAGATCAGAGCGGTCATCTGTTCTTATTCCAGATGGGCGGGGTATAAATAATTTACTCGTATTATTATCATCCACCTTTTCTCCAAAGACCTCAAGGTGGTCTTTGCCCTTTCTCCCTCTTCATCTTGTCCTTTCAACAGCCCTGTCGGGTTGGGGGGTTATAAGACCCACCCAGTGAGCTTTGTACCTGAGCAGGGGCTTTAAGGTGGGGTTGGATAGATCAAAAGGGTGAGTTGCCCTGCTCTCTAGGGAGAGGGAATAGGGTTTCTGGAGGAGAGAAGTGCTAATGTTTCTCTCCGTTCTAATTCCATTTCTTTCCTTTCTCGTGTTCTTTTAGTAAGAAGTCCCAGAAGTGGGATGAAATGAACATCCTAGCCACCTACCATCCCGCGGGCAAAGACTACGGCTTAATGAAGATCGATGAGCCAAGCACTCCCTACCACAGGTGAGCCAGTCAGGATGATTAAAAGAGAGGTTGCCCTTGTGCGCTTCGCCAGATAAAGGCACTTTTGATAGGCTAAACAGCAGCCTAGAGTGAAAAGATTGCATGGCGTGGCAGGCTTTATGTGTTGCAGGGGTTGCTTTTGATTAATTAGTGCACATTTGTGTGCATGATAGGCTTTTGGGAAGTGCAAGCTCCAATTATAAACTATATCTTTCAACAAATTTATATATCGAGGGAAAAGCCCTTCTACTCTGTTTAAAGAGGCCAATTACAGCATTTAATAGGTCTCTGAATATGACATAGTTGGATATCGCCTTGATTTTTGTAGATACCTTTGGTATCTTCAGCACAGGAGCTGATTTACACAAAAATACTTGAAATAAGGAGAGCTGGCATTTAAAGGAATCTCTTTTGGCACGCAAGTAGCTTGGTGCTGCTTCTTCAAGTGAGGCTGTAGCAGCAAGTTCTCTTCATGTCCTCTCTGTGTCTTACTTACCTTCGCAGCATGGCAGGAGATGACGAAGATGCAGGCAGCGATACAGAATGCAACGAAGCCGTCACTGCAGATGTGTTGGCAAAAAAGTAAGTGCTCCTGGGTGCAGGAAGGATTCTTTGGTTTTATGCTACATTTTAAATTTATATTTTTACCTGAACTTGCTTATTTCTTTGGGTGTGTTATGTTACTACTGTAACCTGTCCTGTGATCTTGGGAAATAGAGTGGGCTAAAAGTATTATGAAATAAAATAAATAACCCAATAAATCTGTGTAGGTTAGCAGCTGCAGCGCATGGCAAGGGGCCGAAGATCCTCGCTCAGCAGGAAGAGAGCAGCGAGGAAGAGGATGAGTCGGAGTTAACTCCTGAAGAACTTGGTAGGTCTTGCTTTGCCAGTTAGAGCCAAATGGTGCCTGTGGAATAGCTGAAATGTGTGAAGGGCTAGATAGTTTTTATTTTTCATATTTGCACAGATGTTGTGGTTTAAGTGGTGCTTATCCCTATCTATGTGTCGGGACGCGGGTGGCGCTGTGGGTAAAACCTCAGTGCCTAGGGCTTGCCGATCGCATGGTCAGCGGTTCGAATCCCCGCGGCGGGGTGAGCTCCCGTCGTTCGGTCCCAGCTCCTGCCCACCTAGCAGTTCGAAAGCACCCTTAAGTGCAAGTAGATAAATAGGTACCGCTTTATAGCGGGAAGGTAAACGGCGTTTCTGTGCGCTGCGCTGGTGCTGGCTCGCCAGAGCAGCTTCGTCACGCTGGCCACATGACCCGGAAGTGTCTCCGGACAGCGCTGGCCTTCGGCCTCTTAAGTGAGATGGGCGCACAACCCTAGAGTCGGACACGACTGGCCCGTATGGGCAGGGGTACCTTTACCTTTACCTTATCCCTATCTATAGATGGAAAGCTGAGGCAGAGGATGGTAATTTGCCTGTGACCATCCAGTGGAGCTGGGAGGTGGGATTGAAGCCCAAGGAACAGACTCTTGACTTTGGACCCCAATAATATAATAGGTATAACCTGTGAAAGAAAGATGCTTGGATTTGAAGGCACTCCTGGGGGTTGGATTCCGTTGAAACCAGTGTTGTTAATTGACTTAAGCCCTTTGCAGTGAGGGGCTCCTCTTTGAGTATGACTTAGCTGGAATAGAGCCCTTAAGTGGCAGGTAATGGCTGGGACCTTCTAACAAGTGGAGTTGGGTTGGGTTTTTTTTTTTTTAATATTTTTTAGTAAGGATTTTCTTGTTTTACAGAAGTGTAGTGCCTCGTATTTTTTCTTCTTCTTCCATGTAACATTTTTACAAATCCGTTTCATTTGTTGAGGCAATAGGGGGAGAAGAAAAAAGAAAGAAAAAAGAAAGGGGGGGTGGAGAGAGGGAAGATGGATGGGGGTGGGGTCGGGTGGCGGTGTTTCTATTATGTTTAATGTATGTAGAGTTTGGTGTCAGCGTTGCTTGTGTTGTTCACTTGTGTTCCTTTGGTGGTGAGAGAGGTTGGGGTTGGCCTAGGGTGTGATTGTTTGCTTGTGATTGGCTGTGGTGATCTTTGTTTTCGTGTGTGAGTGAGGTGTGTGTGTGTTTTGGATCAGGTTAGCCATATTGATTTGTATGCTGTTGGTGGATTATTGTAATTGTCCTGTTGGGTTGTGTATGTGATAAAGGGGAGTCATACCGGGGTGAAGGCGTCTTCTCCTGTTTGTCCCCGTGTCAGTTTCAGTTTATTAGTTAATTTTTCTAGTAGGGCTGTTTCCCATACTATTTGGTACCATTGGTCCATGCTTACTCCTGACAGGTCTCTCCAGTGTCTGGTTATGGTGTTTCTGGCTGCTGAGAGCAGGTGGGTTATAAGTTCTTTGTGGTGTAAATGGGCATTGTTGTCTTGGAAGATGTTTAGTAGGGCCAATTCTGGGGTGATGTCTATTACTTGCTTAGTTATTTTACATATTTCTTGTATGGCTGTTGTCCAGAATAGTTGAATTTTGGGACACTCCCACCACATGTGGAGGTATGTGCCTGTGGAGGTGCACCCTCTCCAGCATTTTGGTGAGGTTCCTGGGTGTATTAGCGCTAGTTTCCTTGGTGTTAGGTACCACCTGTAGGTGAGTTTCAGTGTGAGTTCTTTTCTTTTCGTTGATATGAATTTAAAGGGGGGTTTAGACCACATTCTGGTCCATTGAGTGGGGTTAATCTCATAGCCTATGTCATTCTCCCATTGTTTTTTGATTGCGTCTAGGGGATTTGCGGGGTTTTGGAGTAGTATTTTGTATATTGCGGATACCGTCCCTTTACCGTTTCCCTTTGTTGTTAGGAGGAGGTTTTCAAAGGTTATCAGGGGCCTAGTTGCTGCTGATTTTACTGTTGGGTTGTTTAAGAGGGCATGTAGTTTGTGTTGTGTTAACCAGGTCATTTGGGTGTCTTCTAGTTTGTCTTGTATTTCTTGTGTTGACAAGGGTTTGTTATTTTTATAAAAGTCTATTAGGCGATATAAGGCTTTGGTTCACCAGGTTTTTATGTGGAGGTTTTGTGCTGCATGGTGGAATAATGGGTGGTACGCCAGGGGGATTAGTGGGGATGGGGTTGGGGATAGTTTGCCTATTTGTGTTTTCCATGCTTTGAGCATGGTCTGTGTGTACCTGTTAAGTGTTGTGGGAATTTTCTTTAGTTTGTTTGGGAGGAGTGAGTATGTTGTGGTTCAGGTGTTTTCAATTGTGTCCCTCTCAAGTTGGGTTGGGTTAACAGGTAAAAGTTCATCCTCCTTAGATCTCTACCTCCCCATGGCATAATAAAGATGCTTGGTGACAGTTATGATTTTGGATGTTTTCCTTCCCCCTGAACTTTCCAACTAAATTTCTAAATTTCAGGCTCTTGGTGAGACACGGAGCTTTTTCCAAGTCAGCAGTTCTTTTGACTGCATAACATCATAGAGGAGGGAGAGAGCTGTGGTGGTGAATGAGCTGCCTTTTCCTTTAAGGCTAACTGCAGGGACCAGGGAACAAGTTGGAAAGAATGGTCGCTCTTTGACGGATCAGTTTGGGGGTCATGTTCTTGCCTCTTTTTGCAATTACATGCTGCAGTTCTTGTGTGTTCATACCACGGCTTTCTGAAAACTGCCCTTGAGAATAGCTGGCATTTTTGCTGGGTATCTCTTTTTTTTTGTACCCTTAAGCCTTCCCAGTTACCTACCCTTATGCCTGACTCCAGAGTAAAATGGCTGAGCTTGGGAGCTGCTTAGGTTGGTCTGTCTCCTCCTTCCTTTGACTTTACTAAGCAGAAAAATAAGCCACTGATTTCTCAGTGCGAAGGCCCAACAAAATAGACATTGGTGTGGTTCTTGCACAGACTGTGCATACACACTTGTGCAGGTGGATTTTGGCTGCTCAGGTGGAAATTCTGCTCCATTGCGGACCTGGAAAAATTCTAGTTGAGCACCCTGCAGAAGCTGGGAGGGGAAAATGTTCTGGAAGTTCTAGACTGACCAAAAACAAGTTCTGTTTGTGCTGCCTCCCTACCCACCCATAGCCTTTGGGATGAGGTCGGCTGTAACTCTCCTTAGGAAATGCACCCTAGGGAATGTGGTAAGTAATTCCAGTTGAACACATTTATGTACATTGTCTCCTGGCCAAATGCAATGCCTCTGCAGGATTTTTTTAAAACCTTCCTTTTGAAATTTTGATTTATTTTTTTGGGGATGGACCCCAGTTCTTGTAGTTCAGGGTCTTCATGGCAGCAGGCAGTGGCGGCAAGGTCTGCTGCAGCTTTAGCAGAGTGTGTAAAATGTGAAGCTGCAGGAGGTATTGCAATCGAAAAACAATGGCTGATGAGTAGGTCTACTGAATCTGTTTGTTCTCCGTGCAGAGAAGAAGAGGCAGTTTGAGATGAAAAGGAAGATCCACTACAATGAAGGCAAGAACATCAAGCTGGCCAGGCAGCTGATTGCGAAGGAGCTGCATGGTGACACAGCCAATGAAGAAGATGACGACGATGAATGTGATGATGAGGATGAAGACGATGAATGTGATGAAGAGATGCGGGACACAGTAGACCTTGGTGAGCCAGTTACTCCCAAAGTGCCTACAGTTTGTGCCGGTCAGAGAGCACTTCCCCATTAGTGTCGGCTCTGTGAGCCACAGAGTGGAGGGCATTTTGCAGGGCTGAGAATAGGTTTCAGATTCTTAGGTGCCAGGATGAAATCCCCAGGCAGGTTCCTAGGCAGCTGCTCTAGGGGTTTGGCAGCCTTGGCCATCTCCAGCCAAGTGTTTGCTTTGCATCGCTTGACAACTCTGGTATTTTCTTCAAAATGATATACAGTACCAGCTTGAAGTCTATAGCGTGCTGTCGGTTTCATGATTTTTGACCTGGCAATATGTGTTTGGTGAGACATTCATCAGGTAAACATCCTGATATACCAACAGATCACAATGTCTGAAATAAGGATGTAATTATGTAGAGGTGAACAGGGTAACGTCCTGGAAAGTGCTGCTTCTTAGCGGTCTAAAACTGACACAACTGATAGAACAGAACAACAGGGACAGAAGAAATTGTGAGAGAAGGGATGACTGGCTTCACATTTTTTACATGTTGCAATTTTTTTCATAGTGCGTGCGTACGTGCACACACACATTGTGATTCGCTATATATTGCCATGCTGAATATTATGAAACTGTTGACATAATGTGGACTTCAAACTGATTTTTGATGATGTTTCGATACATTGCCTCTCCCTAGTCTGTGAGTGAGTACGTTTGGCGCACTATACAAAAATCACAATGTGGGAAAAACCATGAAGCCAGCCCACACTTCCTTGGAAGTTTTCAAGCAGAAGTTGGATAGCCGTCTGTCATGGATGCCTTAGCCAAGCTTCCTGCATTGCAGGGTGTTGAAGTAAATGACCCTTGCGGTTTCTCCCCATTCTGTGACTCTCGCAATTCCTGCAGCCCCTGTTAAACTCTGCCAGCTCAGCTCTCCCCTGCCAGGGGGCAGCAGATCACAAGAGCAGGTGCTGGCAAAAATCACAATGTGGGAAAACCCCTGAAGCCAGCCAATGGCTCTACATAGCTCCATCCTTATTTCATCAGTATATTGCAATGTTTAACTGGTGATATATCACGATGTCGAAAACCAGATACTGCCCAGCCTTAACAGCCAGCTCTGCTTCCATTGGAGGGACTTGTTCCTATTTGCCTGCAGGGGCCGTTCTCCTTGAGGTAGAAATGGGAACTGTGGAGAGACAAAAATGGGCAGTGTGTTGCCATTCCTGTTTTTCCACTCCTTTTCCAGGTGGCTGGAAGGCAAGCCCTTCTAGGATTTGTGCAGCTGGGTGGAGCCCAAGCAGCCAGCACTGCCATGTCAGCAGACAGACTCAGTGTGTGTTTGCGTGAGAGAGAGAGAGAGAGAATTGGGCAGCAGCTGAGCTGGCCTGGAGGTTTGCGTTTGCACTCCTCACACAGCGTTCTGCATGCAGAGTGGCTCGTTCAGCTGCTGCTGAGCTGGTTTGGCCTTCCCTCTTTGCATGCCTCATTTACCCATCCGCCTTTATCCTCACATGAATAAATTGAATGCTTCTCTCGTAGATTTCAGAGGCTGCTTAGTGGCACTGATTTATTTATTTTTAGTTGGCTTCTGCTGTTGCTGGCCAAGTGGCTTCATTCACAAAGACACTTTGGAAGTAGCAGTGTTAGTGATGCCTGAACAGTTGGGTTTTGAGATTCTCCTCCCAGATGCAACCCAGATATTCTTCTATCCCATGATACACATATGAACTTCAGTTTCCAAGTTCTTTAGTTCTAAGTCTCACCTTTGACACCTGGGCTGGAAAAGGCATTGATAACAAAGGGAGCTTTGAAAAGAGTAAGCCAGACATAGGCAAACTGAGCCCTCCAGATGTTTTGGGACTACAGTTCCCATCACCCCGACCACTGGTCCTGTTAGCTGGGGATCATGGGAGTTGTAGTCTCAAGACATCTGGAGGGCCGAGTTTGCCTGTGCCTGGAATAAGCACATGCAGAGCAGCACTGTGGCAGAGACAGGCGATAGAGGAGAATCTGTGAGTTCTAGGAGAGAGTAGTGAGCCCAGGTGTGTGGTGGAATGGTTGAGGGAGCCCCAGGAAGAGAAGACACAGGTGATATGATAGCTGTTTTCTACTGTGAAGACATCCAAAAGGACCTCTCCAAACAGGCAAAATGGCAAATGCTGTTTGATATGAGGTTCATTCCATGCCAAATCAACTGGTGCCATGTTCTCTCACGGCTTAGATTTTCTTCATTTTTTTAATGTGTAGATACCTATGAGATAATCTCAAATAATTTTTAAAGATTTTTTGGTCCAAAATTGGGCGCAGATGAATTTTTTTGGAAAATTTGGTTTTTTGTGCGATTTAGGCTAATGTAATTTCTGTGTCAGTTTAAGAAAAACCTTTTTCGCTCATTTTTCAACCAATTGGGCTTATTTTGGTATCAAAATAAAGGTACTTGTGGTCTCTTTCAAAATAAGGTATAAAAATGGTACTAAGTGCCACAGAAAAGGGTCACCGACCATTCAAAGTGAATTTTTGTCATTTTATTTCTGGTGGGTTTGATAAGCCATAGCGTGCAAACCACAACTAACGTGTTTCATACTTTTGTTGTAGAATGGGCTAACCATGTACTTTTTATGTTTTAAAAATAAGGAGGGTGTTTTTTGTGGTTATAAAATAAATTGATTTTTAAGTAAATTGTTTGCACTTTTTTTGTACAGGTTTAAGGTCTCCTTGAGCCTGAAATAACTCACACATTCATGAGAATAGTTAAAATTGTACCCCCTTATGTTACAGTGTCATCTGATATATTTTTAAAATTAAGTTTTATTGATTACTTAATAAAAACAAAATACGTCTCAGAGCCTTTGTTCATTTTTTTGTGTAAAACACTTCTGCAATGATATGGTCAAATCTATTTTGTTTCTCATACGTGTAATATGGTAATGAAGGTGTGTGTGTGTGTGCATGTATATGTGACGATAGATAGATTGGATTTTACAATTTAATATTCAACCAAATAACACAATATAACATTTGTCATATTGCCCATTTAATCATTACACATTTAACTTCTTCATCTTTGGTTTCCCATTCTAACAATAAATTATACATTTTCTTCAGTATTTTAGTGTTATCCTCTACAATTTCTCTTTAAAATCTAGATAGAGCAGGGGTGTCAAACTCAAATTCATCGGGGGCCGCATCAGCAGTTTGGTCACCCTCAAAGGGCCGGTTGTATCTGTAGGACTATGTGTCCACTCTTTATTATCTCCCCACCCCAACCCATGTACAGTGGATCTAGCAACCTCATCCATAAAGTGCTGGCAAGGTGATACCGCTGTTCTGCAGTATTATATTTTTTGTTTGCATAGTCCTACAATGTGTTTTTAATCTTATAAAGCAAAAGTGTACACTCAGCATCTCTTAACCAACCCGCTTTTAATTGTAACCTGAGCATGCACCATGTTGCTGAAGAATACACATAATGCACAGGTGGTATCAGTCCAGCAATTTCCTACAAAGCCTCAGCAAATTGGAAACATAGGTGAAGGACGAACGAGAAACTGGCCAGTATTGCCCCCATGGACCTGCAGAGCACCTTCACTTATAGCCAGTTATGGCCATGTAAATCCGAGTTGCTAAATGGGAGATTAAAAGGGCACTCCGAGGAGCTTCCAATTTAGCAAAAAGACGCCCTCCTTTCTGCAATTGCGTTCCGCCAAAGGACAAAATGAACCTGCCCATTTTGCCGGGCACAGGGAACTTCAGCCCACCCCGCGTCTCTCGGATCCATTGGGATCGGGTACTTCATCCACCCGCAAGGGAGCTGGCCAAGGCAGAAGCAAGGCGCTCCCCGCCGCCCCGGCCAAGAGAGGCTTCCCCAGCCCTTGCAACCGGTCGGGCGGCTGCGGCGGCTGACCCACTCGCGGCTCCCCAAGGTCACTTGCCCGCCGCCGGTCCCGAAAAAAGGAAGGCTAAGCGGGTCTGCCAGCCCTGCCTCCTAAGAACCAAACCTGCTGCCCCTCCGTTCCGCTTTTGGTCTCTTCCGGGAGAAGCGGGAGGCGGAAATGCGACTCCTCACCAAGGCTCGCGCGCGTACTCCTCCATTTTGGCTCCTAGCTTCCGTACCTAACGCGCTCGCTCAGCCGGCTGCCGGCATGCGAGTCACGTGGGCCCCCACACCTCCGCTTCCCCGCGAGACTCCTCTGAGCGCAGCCATTGGTTGTCTGGCTTCCAGGAGCTGAGCCAATAGGAATGAGGAGAAGGGGGGAAAGAGAGCGACACACTGTAGGGGAAAAAAAGCAAGAATAAAAGGTGAAGGCTGTCGGCCGGCGGTGGCTACACGGGCCACATGACGAGGTCTGGCGGGCCGGATTTGGCCCGTGGGCCTTGTGTTTGACACCCGTGAGATAGAGTATAGCTAAATCATTTCTTTTTATCTTATTTAAAAACCCCATTTACTTGAAAATATTGCAACCAATCATTAACATGATCTCGAATCTCTTCAAAATCTTTCCATTTTAATTTCCCTTCTATTTCTATTAAAAGATCTCTATACGTAAGCCATTTTTCTCTCCTTTTTTTTAATTGATGTTGCTTCCGTTGGTGACAACTACCACAGAGTCTTTTGTTCTAATAAATCTTTATATCTTTCCCATACTTTTAAAAGTGATCTCCTGATTATGTGATTATGGAATATGCGCTTTCCCTTTATAATTCCACAGGTACGCATGGCATCCAAATCTGTTGTCATGTCCTTCAAGATCTAACAAATCTGTATTTTCCAATTTAAAACCTACTGGCTGTTGCTGGGGAAGGAGGGGGAGAGGCTCAGAGTGAGCATTGTCACAATGGTGTTTAGATGGAGCTGCTTGCCGGGCTCCGTATTTGCTGAATTAAAACCACCAAATAAGATTTCCTGCTTTTTCTTTGATCCTTGAAGCTGCCGGGGGAGAAGAGAATCCCTCAAGTCTGATACTTATTGCCTAAATCCTTTGGTTTCATTCACAAGAAACTTGTTGGATGTTTTTAAAGTACAAAAATAAATACATTTTTTCTTGCTGATTCAGAAAGGTCATATTGCATACAGTGGTTAAAACAGCATCATTGACCATACTACATTTATGGGAAACAAAATAGCTTTGACCATATCATTTCAGAAGTGTTTTACACAATAAAATGATCAAGGGCTCTGAGACATAGTTTGTTTTTATTAGATCCTGCAGGAAAAACAAAATCAATTGAACTCATTAATAACAACTATGGAAGTTCAAACAGCAATTACTGTATTTTTTGCTCTATAGGATGCACTTTTCCCCCTCCAAAAATGAAGGGGAAATGTGTGTGCATCCTATGGAGCGAATGCAGGCTCCTTGGCTTCAGCGATAGCAACGCGAAGCCTCCGAAGCGCAGAGAGAGAGCTTCCCCCGCGCTCTGGAGGCTTTGTATTGCTTTTGCTGAAGCTGCCTGAAGCCCCTGGAGCGCAGTGGGAACTCCCGCTGCACTCCGGGGGCTTCAGGTGGCTATCCGCAAGCTTTCAGAGTGCAGTAGGAGTTCCTGCTGCGCTCCAAAGGCTTGCGGATAGCTGCCTGAAGCCTGGAGAGCGAGAGGGGTCGGTGCACAGTGATCCCTCTTGCTTCGCTTCGCTGGAGAGGCGCTGTACAGTTTTCCCTCTCTGCGCAACGCCCCTTCAGCGAAGCGGGAGGAGAAATGGAAGGGGCTCCGTTTTTCCTGCCGCTTCGCTGAAGGGGCGCTGAGCAGAGAGGGGGAGAATTTTTTTTTTCCCTGTTCTCCCCCTCCTATGGTCCGGTGCATCCTATAGAGCGAAAAATACGGTAAACAGGGAAGGATTGGGAAGGCACCTGGACCAGACGGATTTACAGTAAAGTATTATAAAATATTAGGTGAACAATTGATATCCCTGTTAAGAGATGTTATGAACAATATATTGACAAAAGGACTGATCCCAAAGACATGGAAAGAAGCCTATATTACTTTGATTCCAAAACAAGGCACAGATTTATTGAGTGTAAAGAATTATAGACCAGTTTTGTTATTAAATAATGATTCACTTTGAATAGGCAAATTCCGGCCCTTCAAATGTTTGGGACTACAATTCCCATCATCCCTGACCACTGGTACTGTTAGCTAGGGATGATGGGAATTGTCCCAAACATCTGGAGGGCTGGAGTTTGCTTATACCTGGGCTAGGGATTTTTAGGAAAGGGATTAAGAATAAAACTGCCAAAATTGTTATGTCATTGCACAAATTTGTGGTGCAGTTTGGAATGTCGCCTCAAAAAGAATATTGTAGAGCTGGAAGAAGTTGAGATAAGGACAAGGGGGTGAAACAGCGAACCAGTGAGGAAAGGTGACAATATTTTTAGTTCAGAGGAAAGACAAGCAACAGGAAACATGATAGAGGTATAAAATTGGGACTAAAGAACATCTTTCACACAGCGCAGAGTCAAGTTATGGCATTCCCTCCCACAGGAAGCAGAGATGGGCGCAACTTGGGTGGCATTAAAAGAGGTTTAGAGAAAAGCTTGGCAAATCAGGCTCCCCCAGTGACCAACCACAGTGGCTGTGCTTCTGCCGCCTCTGCCAGAGGCAGACAGTCTCTCCGTACCAGCGGCTGGTGTTCCCTGGTGCGTTGCACTCATGTCCTGCTTGCGGGCATCCCTTAGGGGCAACTGGTTGGCCCCTTTGAGAACAGAGTTCTGCCCTTGGACTGGATCCTGCAGGGGGTTCTGCCATCACTTCAACCTCTGGAAGCATGCATAGGTCCTGGTCCGCCCCCATAATTTTATCATTTTGCAAGTGCACTGAAACAGTGCCTGCCCATCGTATTCTGGCCAGTCTGAAACACGTTTTGTGCCTATTTCTTGACTGAGGCGAGTTTTGTTTTTGTTTTGTTTTTTACTGTTGTCTTCTTTCTGACAGATTGGGACTGTTGAATAATATGTTAGCCATGACATTCAGAGTAGTAGGAATAAAGCAGATGAGAATCAAATCAAGGCCTAGTGAATCTTCCCACCAGAACCCCGAGGACGTCGTGCTGCTTAGCTGCTGGCCGTAATTCTGCGGATGATCTTTCTTGTGAAGCTGTGCAGTTCACAGAGCAAAGGAAGCTGAAGCATGCGCATTTCTGAACTTCCTGTGAGCCTGAGTCACTTAGAACTCCCTGTAGGATACTTCATCTCTCTTTTCAGCACAGTATTAGGGCAAGAGCAGGCCTTGAATCTTGATTCAGTTGAGGAGGGGTTGCAGTCCTTTCAACTGGGTCTTTGGGGGGGGGGTCCTTCTGTGTTTGTCTCCTTCATGCTGGCATGCCAGAATGGGTGGCCTACGTGCAGGAGGTTCTGGCTGCCCAGGCACCTGGTCTTCTCCCCCAGCAAGGCCCTGGGGTGCTTGTGAGTTGGGCTCCTTCCACTAAGCTCCCTGTGGCTTTCACTTGGTCTCCTACGATCTCCAGTTGCATGACCAGGGCTCCGTCTTTGCCCTTCCCACCACTGCAGAGCCCAATGAAGGGCTTCCCTCTAACATGCAGGCCTGTAGACTCATCTTTTCTCCAAGCAGAGGGGCAAGCCTGGGTTGAGTTGCCTGCTCTCAGTTGCTCACTTGCTGCCTTTGAATGGAGGGCTGGGTGTGGGGCTGAAGCCACCAACTGTGTACCGTGCTGAGGTTATTTTATCCTTGAGAACCAAGTCCAACAAAAATGGCATTGCTTTGGCACAACTGGTTGATCTGTGAGTGGCTGATCTCTCCCCTGCCCGGTCACCTGGTGCACTGCTGTTAGTCGAAGATGCTGCTCCCTTCCCTTTTGTCTCTTCAGCCACCTGCTTGACAGCTGTGGGTTATTTTTGTGTGTGTGTGTGTGTGTGTGTGTGTGTGTGCGCGCGTGTTTATATATGTATAGTTCTGCCTCTCCCTGTTCCTTCCTGCTTAGTCTTCTCTAGGGTAGATGTACCTCCTTGGCCAGCCTGTTCAAAAATGGTGCTAGACTTGGGGCTGGTCCAGTTCTTGCTGGGATTCTGTGTGGCAGATGCAGAATCCTGACCATGAGGTGTGGATGCCTCGGTCTCTTGTGCTTGGTTGCCCAAGTTGGATTTATTTCCCGGGTGGCTTCAGGCATGTAAAGAGAAGGTCACCTGGTATCCTTCCAGGCCTGCAGTCCGGGAGGGCAGCTTTTGTGACCTGAAAGGTGGTTGAAGCATGTGGGTGATGGACACTGGGGGTGGGACCCTTGCAGAGCTGCCCATAAAGCTGGTTGAGGGGTGTTTATGCAGGCCAAGCAATTGCTGTGTCTCATGTCAGAAACAATCACTGGTGGCTAAGAGGACTCTTGGCTTCTGCAGCCAGCGGAGATGACCCATGTGTTTGATGGACTCAGGTTGACCATTTGGAGTTTCACCCTGTCAAGATGAACAAGAATGATGCTGCATGCAGGCATCTGACCATCTGGCCTCTGCTCCTCTGAGGGTGAACGCTTGCCCCACAGATGAACAATCTTTTGTGATGCAAACTGCAGCTGGTGAGAAATTCCCTGTTTCTTTTTTTCTCTTTCCTACAGCACCTGATCCTAGCGACCCACTTGAGAAAATTGCACACAGCCTAGAAGAAGTCTGCTCAGGACTGTAGCTGATCCTGAAGCCACACCTTTGTATTTACTGCATTGCACACCTGCAGTTGTGACTCAAGTAACTGAGGAGCAGGTCGGCTCCCACTTAGTGTTGCCAAGTGTGGTGGGAGCCGGCGAGACTTTTCTCTTAGGCAGACGGAAAACTCTGCTGAGCTGGCTGATTCTTGTGCCTGGCAGCCACAGAGAAGACGGCTTCACGCATAAACAGCAGGATCACATGACGTACAATGCAGGTGACTTTGGCACATCCGTGTTGCTCCTCTTTATGGTTTTGAAACAATCAGTCACTTTGCTTTCTCCTATTCTATTTGGCAGGACCTTCTAGGACTTAAAGTGGCCACATGCCTGGTAGAAGGGCTTTGGCATTGATGTGCCAAACTTTACGACTAGAATAGATGAACCCTTACACTGAACCGCTTGACAATTGACAAGGTATTTTGAAAAGAAAAAAAAGGGATTGATTGATTGATTAATAGGCTTCTTTTTGTAGAATATTTCTTCTTGGTTGTTAATCTTGCTAGTCTGTATCTTGTTGCTGGAGGGGGAGAAAGAGGCCGAGAGGGAGGCGGCATTCATGCAGCCAGGAGCAAAATGAAGGAGAAACAGGGCTCTGCATTCCCTCCATGCTTCCCAGAGCTTCCTGCTGTTACGTGGGGGCTGTTCTGAGCCTGGAAATGGTGCTCCAGCCCTGCCAGGCTCTGCAACGCTCTCTGCTTCTGCTTGTGGGCTTGGCTGTGGAGTGTTGTCCTGTGGGCTTTTTCACCCTGAATCTCCATTGAACTGTGTGCCACCTTGTCAGCTGAGGCACCCCAGGGGCTGCCACACTTTCCCAAAGTTGGAGGGAAGTCAGCTTTGCTGGAAGATTCTCTGGCTCCCGTCTCCCTCTTTCTTCCTGTCCAGAGCGATAGGGTGGCCTGGTGAACTGTGCTGCCATGCAGCCCTAGTGAGGAGCCAGAGCAGCCACCTGTAAGTGGTTGTGGATGGAAGACCAGCCTTCGTGCTGGAGGCCCCAAGCAGTGGGGTCCTGGCTGATGGATGAAGGCAGGGGAGAAAGAGTCGGGGGTCTGGCTTGTTCCCTCTCTCCAGACTTGAGTAGAGAGACAATCCTGCTTTGGCTTTTCATTTCCTAATTTTGATCTAAATTCAATGTGTTGACCCAACTCCATATGACTCTATGGATCTGTTTTAAAGTGGCTTGTTTACTGTGTGACATCTGAACAACACATTGAAAGTTATAGTATTGCATTCCAGGGCCGTCTTAAAACATTAGGCTCTTTGTACCCTTACAAAAAAGATGTGTGTGTAGTCATTTAATATAGATAAAATGGGGAGGGGGCTGTTGAAACAAGCTTAACCTTTCCACAAAAGTCCAGGCTGTGTGGAATTGCATGTAAGTGTTACCACATCAGAGTCACTGTCTGGCTTCCCGTTTGCAGTTTAATTTTGATGTTTTAAGTAAAAGTGTAGTTTCTTTTGATTGCATTTTCCCATGAGAAGAACTTGTAGTGAATGTTCTGCTCTTTAAAGCAGATCTCCAGATGCTGGTTGCACTCCAGCTCCCAGCCCCACCCCTGCCGGCCCTATTCTGACAACATCATGGTGAAGTGACATTGACTTGTATCCCACTTGGTCCCAGTGAGCTACATCTCCAGGGCACCCACCCCCAGCCCCCTAGTTGGCTGGCTGAGATTGTGAGCCTCTGGGCAGGGATGTTGTCTGTTCTGTACAGCACTGACCCTAAATAAACAAGTCTAATACCACTGGCTTGCTTCCTCAAGCCATCCTGATTGCTTGTGAATCTCCCCCTTGGCCCTGGGGGAGTTTAGCCTGTTCTGCTGGCCCACCATCTGTGGAAACCTCCTTTGGACTTCAGGCTCCTCTGCAAAGAGAAATGCCTGCATTTGAGAGGAGGAGTTGACTGCATGATGCTGAGGCCAGAGTTGCCTGCCCTGCCCAGCCTCTCTGAGCCTTTGGGGCCCTTCGTCTTGCATGTGTTGATGGCCCTTTTCCTGCCAAGCTGCAGCATTTTAAAATACCAAATCAAGGTATATAAGCGTTATGAAGAGCAGAGGGGTTTCTGGGAGCTGGTGGCCTCTGACTTCCCCTGGGAATGTGCAGGAGGGATCCTTCCAAGAGAGCTCTGCATGAGTGCCGGTTCTTCACCAGGACATGGCAAGTGCAGGTGCCAGGGGAAGAACCTCCTCTCCTCGGGCGGGGGAGGGAGAGAAGCTGCTTTTCAGGCCCCACCCCCAGCGGCTGAATCTCTTGTGAACAGCCTCCTTTCTTTCCTTAGCATGCAGTCTTATAATCTGCCCAGACTACGATCCAAGTATAATTGATTAAGGTTAAGGCATTGATTCTATATGAATTTCTGAAGATTTTGTATCTTTCCCCCCCTTCAGCCAAGTTCAAAACATACAGTGTAACACTTCTAGGCAATTGAAACCAGAATGATTACATTTTATGAACCTCCGTCCATTGTCTGCCCAGCGGGCGGGAGGGGGCTCAATCTACCATGCAAAAGGCTGAGCTGCCTTCCCTGCCTAAGCATTGCAGTGATTCCCTGCCGATTGCACACTCCACAGTTTTGATAGGTCAGTCGTTACCCAGTCTTTGAAAATGCAGAGTTCATTCATCAAAGAATGGTATTTCATTGAAGCATGCATTTAATACAGTCGTACCTTGGACCCCGAACACCACAAACCTGGAAGTGAGTGTTCTAGTTTGCAAACGTTCTTTGGAACCTGAACGTCCAACGGGCTTCCATGGCTTCCGATTTGCTGCAGGAACTTCCTGCAGCCAATCAGAAGCCATGTTTTGGTTTCCGAACGGACTTCCAGAATGGATTCCGTTCAACTTCCAAGGTACAACCATAGTTGATTTCTCAAAAGAGGGAGGATTGGGGTTTTAGGGCTATGTCGCGTTTGTGCTTATGGTGTAAGGGAACGGTCAGGCTCATCCTCCTGACTTTAGCTCAAGGCCGTGGTGGGGACTTGGTACTACTTCTGGGGTGTCACAATCCTCCCCCTCCAGCTTTAACAATAGGTATTGGAAAACACCTGATGGGTGCTCTGATCTGCCCTGCACAGCACGTCTGCAGCTGGCTGGCTTTCTGGCTAGTTGTGTGGCATAGCAAAAGCAAGCTCCATCGACAAGCCTGCTTCTCCCTCCCCTGGCCTTGCAGGCTTTTCTTGGGAGAGGTGTGTGCTCACCCTGAGGGGACAAGCAAGCTGACAAGCACCAGGAGAGCAGCCACACACCTCCCATCTTCCTCAGCCAAGCCAGGTACACATCAGTTGTTGACTGCCCTTCCTGTGTTGAACCCACAAAGTCGAAAAGAGAACTCTCAGGGCAGCCTCTGGAGGGGCTGCTTCCTCCTCCCCTTTCTCTGCTGGAGGGACACCGCAAACGAAGGCGCAAAGAGTTGCCAGCAGTAGGTTCAGCTGTGGGATACCTTCGCCAGGCTCTTCCTGCTTCATTTGCTCACTGTCACTGCTCTATGCAATGTCAGAGTGTGTTTTGGGTTGTTTGGTATTTAGAATAAAGTTCTTAATTTAACTGTATGCGTTTTTGAATTTGTTCAGCTGCTGAGGCTGCAGCCAAAGGGGATGTTTCCTGTTGTTCTCCTTTGTGGGGCGGGGGGGGGGGAGAAGTTGGATCCTGGTGGACTTTGAACCAAACTCTCCAAAAAGGTGGAAAGAGGTTTCCCAACAGAGTGCCTAGAGCATGGTTAAAAAACCATGTTTAATTTTATTTTTTAAGATGAGAGGTCATAATATTGCAAGGTAAATAATGGAGGAGCCAACTGTCTTTTCTGAAGCAGAATCATGTATGGTAAGCTCTCAACCTACAAGGGGGTTACTTTCCAGGGATCAGGCCTGAAGCCAGAATTGCATATAGCCAAAACACATTGGGGTTTTTTTCTGGACTCCTGCCCCTTTTCTTTCTTTCTTTCTAATTGCCAAGTACGTAAAGCTGAACGTGCACAAATAAAATGTGTGTAAGTTGCAGTTTAACAATACAGTGGTACCTTTGTTTAAGAACAGCTTAGTTTATGAACAACTTGGATTAAGAATGCTGCAAACCTGGAAGTAGGTGTTTTGGTTTGTGAACTTTGCCTTGGAAGCAGAACATGTTCCGCTTCCTATTGAGTGTGTTCCTTTTGTAAATTTCCCTGCTGCTATGGGAAAGCACACCTTGGTTTAAGAACGCTTTGGTTTAAGAACTGACTTCCGGAACGGATTAAGTTCGTAAACCAAGGTACTACTATATATAAATCCTGGTCTGAAATAAACAAAATTCTTTCCCCAAAGCTTACAGAGTCTGCTGGTGGTGAATATTTGGGTCTTTGATGGCAAGGAGGGTTGGGGGGGCTTGCTATATAACGTTACACTATAGCTCCCCAAATCCCTTGCTGTCTGGGGCAGTTGGGAGTTCAACCATGGCTGGTGATTTGGGGTTGGAAAGGCAGGGGAAGGGATACATGAGAGCATGAGACTGCTGGCCAGTGGCCCATCAAGTCCAGCATCCTGTTCTCACAGCAGCCCTTAATAGGAAACCAGCCAGCAGGATCTGAGCACAAGAGGCACTCCCCCTTGCTGTGCTTTCCAGAAACCGACATTCAGAAGCACTGCTGGCCTCAAACTGCAAAGGAAGAGCAGAGCCGCTGTGCCTCAGAGCCGCCCATAGCCCTCCAGTAAAATGGTCTAATCTTCATCTTTTCAAGCCATTGAGGTTGGTGGCCTTGGCAGCCTCCTGTGGGAGGGAGTTCCGCAGTCCCACGTCCTGTTGTAATCTGGATTAATGGGTGGGAGGAGGGGGGCTTGTCTTTAGACCTGATGGGTTTGGTGGTTTCATTTTGCATTTCTTGTGTTGCTCAGCCGCCCAGCAGAATGGCGGCAGGATGGATTTAACAATGCTGATTCCCAGTGCTGGATTTATGTATAAGCTAAACAAGCTATAGCTTAGGGCCCCACTCTCTTGCCCCCCCCCAATATAAGATAAAAAAACAAATAAAACCTGCATCCAGCCACAGTGTTTTGTGTTGTGTCGGCCCCTAGGATGTAAGTCATGGGCCCTGCCTGCTAGCCTTTGCTCATTTCTATATATAGGGTGCCTACATTCTGCATGGACTGGTTGTCTGGCAACATGTGCAAATGGCGTTAGAGACCTATTACTGTAGGTCCATCCATTTGTTGTTGTTTAGTCGTTTAGTCGTGTCCGCCTCTTTGTGACCAACTGGACCAGAGCACACCAGGCACTCCTGTCTTCCACTGCCTCCTGCAGTTTGGTAAGGCTCATATTTGTAGCTTCAAGAACACTGTCCAACCATCTCGTCCTCTGTCGTCCCCTTCTCCTTGTGCCCTCCATCTTTCCCAACATCAGGGTCTTTTCCAGGGAGACTTCTCTTCTCATGAGGTGGCCAAAGTCTTGGAGCCTCAGCTTCAGGATCTGTCCTTCCAGTGAGCACTCAGGGCTGATTTCCTTCAGAATGGATCGGTTTGTTCTTCTTGCAGTCCATGGGACTCTCCAGAGTCTCCTCCAGCACCAGAATTCAAAAGCATCCATTCTCCAACGATCAGCCTTCTTGATGGTACATCATTACTGGGAAAACCAGAGCTTGAACTATACGGACCTTTGTCAGCACTTTGTTGTGGACAAAGGACAGCTGGACCGAGAAAGGGCCGCCTCCGGCCTCCCTCCGGCCCGGGCTCGGCAGCTGCGCAGGCGCCTCTTCTCAGCCGCCCGTCCTGAAAGGGGGCGGGGCTCCTGTTCTGCCTACGTCCCTCTCCGAGAGGCGTTCCGCTAGGCTGCTAAGCAACGGGGCCCGCCCCCTCCCGACGCGACTCTTCCTGCTCCCGATTGGCTCACGCAGGACTCGGCGGCGGCGCGCGTTATGGACGAGCGTTATTGGCTCTCCAGGCTGCCCCTTATGGAGAACGGGGCGGGTGGAGGAAGCCGAGGAAAGCGCTTTGGCAGGCGGGGATTGGCGCGAGCGGCCCGCACTCTCCCTCCCCATTGGCTCGGGGAGCTGCCCCTTCGGAGGCGGCCTGCGGAAGAGACCCCTGCCGCCGGCAGCCATTGGCTCGTGCGTAGCGCCGCCTGTGCCGATTGGTCGGCGCGTGGGGCGCTGGGCTGGGCTCCGCCCTCCCTCTCCGCCCGTCCTGCGCTCCGCCCCTCTCGCCTGCCCCCCCCCGGCAGAGCCGAGTCGAGTCTCTGAGGGAGAGAAGGAAGGAGCGGCGGCGGCGGCGGCGGGCGAGGGGAGGCAGCCATGAGGGTGGCCGTGGACTTCGAGGAGTGCCTCAAGGACTCGCCCCGCTTCAGGTCCGGAGGGCGGAGTCCGGGGCCCCGGGGGGGGGGGAGGCCTCCGGGGGGGGGGAGCCCGGGGCCAGCCAGTCCAGCCCCCGCGGGCAGCAGGGCAGGCAGGAGTCGCGGCTGAAGGCAGGAGAGCCCGCCGCCTGCCCAGGGGCTCCTCCCCGCACAAGCGCCTTGCTCTTCCCCACAGGGCTCCCTCCGCCCGGGGAAGGCGCCTCTCGGGGCCCCTCTCCACCTTCTCTGATGCCGCCCTTCCTCTTCAGCAGCCACCCCCAAACTCGGCCCTCCAGGTCTTTTGGGACTACAACTCCCAGCATCCCTGACCACTGGTCCTGCTGGCTAGGGATCATGGGAGTAGTAGTCCCAAAACACCTGGAGGGCCGAGTTTGGGGGTGCCTGCTCTTCCGGCTCGTCCTCCAGCGTGGTGGGGGGCAGAGGGGGCAGCCTCCTCCTCCGGCTTCCCCTCTGAGGCAGCCCGAGCCTGTGGCAGACCTTCAGGGAGTGGGGTGGAGATTGGCCCAGGCCAGGGGCTCCTTGAGGGGAGAAGAGGCCTTGAAGTAAATGCCCCCCCCTTGTCACATTTGGCATAGCCAGCTGGGCTTTGGGGCTCAGGAGGACCTTGCTAGCTGACACTGGATCCTTGCGGGACATCAATGCTCACTTGGATCCAGGCATGGACAGGCTGAGTACCAAGAAAGGCCTGGGTGCTTTTTGTGGTCCTGTGGTTAAGACTTTGTCTTGCGAGCCCTGGAGGGCATTCAACATCAGGGTACAAATGAGAAGCATCAAAATAAGTGGTGGATCCTTTTGTCAATATAAAACTTAGAATAGAATCCTAGAGTTGGAAGAGACCACAAGGGCCATCGAGTCCAACCCCCTGCCAAGCAGGAAACACCATCAGAGCACTCCTGATTCCTTGTAGGAATCATTGACTTCTCCTAATGCTCAAATGTTCTGATGGACATGTGACTCTTTCATATGCGTTAGACTGTATTTGCTAAGTTACAGTGGATGTTTCTGTGGATGGTTTGTTGGTTTGTTTGTGTGTTTTGACTTCCACAAGCAGCATTCATCTTGAGCTCAGCTGCTCTGGAATGCACACAAGAAATAGACCGGAACAGACACAAATCTGTGTTACCCATCTCAACCAACCCACAGTAAGCGGTGTGGAGGTCTCGCATACCAACCAGCCAACTCTACCTGATTTTGGTTTCGTCTTTTTTTGAGCCTCTGGTAAAAGCACCTGGTGTGTCCTCAGTTTGTGGTTAGCCTCTTTAGCCTCTTCAGAAGCTTTGAAATATAGGGGAAAGAACAACTGTTAGCCCTATATCCAAATGCTGGAAGGCAACAAGAATGTTGTCCCTTCAGTCTCCTCCTGCCTGCTTGGCTAGTGGCCTCAGATTCATCCCGCCATGGTGATTCCATCATTTATTTAGGCATCTTGATGGTTTCTTTTCTCTAGTTGCCTCAGGCATCCCTGCCACGCTTTCCTCACCTTCAGTGTTTCCCATCTACACAATGGGATTTGTAATGCTGGCCTCTCCAGGGCTCATGTATGAAAGGCGTTCTTCCATTGCAATGTCATTGAATCCACTTTTCAACATGTGGCTTTTCAGTCAGTGACTATCACAACAAGGAAAGCAGGATAGGAAGTAGCCACAGTGACTGGAGGGAGACCTGTGCAGCAGAAGCCACCCCCAGATGTGAGTAAGGGACCGTGGCCCCCAGCGCAGGGATTTATGTCGGCTGCTTGGATATATTGATGCAGGCGATGCCTTAGTTAGTCTCCAGTGCCCCGTAAGTAGCAGGGTGCCTTCACAGAGCCGATGTGTTGGCTGTTATGGAGACATTTCTACCCTTAACTTGCAGGGTGTACCCACCCTTCCTGTACTGCTGTGTGCTTATGAAATGTTTGGTCCCTCCCTTGCCAGACTGGACCACAGTGGCTCTTCTGGTCATGGAGGTTGTCTCAAATGGGTTACAGCCTGGAGCTTGAAAGGAAAGCTAGAAGGAAACACCCATGCAAGAGGCTGGCTTATTCTGCAAACCGGCGGGTGGTTTCCTGCCAGACTTCTACCCACTTCAGTATGTAATTCTTGGAATCTGGAGCTGATCAAGTTTAGCTGTCCTTTAAAATGGTTCCTTTTGCTGCTCGCGTTTGCCAAATGAATAGAGATTTCTGTTTTGCTGTCATTTTACCTGAATACAGAGAAGCAAAGATACAAAGCCGTTCACAGGGCAGGCTTCTGAGGGCTCCTGCTCTGCAGGTGTAATTCTTTGTGTAAAGTTACCAGAGAAACGGTTCAGATGGGTAACTGACAGGGAAAATGGTCTCCAAGTTTTAAGACTCCTTGGATGTGTAGCTGAAATGGAGGAAGAAAAAAGGGCTGAGAGGGTTATTTTTGCCAGTGCTTTGAGATTTGCAGAATAAGGCAGGCATAGTAGAGATGCTGTGTTGCTATGCCATGATAAACTCTGGTTTATTGTGACAGAAGCCAGCCCCAGGCACATTCATTCCTGTACCTTCTCCCAATCTGGCTTCAGGTTTCAGTGAACCACTTTCGCATGGCATGTGAACCTGACAGACTTTTTTGAAACAAGTCTGCTTTGTAGCCTGTGCTTGAAGTTGGCTTGTTTGAAGGAAACCATAGTTAAGATAAACTAACATTTGTCAGATCTAGATGATGTTGCAAGCTGTGTTTAATCAGAAATTGGAAGTTCAAGTTCCTTGTGGTGGCGCTGGAAGAGGAGGGGGGGTCTTGTGTGAGTCCAAGGCTTACTCAGCCTTCTTCTCATCTTAGTAAACCATAGTCTCTCCTCTCTGGATACAGCCCTCTTTGTCTGTTGATGAGGCTGGAGAAATCTCAGGCACCACAAAACTGGATTCAGGCAGCTAGGAATTTTGCAGTCTCCTTCCAGGCTTCGCGGGGCATAACCTCAGTTTCCTTCTGACAGTGACCAGTGAAACTAGACAAGAGAACAGGCCTCGAGTTGACCCAGTTGTGCAAATGACGGATGTCAAATGCAGAAGTTGTTTCAGGGAGGGGCTCCAAGCATCAAACCCTAACCAGTGTTGCTAAAGAGCAACGCGTCAGCAAACTTTTGTTTGGATTGTAAGGAGGAGGAAAATGCTTCTTCAAAGCACTGGAAAGCAGTATTTAATCTGCCACAGCTGTAAGGCAGAGGGTGGGGATGCTTTGTAATGTGTCACTTGCCTTTTGTGCTCTAGTTCGGCGGGGGGGGGGCTGTGACCCTCCAAATAGTGACCCTCAGGATGGCCAATGGCACTGAGGGGAGTTGTTTTCTCGACAACATCTGGAGGGACAAAAGTTCCCTGTCCCTGTGCTAGCCCAACAGACTGCAAAGACAATCTTAATAGGCATTTTCAGAAGCATAAGCTATTTTAACTTGCAGTGAAATCCATTCTGTGAATCCCTGCAGCTTTGGGTAGCGCTCTTCTCCCTGCATTTGTCTTGCCCTCTTTTAAAGCCTTCCCAGTTGGTGCCCACCGCTGTCCTCAAGAGGGGCACCAAGCCCTTGGGGGAGACTTTTCTGGGAGGTGCGGTAGGCGGAAGCAGAAGTGTTTTCTGCCAAGAACTACTTAAGTTAACTTGCCTTGGGATCCAAGCCTTTACTCCCAAAGATAGACCCTCTTCTTTTTTTTCTTTTTGTAAATGTGTTTTACTGTTTTCAAAGAAACAAATTAACAAATACAAACAGTACAAATTTTTTTTAGAGGCATCAGGTAAGTCCCATATTTGAAAACTAAGGAGGGTACATTAACACTAAGAACCTAACTCACACAATCTGGAGCAGTTTCTTGGTTAAAGGGACAGAGCTTCTGCTCCATAATGCTGTGGGTGCTGCCAGTGTGTCCTTGTGCTCTTGGGGCCCCAAGGGAAGAAGGAGGCTGCTTGACGGCCAGCACATCATCCAGCCACTCCTCTGCATGGCTGGAAACGGAGGTGGCTTTGCAGTCGGTTGCTGAAGCCCTGCAAATAGGATAGACCGTTTTGCAGAATGCCGACCCTCGATACACTCACATGCAAGGTGTCTCTCTGTGCCCCATTTGGCAGTGCCCTCCCCCAACCCCACCTATATCATGAGCTGCCTTAGTGCTTCAGATGCAGTGTTTTCATTTGGCAAACATTTAAAGCACACAGGGCAGCCATGAAGACTAAGAATCATAGAATCATAGAATCATAGAGTTGGAAGAGACCACAAGGGCCATCGAGTCCAACCCCCTGCCAAGCAGGAAACACCATCAGAGCACTCCTGACATATGGTTGTCAAGCCTCTGCTTAAAGACCTCCAAAGAAGAAGACTCCACCACACTCCTTGGCAGCAAATTCCACTGTCGAACAGCTCTTACTGTCAGGAAGTTCTTCCTAATGTTTAGGTGGAATCTTCTTTCTTGTAGTTTGGATCCATTGCTCCGTGTCCGCTTCTCTGGAGCAGCAGAAAACAACCTTTCTCCCTCCTCTATGTGACATCCTTTTATATATTTGAACATGGCTATCATATCACCCCTTAACCTCCTCTTCTCCAGGCTAAACATGCCCAGCTCCCTTAGCCGTTCCTCATAAGGCATCGTTTCCAGGCCTTTGACCATTTTGGTTGCCCTCCTCTGGACACGTTCCAGTTTGTCAATGTCCTTCTTGAACTGTGGTGCCCAGAACTGGACACAGTACTCCAGGTGAGGTCTGACCAGAGCAGAATACAGTGGCACTATTACTTCCCTTGATCTAGATGCTATACTCCTATTGATGCAGCCCAGAATTGCATTGGCTTTTTTAGCTGCCGCGTCACACTGTTGGCTCATGTCAAGTTTGTGGTCAACCAAGACTCCTAGATCCTTTTCACATGTAGTGCTCTCAAGCCAGGTGTCACCCATCTTGTATTTGTGCCTCTCATTTTTTTTGCCCAAGTGCAATACTTTACATTTCTCCCTGTTAAAATTCATCTTGTTTGTTTTGGCCCAGTTCTCTAATCTGTCAAGGTCGTTTTGAAGTGTGATCCTGTCCTCTGGGGTGTTAGCCACCCCTCCCAGTTTGGTGTCATCTGCAAATTTGATCAGGATGCCCTTGAGTCCATCATCCAAGTCGTTGATAAAGATGTTGAATAAGACCGGGCCCAAGACAGAACCCTGTGGCACCCCACTAGTCACTCTTCTCCAGGATGAAGAGGAACCATTGATGAGCACCCTTTGGGTTCGGTCAGTCAGCCAGTTACAAATCCACTGAGTGGTAGCATAGTCAAGACTGCATTTTACCAGCTTCTTTACAAGAATATCATGGGGCACCTTGTCAAATGCCTTGCTGAAATCAAGGTAGGCTACATCCACTGCGTTCCCTTCATCTACCAGGCTTGTAATTCTGTCAAAAAACGAGATCAGGTTAGTCTGACATGACTTATTTTTCAGAAATCCATGCTGACTATTGGTGATCACAGCATTCCTTTCTAGGTGCTCACAGACTGTTTGCTTAATGATCTGCTCCAGAATCTTCCCTGGTATTGATGTCAGACTGACTGGGCGGTAATTATTTGGGTCCTCTCTTTTCCCCTTTTTGAAAATAGGGACAACATTTGCCCTCCTCCAGTCTGCCGGGACTTCGCCTGTTCTCCAGGAATTCTCAAAGATGACTGCCAGTGGTTCTGAAATCACATCTGCCAGTTCTTTTAATACTCTTGGATGCAGTTCATCTGGCCCTGGAGACTTGAATACATCTAGACTAGCCAAGTATTCTTGTACTATCTCCTTAGTTATTCTGGGCTGTGTTTCCTCTGCTGAATCATTTGCTCCAAATTCTTCAGGTCGGGCATTGTTTTCTTTATCGGAGAAGACTGAGGCAAAGAAGGCATTGAGGAGTTCAGCCCTTTCTGTGTCCCCTGAAAGATCTCCCAAGCATAGGCTGGAGTTTAAACGCATGCTAGGAGCACGGGAAGCTGCCTTCTCCTGAGTTTGACCACTTAGCTCAGTGCTGTTGACTCTGGCTGGCAGCAGCTCTCCAAGGTCCCTGGCAGGGAGGCCTTTCCCAGCCCCCCCGGAGGTGCCATTGAGGATGGAAGCTGGACCTGCGTGCAAAGCAGGCGCTGTGGGTGGACAGGTTCTGACCCCTGGGCGCTTGACACTTGGCTCTCCTTCCTTTCTGAGAGGAAGCTGACTTCTGGCAGCCGGATATCTTTGCTTATGAGAGAGTCCTTTTGGAGAGGAGGAGAGACGGGGGCTTCCCTGACCGTTCTCTGCTCTGTTCGGAGATGGAGCAATAATGACCTGCATTGGGGACCCTTTTCCAAGGCAGAGGCTCTGTCTTCAGTTCACTCAGGTTGCTCTTTATTGTGTACATAATCAAACGAAATACAGTTGGAGGAGCAAGCGTGGGGCGACTTTCAGTTTGATTCCCGACTGAGGGGGTGAACTGGAGCATTTCCGGACAGGCCTTGTGTTCCCCGGCTGTTTTCTGTGGAGTGTCGCAGGCCAGTCTCCCTCCTGATGCCTCTGTTGTTGCAGCATTGGTTACACTTACATTGGTTTGTGTGGCGTCTCATCCTTGGCTGCTCCTCCAGTCTTGGATTGGGCTTCTCTGGTTTGTTGGTGCTGCCACCCCCCTTACCCCACTCTTTGCCCTTCGCCTGAGATTTGCTCCCTGGATGCTGCACCTGAAAAGGATTGGGGCCTCTGTTCATAGACGGGGGCAGGGGATGGAGAACCAGGGTGGGATGGAGCAGAGCAGCCCAGGGGCTGGACAACCTGCCTGCCCCCTTGCCCACAGGGGCATCAGGAGCTGCCCTCACTGTGTGGGGCCACCCTCCGCAGTCTCTCCCTCTTGCCTGCCAGGGTATAGCATTCAGCTCTTCCTGGGCCCTTTCCCCGGTTTTTAATTGGGCACACCTTTTGTAAGGTGTTTTGTGAGCCTATTGGGAGGACAAAGCAGGGTATCAGGGTCCTAAATAAAATTTCTAAAACATTCTGCCCATTTGGGAATCCTGGTGGCAGAAAAAGTTGAGCCTCCTTGCCGGCCTGCTCCATTTGTTGCAGGAAAAGCCGCCAAGGGAGGGGGTGGGATGGCAGAGCCAGGGGCTGCCTTTCTCTCAGAAACGCCTGCTCCCCTCACGCTGGCTCCCCTCTCCTCAGCAGGCAGTTCCTCTGGCTTTCCATCTGCAAAAAGCCATTCAGGCAGGTGCTGGCTAAAGAGAGTTTTTAAACTTACCCAAACACTTCTTTCCTACTGAAGATGCCCCCCCCCTTCCGTAGGTAAAGAAATGTGGCCAAGGCATGGCTGGCGTCGCCCTCAGAACCCTCCTTTCAGTTTCTGGGATGTCCTCCGTTGGTTCCTGGTGCTGCTTGTGGGTCCATCTGCTCCAGTTGGTTGTTCAATGGGCTCCAGCCCTTCTGGATGCCACTGGTCCTTGAGGCAGAGCACAAACAGTTGTGGGTCAGGCCGGCCTGGGCCTCGTCACTCTTGTTAACGGCAGGCAAGAGGCACCTGCAGGTTGGCGCTTCTGCCAGAAACATCCCCACTCAGCCAGGTGGGGGTCCGTGCATCACGGCTGGCCTGTGGCCGGGGCAGTCTCTTTGCATGGTGCTTTCTCAAAGGAGCCAAGTGAATAACATTCACTTTCTGGCAGGCTGCTGATGCCTAGGAATAATCGGAGTCCATTTGCATAGCTCTCCAGGAGCAACCTTTGCTGGATTTGAGAGGGCCTGCTTTGCAGCTTAGACCCAAATGAACACTTTGCCTCTTTTCCTTCCTCCTCCCCAATGAAAACGGTGAGAAGGGAGGAATGACCCTTTGCTTCATGGCTTTCGTCCCCTCTGGCCCGCAGCTGCAGAGCCTGTCAGCTGTTTCCCGGCTGTGTGCAGCTGGACTGTGCATCCCAGCTGCGGGGTGTGTGTGTGTGTGTGTGTGTGTGTGTGTGAGGAGACTTTCTGGGTGGTTCTGCCCACTGGCTGCCTTCCTCACACCGATCTTGCAGCTTCATAGAGATCAGAGTGTGGGGAAAGGGCTCTGTGCGAAAGGGGCACCGAAGAGGCAATTTTTTAAAAAAGGTTGTCATCCTCCCTCCTAAATGGCAGGAGAGCCCTTTTCCACAAACGGGTTTGGCAGCGTCATGCCTGGAGTGGGGAGAGTGTTTCTGTGGCACCCGGTGCCAAAGGTCCCACCTGGCATTGGCAGTTGCTGTTGACTCGGCTCTGTGGACGGCATCCTCTGAGAGGCGACTCATTTTGCAAGCAGCCCTGAGTGCTTGGCTGCAGTTGTTGACACCGAAGCCTTCTCCTTCTCAGAGTTGGCGTGCAAACAATGGGAATCTGGCCAGACCCAAATGGGGAAGCCAGATCAGGGCCCGAGTGCAGGGTGTCTGCCTCTGCTACACAGTCCTCCTCCACCCTGTGCCTCTTGGTTGTGCCAGGATGGAGCACCCACACCCCTCAAACCCCTCCAGAGAGATCCACTGTGAGCCTTTCTGAAGTTGAACTGGCTGCTTTGCGTGTGGTGGGTCTTCTGTTAGCAACGGACGACTTTCCCAGGGAGTCTGGAGGGTATGACATCTCAGTCTCTTTCTCCTTGCAGGGCTGCTTTGGAAGATGTGGAAGGAGATGTAACAGAGCTAGAGCAGAAGCTGGACAAGGTGAGCAAACATCACCTGGGCAGTTCCACCCCCATCTTGCTCCTCAGAGGGTCCCTTAAGAGAAGGTTTGGGGAGGGAGAAGCAATGTTCTGTTGTGTAAGCGTAAATCCTTGCACTAGTGGAAGGGGGATATTGAATGCCACCCTTTAGGCCCAACTCCTAGTTGAAGCCAGTTCTGCTCCTGGAACCTGGGGGTCAACTAACTGCCAGTCAGCTATTGAGGTGGGCATTGCCATGCGGAACGCAACTAGTTTCTGGACATCGCAGGTGGGCAGAGGGGCTGCCGTTGTGCTCAGGTCCTGCTGGTGTGCTTCTCATGGGGGGGGGCATCTGAATGGCCCCTGTGAGAGCAGGAGACTGGACTAGATGGAGTCCCTTTGGCCGGATCCAGCAACAGGGCAGCAGGGTCTGTCCCATCCAGCATTTTCATCTGCCAAGGTGGTCAGCCAGATGCTGGAAGAAAAGGGCATTTGCTCTTCTTTGCTGCAGAGTAGATATGTTGAGAGACGACCGCGGCCCTGAGATAGGAAGACTCTGCTGCTTCTCTTTCAGTTAGTGAAGCTTTGCATTGCGATGATCGACACGGGGAAGGCCTTCTGCCTGGCAAACAAGCAGTTCATCCATGGCATTCAGGACCTGGCTCAGTATTCCAGCAAGGATGCCCTCGTGGAGGTAAGTGCCCCCTGCCAAGTGGGCTCAGAAGAGTTCCATATTCTGGGGTCTAGAGCTTCCCCTCGCCTGGGGAACTGGGGGGCGGGCTGCCCGCCTGGGCGCCTGAGTGTGGGAGGGGGCGGGGTGTGTGTGGAATCTAAGCCCATCCAGGGAGGAGCTGTTCCTAAGAGAGTGTAGGAACTTAAATGGGCCTCCCCATTAAATATCTGCTGCTTTCATTTCCTTAAGCTAAGCATACTTGGCTCTTCAGCCTTTAAATGGTAAATATATCTGTTAGTTCATGCTGACCCCTTGAGAGAAGTTGGAGAAGAGGAATGTTTTCAAGAGCAGAATCCCGCCCTCCCCTCCCGGTCCCCTGTCTCTGCTGTCTCTGCTGATCCGTTTGGGAGAGGGGCTTCCCTGCTGTTCCCTGGGCAGGAATAATCTGGCTGGCCTTGTTCCTTCCTCTCCCTGCCCCCCCCCCTTTGCAGACCAGCTTGACGAAGTTCTCCGACAGCCTCCAAGAGATGATCAATTACCACACTGTAAGTTTCAGAAGTAGCTCCGCTTTCCTCCTCTATGGATTTAGAAAGCTGCTTGATAAAGATGTGGAAGTTTTTCTTCCCTGTGTTTCGAGGACACTCCAAGACACTTAGAAATGAAATGCCTCCTTAATAGATTTAAAATCTCTCTCTCTCTCTTTATTAAAAAAATGTGTGTTTTGAAGTCCCGATGGAGCGTGTGTGACTCGGTTGTTCCAGCTTCCTGGAACATCGCAGCTCTTGGCACTCTCTCCCGGTTGCCTTGGCTGGCCATCTGGAAACTCTGCCTCCCTCCCTCTCTCAGGCATGGGGGTGAATCTGCAGCCGGAGTCTGTGCGGGGCCTTGCACATCTTAATTTCTAGCCTCCTTAACACAGAGGCTTTGTCAGAGATGACTCCTGCAGCCTCGTGGCAGCCTGCCGAATGGTGTGGCTGTTTCTTTCAGCCGCAGCGAAAGAAGGAAGCGTCTGCCATGCATCTTCCCGGCATGGGGGCAAAGAAGAGAGATGGAAGGAAGTGAGGGGCTCTTCTCCCTCCCGCCGACATTTTTGCGGCTTGTTTGCGCAGTCCCAGAGCAGGACTCTGGAGCTTAGAAACCCCAAGTTTCCATCTCTCAGTGCCCCCTTGTGGAAGGCACAGGGCAGCGCTAGTGGGGAAAGGCAGGAAGAACTTCAGTGGGGAGACTGGCTGGACGTTGGAAGGTGCCTTGGAGCAAGAGGCGTCCCAAGAGTCCTGGCAGCTCTTCTCCAAGGCTGAGAGGGCATGCGGTGGGGGGTTCCTGCCTGGGGCATCCTGCACGCAAGCTGTGTTCCGAGAGGAGCCTTCTTGGCCCCAGGCGCAATGACTTTCCTTCTGGGCCTGTTTAGGAGGCTGTGGGTTCGGGCCCTTCTTGCGAAGCCAAGTGGAGGGGTGTGCAGTGTGTGGCCTTTGAGGCAGAGGCCAGGGAAGGGAGCCAGGTGGGCCCTGGGGTTCAGCGCAGGGCTGCAGCTGCTCCTCCGGCAGGTGCTCCCCCCCCCCGCAGCCTCACTCCTGTTGCCCCTGCCTTCCGTTTCTGATCTTATTTGGGAAGGGGGAAATCCAGGGCCCATGAAAGGTGGGGGCTTTATGTTCTTTTCCCCCCCTCTTTTTTTGCTGTTCAGTCACCTGAAAGATGTGGGTCCAGCTGAAGGGGCTCCATTGGAAGAAGGAAATGAGGAGTGGGGAGAGGCCTTGGGAAGCCTCGAATGTGGGCCTCCTCCACTTGAGCAGCTTGCAGAGCGTTGGGCATGGGGGGGGGGAGGCAGTACTGGCAGGGTGAGGCTGGGTTGGGGGTTCACTGGGCTGCTGCAGCAGAACTGCTGGTCCTTGGCGGGGGTAGGCTTTTCTCTGGCTGGTCTGTTGAGTCATAAAACTATTCCTGTCCTGTCTTTTGGTCCCTGAAGGGCCCCCAAGGTGGCTTGTGGCATTATAATCCTACAGTAGCAAATGCTAAAGAGAGAGCATCAAATGATGCTAAAGAAAATGAGCCAGTGGGGAGGAGTGGGGGTCACAGTCCCGAGCTAAAGCCGACTGCCTAAAGCCCTCCAAGGCTCATGGAGCCAGCCGTGAAGGTGAACATTGATACTGTGTGCTGAAAAATAGTTCCGCAGCCAGTGAAGTTGTTCAGGACCTGCTGAGCGAGATTCCCTTTGGCTTAGTCACCAACTGGGCAGCTGTGTTCTGGACCAGTCGCTGCTGGAGCTGTCTTCAAGGGCTGCTCCATAGGCAGCCTATGGCAGTAGCCTAACCTGGATGCCAACAGTTCATGCATGGCAGGGGGCAGGCAGCCTCTGTTGTTTGTACCTTCTCTGGCTCCATGGTGAGCTTGCCGTATAATCTGAAATATCCTTTGAGTTTAAAAAAGAAAAGGGAAAGGTGGCAAATTGCAGAAGCTCATTCTCTGGGATCTGTTGCCTGGGGACCCTTAGAGAACCGGGAGGAAGAGAAGGCTAGCAGTCCTGGAGCCTGGAGTGCCTTTGAGCCTAACTCTCCAAGCATTTCCTCCATTTCAGATCCTGTTTGACCAAACACAAAGATCAATTAAAGCGCAGCTTCAGACGTTCGTCAAAGAGTAAGTAAGACTTGTGCTTGGAGTCTTGGGGGTGCCGGGCTTCCAGGAGGGGCTGTGGGCCAGCTGGACTCTTGAGCAGAGGTTGCACAGCTCTGCAAGGTTTCTTCGTCACTTGGACATGCAGATGGTGCAAGATCTTGCCTTACCATGGAGTTTTCCCAAGACTCTGGTGCTGGAGAAGAGGCACCCCCAAATCTGGCCTTCCAGATGTTTTGGGACTACAACTCCCATCATCCCTAGCTAACAGGACCCGTGGTCAGGGATGATGGGAACTGTGGTCTGAAAACACCTGGAGGGCAGAGTTTGGGGGTGCCTGCTGGAGAAGAAGCAAAGGTTTTCCTGCAATGGAAGCCAAAGGCCAGTCTGGGTCTCCCAGGCTGGGTTGGGCTCCCTGTTTGTTCCTCTGCCACTCCTGAGCCACGATGGAAGTGCCAGGCCTCATTCTGCTGAGCCCCCTCACTTGCCCCCAGGTAGGCACTCCCGTGCCCGCTCTCTCTGTCTGTTGTGCCCTCCCTGTCCATTCAGCCCCAGTTCCCCCGTGAAGCCGCCTGGGCGCTGCTGTGCTGCGAAGGGCAGCTGATGGAGGGCAGCCCTGTGTTTCCTTTGCACTCTAGAGATATCAGAAAGTTCAAAGATGCCAAGAAGCAGTTTGAGAAAGTCAGCGAAGAGAAGGAGAATGCCCTGGCCAAGAACGCCCAGGTCCCACGGACCAAGCAGCACGAGGTGGAAGAGGCCACCAACATCCTGACGGCCACCAGGAAGTGCTTCCGTCACATCGCTCTCGACTACGTCCTGCAGGTGGGCCGCCCTCGGGGGCTTTGGGAAAGGGCCAAGGAAATGTGTTGCTGCTTCTGGGGGACTCTGGGGATGGGGCTCCTCTGGCAGAGGTGGGGCTGCATCAGGCAGAGCAGAGGTCTTGCTTGGCTTAGCAGGATACCCAGAGGCAGGCGGAGGCAAAGCCCAGGGGGAGAGAGGGCTGGCAGTCAGGCCTTGGCTTTGGGCGGGTGAAGGCTCTGAGCAAGTCAGGAGAAGCTCAGCAGTTACCTCTAGTGACTTGGGTATTCTCCATGAAGCCCCCCACTGCCGGAATTGGCACAGGGAGGGGTCTGTGTGGAAGGCTCGCCAGGGGCCAGAACTGGTGTTGCTGATGGAGAGGCCTCCTCCACTTCCTCTGAAGTTGGCTGTTCCTTGGGTTATGGGCTGTGAGCAACACCTCCAGGTGAAGTAGCCCACTGAACCCCTTCAAGGAGCCAGGACAGTTGGAAGGACAGTTGCAGAGCGATGAGAGCCTTGGGAGGGGGGTTCTGCCTCATTTGGTTGCCCTGGTTTTACGGATTTCTTTGTTCCTGGTGTCCAGAAAGATAAATGTGCTTGTTTAAAAAGTAGCTTTGACTGTCCTTCCCAAAGTTAGTTGCCCTTCTAGCAGCCTCACCTTGACTGGTGCAGGAAGAGGAAGCTGGAGCGTGTCTGGTGGCTGAACAAAGGGCTTTGGAGATGGAACCATGGGCAAGGGAAGGGTCTCTCAAAGCTGCAGAAAGGAGACCCAAGTGGGGAATCCTCCCTGGCTTAGCTGGAGAGAGCTCTGGCTTGGAGAGGAGTCAGGCCAGTCCTCTTGGGAGGCCAGTGAGCCACCCACCTTTGCTGGAACTCCGGGTGCTCTGGGGCTGCAGGCCCAGCGGGTGCCTTGCAAACAAGAAGTGTCCCAGGTGCAACGTTGGCTTGAGCTGGTCTTGAGTTTTCCATCCTTCTGCTTGTTTTGTGACTCCTGCTGCCTCCTGCAGAAGCTTCTAGCTCTTCCTTCCCACGCTCTGGTGCCGGCATATTAACACGATTCATTTTGCCCCCTAGATTAACGTTCTTCAGTCAAAGAGGAGATCAGAGATCCTAAAATCGGTAAGCTTCTCATGTCCCTGCCAGGAAATACTGCAGGCTTGGAAATGATGGGCGAATGTGTCCCTGAGGGACCTGGGTCTGGTGCCAGGCCTCGCTCCTGTGGCAGCTGCTGAAAGTGAGCGGCTGTTTGCGTGGGGCCAGTTTTGCCAGGAGTAGGAGGGCAGAGGGAGGGTGACGAGAGCTTGGCATCGAGGGCGGAGCGTGAGGGATGCTACAAGCCCCCTGAGACCTCGCCTCTTCCTCCCTGCCAGATGCTGTCCTTCATGTATGCCCACCTGGCCTTTTTCCATCAAGGCTACGACCTTTTCAGTGAACTTGGACCCTACATGAAAGACCTTGGAGCTCAGGTAACGACTGCAGTGGGTGGCTGGGTCTCTCTCCCGGGGACGGAGCTGGCCTTCATGCTCTCTCCTCTGGCAGTGGAGCAGGGCTCTCTCTCCTCCTCCTCCTCCTCCTCCTCCTCCTCCTCTGCTGCTCCTGCCGTGAGAAGGGCTGGCCGGACAGCTGGCTCTGGAGCGGCTCAGGCAGCATGAGTCATCCTTTTCTCCAGCCGGCCCTTGCGCTGCACCAGCCCCACCGCAGGTCCCTGGCACCTTGGCTATTCTGGGAAGCCAACTCCTTGGAGCAGTGGCAGGAAGCGGGCAGGCCCTGCCCAGCCTCAGGTCGGGAATCTGGCAGGTAGGCTGCCAGGGGAGGGGAGCTCGCTTGGGCAGGGGGGCATCCTGGCACACCGAGCAAGGTGCCCCACCTCTCTGGCCCTGGAGGTACAGGAGCCCTCACTGCCACCTCTCTTCCTTTCTTGCAGCTTGAGAGGCTGGCTGTAGATGCTGTGAGGGAGAAGAAGGAGATGGAGCACAAACACTCCACCATTCAGCAAAAGGTACTGCAGGGGACGCAGGAGGCAGCCAGTCCACCCGCTTGGTCTCTTTCCCAGTGTGCTCCCGCTGCCAGCAGGGCTCCCAGGGCACTCTCCCAGCCCCCCAGTGCCAGCTGCCCAGGGGGCACTATGGGGAGGGAGAAGCCAGGGCTGCCCAGGTCCTCCGTGGATGCCCACTCTGGCCCTCCAGTGAGGCCAAGGTGGCCGCCTGCCACTCGGCGGGACCAGAGTCTCTCCAGCCGCCAACGGAAGCTGTCTGTGTAGAAACAGTTAGGCTCCTAGAAGGTTGTCACATGTGCTGTTTATTTTTAAATTTAGGAATTGCCTTTTACATGTTTGTCGAGGCAGTTTACAAACATAGCTAAAAATAGTTTTAAAAACAGTACAACCACCCCTCCCCAGAAAGAGTCACAGAGAGGTTTGAAAACACCACTATTATGATTGCTTTTGAGTCTCCGCCCTTGAAAAGGTAAGTAAGCAGCCCATTCTGAAGCTGGTCTGGGGAAGACCAAGGCAAAAGAGAACCAAAGTAGTCAAAATTTATCTTCTATACCATGAAAATAAAAACAGTATTTTAAAAGAGAAAGGGAGAAACAAAGGACTTTCCGTCCTAGTGACTGCTGCGTTTTGGGCGGAAGTCGGAGGTGTCTTCTGCCTCTCGGCTTTCTCGGGGCACAGGCAGGATTCTGCTTTTCCGCGTGATGGAGCTGCAGATCCCGGGGACTGAGAGAGCTGCTGAGAGCTGCTTCTGGAGGACCCCAAAGGGACAAACTGGTCATCTGACTCAGGTGGCCGCCTGCCTCTTTCCACCAACCTGACCCAGGAGCTGCCACTCCAGTTGGGTTCAGAGGCAATTTGAGACCCCCAATTCTCCTTCCCTGCCCAAGGCAGGGCTATGCAGGATTTCTTGAGTTGTGGGGCTCAGCTGGCCCACCATCTCCCCCACAGCTGCCCTCCCATGTCAGCTTGCAAGGGGAACCCTAACAGCTTGCCCTAGAAGGGCAAGCAAGATAGGCAGAGTCCATTTCTTCGTGAATGAAGCCTTCAGGCGTGAAGAGTCTCCGCTGTACCTCCAGAAGGGAGACTGGTGCCCCATATGCTGCCGCTCACTTTCCACTTCATGGCAGACTGTCTTATTTTGGGGTGAGGGGGACTGGCCTGGGAGAGGTGCCCCATCTTGCTGCCCTTGTTGAACAAGGTGCCTCTTTTCTGCCAGGACTTTGCCAGCGATGACCCTATGCTAGAGTACAATGTGGATGCCGCCAGTGGCGTCGTCATGGAAGGCTACCTCTTCAAGCGAGCCAGCAATGCCTTCAAGACCTGGAACAGGTACCCGGCTTCCTCTTCGGCCTCCTCCTCTTCCTGCTGCTACCACTGTCTGTGGCCTGGGCTGGGCTTTGCTGTGTGCTCCCCCAATACAGGCTGCTTTCTTCCCCTTCCCACTTGTGGCTCTCTGGCCTCTGAGGCAGATGCATCACCTTCTGTCGCCTCCCCTCCCCACAGGACTAATCCCTTTAACAGCACATGGAGGGGGTCGCAAATTTGCACCCCTCGTTTTGCTGTCAGTGAGCTTCTCTCTGCTGGTTTTTTTTATCATCATGCATTTTTCTGCCCAAATCCCCTGTTAACCATCATCAATGGGGAAAGGTGGGCCTGGAATGGTGGGTCTGTGGGGTGCAGGCTCCCTAGGAGGGTCAGGGTGAGTTCACAGCTCCCGGGGGGTGGGGGGGTCTGCTGCACTGACTCGCCTGCCACCTTTCAGTGGGAGCGTGGCATTACCTGCCAGAATCAGATGGAGGCGCTGTGTGTGCCTGTCCGCTTGGAAGCTGCCCCTTGAGGCCATGCCGCTCTCACCCACCAAGCTGGCTGCCTTGCATTGCCCTTTGACCCTCAGCTCAGAAATAAGGAGAAGAGAGAGAGGCGGTGGGGGCTGTTCTTCCCCCCCATGAGATCTTCTGCAGCTCACTATTTCCAAATGGGACCAAGCCCTTTCCCTGCCTGCCTGCCTGCCTGCCTGCCCCAGTCCATACTGCCTCTTGGATGGGCACTGACTTCCCTGAGCCAAAGGAGCGTGCAGGACCCTCATGGAGGCCTCGCCTGCTGCCAGGTCTCCCGGCGTGTCCTGCCCCTGGGTCATGTTTCCTTCCTTGCCATGCAAGCAGCAGGGGAGTGTCTGCCCAGATCCTTGCCTGGTGAGCTGATAGCACTTGGGGGATTTTAGTAAAGGAATGAATTGAACTCTTTTCCCTATTGGGGTCTGGGTCAACCCTTTGCCAGGCTGGCAGTGAGCTTAAAAGTCCAGATCAGGTCTTGTTGGGAAAGAAGCCAGACTTGGGCCTTGTTCTGTGCTTGGTGTGCCCCTTCAAAGGGTCGAGCTGGGGCCTCTTTCTGAGCTCTGGCTTGGGAAGTGGAGGGCTCTCCGTGGTGAAGGAGTGGCTCTTGCCTTGCCCATTGCGTCCTTTGCAAGATTTCCAACCTGCCCTTTGCCACGAGGTTCCAGGAATATCTGCCCCTTTGGGAAGCATGGGTGTCTGAGCTCTTTGAGGTGTGCGTGGTGGCTTTGCTCTTGGGGGGCAGCAGGGTCTACCGGGGAGAGGGCTGCCTTGAGGATGGAAGGCTCTCTCCAGAGATGCCCGCCTGGCACCTGCCTTGTCCTCCCGGTGCCAGCCAAAGAGCAGCTGAGACAAAATCCCAAGTCTCTTGGTCTGGCGTCATCTGGCTCATCAGATCTTCCTTTCTTTCTAAGACTGTTTATTCTTGTTCTGCTTTGTGTTTAGCTCTGTTTTAATTGTGTTTTCCTTTTACATAAGCTGCCCCTGGGATTCCTGTTGGAGAGGAGGGGGTGTCTAGAGGTTTCTTTAGTTGCAGAGAATTACTGCATTTTCTTTCCTGTGTGTGTCTTGGAGGGCTCCACGTTGCAGCAGTTCCCTAGCCGCTCCCTGGGTTCCTTGGCTGCCATAAGATGGCAATGAGAAAGAGAGAGAGGCCCTGTGGCTTAGCCCTCCCTCCCTGGGTCAGCTGAAATGGGGCGCCTTGCTTCCTCTTCTGCTCTGCTCTCTGCTTATTTGTTTGCGGGGGGCTTTGTTTCTTTTTTAACATGTTCATTTCTTCACCTCCTTTCCCCCACCTAACCCTCCCCATTTTCTCCACCTGACAGGAAAAAGCCCGATGGCATCAGGTACCAGCCATATTCCGGCATCCTCTCCCTCCCCTCCTTCCTCTTCCTCTTTGGCCCAGCATGCAAGCTCTGAATCTAACCCTTAACCCTTTTCGCTCCAGCAACTTGCAATGGATGGCAAACCATGTGTCCCTGTCCCCCTCCGAGTAGCGGCCCCTCCTGCTGCTGCTCTGTGGCTGAAGCAGGTTTGGTGGTTTAGGATCCCCCCTCCCCGTGTATGAGGGCTGCCCTTTTCTACGATACAAGAGGGGGCTGGCATTTGGTAGCTGCAGTGGGTCAGAGTGCTGTAGGCTCCGCCTCTGAGGAGGGGCTTTTCTGGAGCCAGCGGAAAGCTGGCTGGGGGTCTCCAGGGACCCTGAAGTATTTGCCAGCTCCACAGCCGGTGTTGTGCCCTTTTCCATCTTGGCTGCTGCCCCCCCCCCCCAGCAGTGCAGGATGACTTTCCCACTTCCTTCTCACTGCTCAAATCCAAGAGGCGCAGCCCTGGGGTTAGAGTGGAGCTCCGGGATCTCTGGGTTGCCACGAGGGGCTCAGTTCCTGCTTCCTCTTCCCAGAAGAAGGGTTTCCCTCTGAGGCTGAGTGAGCTTCTGGCCAATGGCAATGTAACGGGGGGTCCGGGGAGGGGGAGGCTGCAGTGATGCCTCAAGGTCTCCCAGCTGCAGCTCCTGCTGCACCTCCTTTCCCCTCTCCCCCCCCCCCGGCCCTTGCAGCTGCTGACCCAGCTCTCCTGGCCTCCTGGTGGAGGTCAACACCCATTTGAGGGGCAACCCAGACATGGAGTTAGTTGGGCTGCAGCCTCTGGACCAATCCCAAGGGGAGCCCCACCTCTAGCACATGGCAGCAATCCAGCCATGAGGCTCCCCATGCATGGACAGCTGTGGTCTAGCTATTAGGATGTGAGTCCCAGCACTGGATGAAGAGCGGTCATGGCCATCTTTGTAGTGCAGCAGCGTCATGCGATGCTCATTCCCCAACAGATACTCTCTCTCTCTCTCTCTCTCTCTCTCTCTCTCCCCCCCCCCCCAGGCTGACCAGGGTCTGGTGACTTCCCAGCAAAACAAGGGGGGGGGCAGGGAGCTACAAACCAAGCTAGAGTCCCACCCCCTCTTGGCTGGAGGGTCCCTCTCCTGACCGGCCCCATAAGGAGGAAGCCTGCAGGTCTGCCCCCTGCCCCCCTGTCTTTCCTGGCAGCTGTTCTGCGTTTTGCCCCATTGCACATTGCCCCCCCCCTTGCCTTCACCCCCAGGCATGGAGGACCTGCCTTCTTCTTTTCTGTCTGCCTGGACTAGATGCTTGATCTTACTACTTTCTCCTCCAAACAGCAAACGTCTTGGTGTGTTTTGAAACGCAGCCGTCTTAAATCTGGGCTGATGATTAACCTTGTGTAGGCCTAATGTCTGGAGTGTTGCACTTGCTTTGGAATAATGAAGTGTCTTAAGACAAAGTGGAACGTGGCGGAGAGTCTTGCGCTGAGCCTCCGGGGGCCACGCAGCCTTCGCTTGCTCTCCTTGGGGCGTTGTCAGGGCTCGATCTTGTTTAGGCGAGAGCCGTCTCTGGATTGTGGAGCGGAGGTGCAGCATTGACCAGAACTTCCTGACTCAAAGCCTGCAACTCCCACCGCTATTATTTGCCAGACAGTGCAAGGATCTCCCCAGCTTCAGGAAGCAATGCTGTAGGGTTTGCCTGCCATCTCTGTAGGGCAGACCTAGAGGCCCTTTCTGCTCTGGTGCTTCAGAGGCTAGGTGGGGGGCAGGCTTAGGGGCTCATCTTGGTCTTTTTCCTGTTTTTTCTTTTATTTACTGCATTTCTACCCCTCCCTTTTCTCCATGGAGCTCAAGGTGACATAGACAGGCCTCCTCCTCCTTCAAATCCCCCCAGGAGCTTCTCTTTCACCTGGCTTTGCCTCTGCCCCATGGCGGCCATGCCCAGAGCCCCAGAGCCCTGGTCTGAGCTGGGCACTCTCTCCCCCCTTCCCTGTGCCTATGAAGGGCAGGTGATGCACTTTCAATGCGCAAAACACTCTGACAGCTCCTGCGGCATTTGTCCCGCCAGCCACCATAGGCAGAAGGCTCTGCTAAGGCTAGTGGTGATTTGCTGAAGCCCCCCCTTGACCTCCTGAGACCCCCTCCCCCCCCCAGAGCCAGGCTCCATGCTCTCTGTGTTTGTAGACTGGGGTCCTGCTGCCCTGGAGGGTTGTAGCTGCTGTGTGCTCAGGTCCTCTCTCTTCCTGGCTCCCCGGTTCCTGCTGCCAGGAGAGGGCTGTTGATTTTGCTCCCTTCGCTTGTGCAGGCGCTGGTTCTCCATCCAGAACAATCAGCTGGTCTACCAGAAGAAATTTAAGGTAAGTCCTGGGGAAGCGTGCCGGGGGGGGGGGCCTCCAAGGGCTGGGGAGGCAGGAAGTTGGGACAGGTGGACCACTGGGATGGAGTATGGCGCTTACTCAGGGCACACAGCCATTGGGGGGGCCCTGCCTGGCCTACAACTGCCTTTTTCTTCTCCTCCCCAGGGCGAGGGGCAGGCAGTGGGGCTGCTAGCATGAAGCCCAGGGGAACAAAGTGGGGGACAGAGATGCCTGGGGCTTTGATGGCCCAGGAGAGATGCTTCTCCCTGGGCTGCTTGGGTGTGAGATGTGGCTGGAGATCCTTTGGGCTCAGCAGGCAGGAGAGGCCCCAACGGAGGGGGCCTTGGGGACTGATTTCTTTGGGCGCACCCAAGGAGAGCTGGGATGCCTTAAGTCTTAAGAGACCCTCAGGCAGCCTTCATCCGTGGGGTGCCCTCTGGGCTCTGCCATCCTCCTTCTCCCATCACAGGAGCAGAGGAAGCTGCCTTAGGCCAGTGGCCGGACTCAGTGTATCTGGCTGAGCCTGCCCACACTGACTGGCAGCAGCGTCTCTCCAGGCTTTCTGGCAGGGAGTTTCTTGAAGCCCCACTGGGGATTGAGTGTGGGCCCTTCTGCGTGGCAGGCGGGGGCTCTGCCCCATGGAGCTGGCCAGAGGTGTTCCTGGGTGAGCTTCCCTCAGGCTTGGCTGGAGGCCCACGTCTTCTTCCTTTCTCCCTAGGATAACCCCACGGTGGTCGTGGAAGACCTTCGGCTCTGCACAGTCAAGCACTGCGAAGACATTGAGAGGCGCTTCTGCTTTGAGGTCGTCTCCCCAACCAAGTAAGGGGGCCTCAGAAGGCGAAGGGAGAGACGGGTGGCCCCTTCGGATGATGAAGCCAGAGAGGCAGAGAATAGCCGAGGGTGGGGTGGCTCTGGGGGGCAGAAGGGCCAATGTGGGGGGAGAAGCAGGGGGAGAGAGGACAGATAAGTCATCAGTCGTCATCTAGGCTCATCGTCATCTCTAACTTTTGGTGGGAAGGTTCAGTGAATAGATGCCAAAGTAGTGAAATAAAATATATTCTAAAAGTTAGCTGATAACCCATATTAAAATAAGATGCCATATCAGTTTTTTTGTTTCAACATGTGCTTAAAATAGAAATTGGGCCCAAATTTGGTTTATTTTAACTATTTGACACACACTCAAATATGGGCAAAGGAGCAGAAGCTGCCTTTCCTCCTCCTCCTCCTCCTCCTCTTGTCACTTGGCAGGCGGTTTTGCTTTCTTGGGGGGATTTGGGGGCCTATCTTGGCTCACCTGGTCCAGCTTCCTGCTGCCCCCAAGCTGGGAGCGAGGGGGAAGGCGGCAGCTCAGGGCCAGAGCATCAGCCTTGCTTGCCGGAGGTCAGTCCCCTGAGCTGCCTCTCCTTGTTCCTGAGGCTCAGCTCTGGGCTGGGTGTGCCAGGGGGCTTTGGCAGAGCCTCAGGTGGTGGAGATGGGCAGGAGGGGTGTTGGTGCGTGTGGACTTGCCCGGCCATCTGGAGGCTCCTTCACCAGTCCTTGCTTGGGGACTCTGGAGCAGCTTCTTGGGGCCCTCACGGACATAGATCCACGTGGCTGTCCATGCATGAGGGTCCTGGCTGCCCATCCAGGGCGCTTGATGGGTGGTTGGGGGCTTGCAGGTGTGGTTGGTGTGAGGCAAACTGGCTCTAGGCGTGCTCAGCATCTTCCTTCCTTCCTTCCTTCCTTCCTTCCTTCCTTCCTTCCTTCCTTCCTTTCTTCCTTTCTCCCTCCCTCCCTCCCTCCCTCCCTTTCTCACTTCTCTTGTCTCTATCTGTCTCTCACAGGAGCTGCATCCTTCAGGCAGACTCGGAGAAGCTGCGGCAAGCGTGGATTAAGGCGGTGCAGGCCAGCATTGCCACGGCCTACAGGGAGAAAGGGGACAGCACAGAGGCAAGTGGGAGAGGGAGCCCTTTCTCCACCAGCGCAAGGGGCAGGGCAGGTGGCAGGGCAGCCTTGCGAAGAGCATCACCGCCGGCAAACGGCTCTCTAGGTGGCACAGCCTCCTGCTCTCCCTGCACTGAAGCACACGAGGGCTTAAAGCTCCTTTTAGTGGATTCCCTTTGGGGCCCAGAGGAAGGTCCCTCCCTGCAGCTGCAGAAGAGGAGCTAGGGGGAAGGAAGGCCTTCAGTGGCTGCTGCCTGTGTGGGGCAGATAGTGGAGGGCTTTGCCTTTTGCCTTCTGCAGTCTGGGCTGCAGGCACAGGCGCCCAGAGAGCTGCCCAGGGGAGCCAGGCTGCAGGAGGAGGAGGAGGCAGCTCTTGACGTCTCGGCTTTGCTGATTGGCGGCTGTCACACGAGTCCCTCTTTCTGCTCTTCTCCAGGTGGAGGGGAAGCCGTCCCCTTCCAGGGGGAGCCCGGAAACGGGCGCGGAACCCAAAGAAAAGCTGCTGAAAGGAGAGAGCTCTCTCCAGAGGGTGCAGAGCATTCCCGGCAATGCTGTCTGCTGCGACTGCGGCCTGGCAGACCCCCGGTGGGCCAGCATCAACCTGGGCATCACGCTGTGCATTGAGTGCTCTGGCATCCACAGGTGGGTAGGCTGGCCAGCTCAAGCCCCACACCAGGGAGGGAGGGAGGGCACAGTGCCCACCCTGGCCGATTTCATGCTCATTCTCCCTTCTTTCCTCTGCTTAGGAGCCTGGGTGTCCATTTCTCCAAAGTTCGCTCCTTGACGCTTGACTCCTGGGAGCCAGAGCTGCTCAAGGTATTTGCCCAGCAGGTTGGGGCAGAAAAGAGCTGCGAGGAATCCCTCCTCCTGTTCCTGCACTTTGGGACCTGGGGGCAGTCCCTGGGGCCACATGGGCCTGGGAAGGGAAGGCCCTCCTTCAGGGGTTCAGGGGATGTCTCCGGGGCCAGGGGGGAGACCATCCTGCGCAGGGTCCTACTGGTGGCACGGAACATAATATTCACCTGTAAAAAATTCTACCAGGCAGGGTAACATTTGCATACTTCAGAGTTGAAATTGTGCTGTTGACATGCAGTGCAATGGGTCTTTTTTCTTTAAATACTTAGGAATTGGTTGAACAATTTATTTCGTAAAAATTCACTGCTTGATTGCAGGAAAAAATCCTCAGAGTGGAATCCTTGGTGTTTGCATTAAGTCACTGCCATTTTGGGGGTGGCACAGAAGACTTTATAACAGCTGTAAGGCAGACCAGGACTTTCTGGCTTTCGGTTTCAGTGAGGCCCCCTGCCTCCTGTGTCTGGTCTTCTCCATCTAGCCAGTGGGAAGGAGGCGGGCTGTGCCCAAGGTGGCTGACGGGTGCTACCCCCCCCCCCAGAACCCGGGGCGGTTTCTGCCTTTGATCAATGAGGTGCCATTTAAGGGCAAAGGGGACCCGGAGCAGGTGCTGCCCTTCCTTTCAACTCTCCCTTCATTTCGCTTGCAGCTGATGTGTGAATTGGGAAATGAGATCATCAACAGGGTATATGAAGCAAACGTGGAGAAGATGGGCGTCAAGAAGCCTCAGCCTGGAAGCCAGAGGTAGGCGGTGGGATCGTAGGATGTTAGAGCTGGAAGGGACCACGCGGGGCATCCAGTCCAACCCCTTGCCCAACGTGGGGCTGAAACCCACAGCCCTCAGATAAGAGTCTCATGCTTTGCCAGCTGAGCTGCCCCAGAGCTCAGCCTTGAAGTCAGCTCTGTGCCTTTGCTCTCAGGGCTCCCTTTGGGGGGCAGCAGGGTGGGGGGTGGGGAGCCCATTTGCCTCTCAAGGGCCTCGTTCCTGGGGGTGGGCAAGAAATGGGAGGTCCAGTGGGCGAGGCCATCACCCCCTTCCCCTTTCTTACTCAGGAAGCTGCCAGGGAAGAGAGAGGGCAGAACTGGGTGCCTGTAGAGTGGGGGGGGGCTTCTCCCCCCCCCAACTGACTCAGCAGTTTATGGCTTCTCTCTGCCCCCTCCCCAATATGAAATCAGTTCTTGGGCAGCAGGTTCTCCACCTCCTGCTTTAAATATTCTGCATTAATCTGCAGCTTCTGAAAAACAGCAACCACAATGCAAATTTAGATGTGGATTTTTAACATGTTTTTCAAAAACAACAACACACACATTCCTATTTACTTTTAGGTATAGGGTGGCATATAAATTCAACTAATAATAATAATAATAGTAGTAGTAGTAGTAAATCCCCTTTGTTGTAAATATGCATTTTAAAACATGTTTTGTTATCTTTTGAGGGCCCAAGTATTTGGTGCAGTGCAAAATCTGAGGGAGGAACTGCATTCCGACCCCCGTTCTTATTCTGAGAGATGCAAGATTGATTTGTTTGGGGATTTGCAAGGAGCGGTGTCCTGCAGCCTCCTCCCTGCGCCCTGCAAGGCAGGCCAGGAGGTGCTGCAGAACACAGACCCCCCCCCCCCCCGCGGAGACACACAGCCCTGTCTGCTCATCTGGCCTCTTCCCTGTGCGCAGGCAGGAGAGGGAGGAGTACATCCGCGCCAAGTACGTGGAGAAGAGGTTTGTGGAGAGGTGTCCTGCTGTCTCTGCTGCCTCCGGAGGGAAACCTCGCCCTCGGAGCCAGGGGCCTCAAAGGCACAGCGGCAGCCCGGAGGGGAGAGCCGAGGAAGAGGAGGCCCCCCCAACAGCCAAGGAGCAAATGGCGGCAGCGGCAGCTCTGAGAGGTAGGGGCCCCTTCCGCCGATGTGCCACGAGAGGCTCGGTGGGGAGGAGCCAGAACTCTCCTCCTTCCTCTGCCCCCTCTTCGGACTTCCATCCCTCAAGGAAATAAGAAACAGAGTCGTCCGGATCATGTGGACGTTCTGCCTTCGGAAGGAAAGGGAGCGTTTGCTCTTGAGCTGCCTCCCGAGGGAGGCTGGCACTGCCCAGGCAGCTTGAGAGGGAGGCAGTGGGAAGCCTTGTGGGGGGCAGGCCTTGCTCTGGGGTGGAAGGGGAGCACTGGGGGGGGAGCACTGGGGGGGGGAGAGCCTTGTGAAGACCCAGGTGGGTGCATCATGGCAAAGTGTGGTGGCCAAGGGGTTTCAGGCGGGCTCTGGCACTGCTGCGGAAAGGGCCAGTGGGGCGAATGTGGGGAGAGATGGAAAAGGGGCAGTCAGGAATTCTCCTAGGTTTGCGCAAGGCTGGATGAAGCGCAGAGAGGTCCTGTTTCCTGCAGAAGCTCCCTGGGTGTCGTTCTGGGAGGGCTGTTGTGCCTCTGCTGCCCACCCCGTACTAACTGGCTGCTTCTCCTCCCTCTCCTCCTCCTCCTCTTCCTCCTCCTTTCCTTCCTTCCTTCTTTCCTTCCTCCTGCCTGCTGGGCTCTGCTTTGCTAACTTGCATGCCCCCAGGGGTTGGTGTCAGTAGCGACGAGGTGAGGCGGGAATCCCTGTTCTGCCCCGATGAGCTAGATTCACTCTTCTCCTACTTTGATACTGCCTCAAAGCTGCGGAGTAGTAAGTACCTCCCTCTCTTTCTCCCTTTCCCTCTCTCTCTCTCTCCCTCTCTTTCTCTCCTTCCCTCTGAGCTGTCCCTGTGCCTTCTTCTCACCTGCCCAGTTTCCTGCTTGGCGCTTCCCTTTGCCTGTCCTTCACCTGCTTGTTGTGTACACCTTGGAAGGGAACCTGAGAACATAGATGAGCCTGCAGGATCAGGCCAGTGGCCCCTCTTCTCACAGGGGCCAACCAGCAGTCTGTGGGAAACCAGCAAGCGGATCTGAGTGCAAAAGCAGCCCCCCCCCCCGCAGAATCCAGAAGCATTGCTGCCTCCAGCAGTGGAAGCAGAGCTGAGCCCCCTGGCTAGGAACCCTTTCTCACCCTCCTCCTCCTCTTTTAAAGCCGTCTAGATGGGTTACTGTCTCCTGCCGGAGGGAGTTCCACAGTTCCACTACAGTGGTGCCCCGCAAGACGAATGCCTCGCAAGACGGAAAACTCGCTAGACGAAAGAGTTTTCCATTTTGGAGGTGCTTCGCAAAACGAATTTCCTATGGGCTTGCTTCGCAAGACGAAAATGTCTTGTGAGTTCCTGCGGGTTTTTTTCCCCTTTCCCCCCCTTTTTCTAAGCCGCTAAGCCGCTTATCTGCTTATCCACTAAGCCGATAAGCCGCTAATCCGCTAATCCGTCAATGGGCTTGCTTCGCAAGACGAAAAAACCGCTAGACGAAGAGACTCGCAGAACGGATTCTTTTCGTCTTGCGAGGCACCACTGTATGTTCTGGGTGGAAAAGGGCTTACTTTTCTCTATCCTGAATCTTCCAAGATTCTTCTTCTCATTGATTGCCCACAATCTGTTACGAGAGAGGAAGGAATTTTTTTCTCCATTCTCTCTCATGCAGTGCATAATTCTACAAACTTCCATCATTTCCCCCCTTACTCGCCCTTTCTCTAAACTGGAAAGTGCTGCAACCGTTCTTCACAGGGAAGTCCTGCCACCCCCTTCCTTGTTTTGGCTGCCCTCTTCTGAAGGGGAGACGGAGCCTGAGAGCCGTGGGGCTTCCAGGACGGTGCTTGTTTTTCCACCCGGGGTTTGGGAGGCAAGACCCCGCTGGGGTGTTGGTGCCATGCTGCTGTGTGGGCGTCTGATGGCCGTGCTGCTTCTTCCCACAGTGCGCAGCAACGACAGCGGCTTCCAGCACAGCAGGGAGCAGCTGGCCTCTGCCGTCTCAGCCAGCACCTTGTATGAGCCAGGTGGGTTTGTGGGCGGAATGCCAGTCTAGGCAGCCTGGCATGGCCAAACCGTTGTCTCTCCCCTCCCCGCTGTGTCCCAAAGGTCTTGTTCCCTGTCCGCCACCTCCAATCCAGACCCCAGGGGTGTACAATCATAGAAGTGTAGAGTTGCCACCACGAGGGTCACCCAGTCCAACCCCTTGCAGTGCCAGGATCAAAGGAGCATGGGGGAACTGACGTTATTTGCCTATTTTGTGCCCTTCTGTTTGCCCTTTTGGAGCTCTTCACAATCTCTCCGTTTCAACCGCCCTGAACAATTTAGCGTCACCAGCAAACTTGGCCACCTGCCTTCTCACCCCTGACTCAAGATCCTTTATGAACAATTTAGAATAAGCCCAGGCCCCAGTCCCGATCCTTGGGGGACTCCGCTTTCTCCCTTTGGAGAACTGTCTGTGGATTCCTACTCTCTGCTTCCTGAAACTCAACCCGCGGAGGACCTCTCCTCTTCGTCCTCTCTGCTAAGCTTCCTCGGGAATCTTGGGTGAGGTGCTTTGTTGAAAGTCCACCGGATCTCCTCTCTCTGTAAAGGGTGTCTGGGGAGTCACACCTCCTTCTCCCCCCCCCCTTTCCAGAGGCTGAAAGGCCTGAGGCTGCTGCTTCCCGAGACGCCCGTCCAGATGTTCCGGGGCTGCAGCTGTACTTGGCCTCCTTCCAGAAGAGCCTTCCTGGCATGGCCGAGGCGCTGGCACACGGGGCGGACGTCAACTGGGTCAATGCAGCAGAGGGCAGGTCCACGCCGCTGATCCAGGCCGTCCTGGGGGTGAGCCTTGCTTTCTCCCGGCCCCATAGTGCCAGGCAGCTGGCGGAGGTGGAGAGCCAGGGGGTGGGTCTGAGGCCTTCTTTGGGCTCCCAGCTCAGCTGTGGTCTTCTCCGCAGGGCTCCTTGGTCACTTGTGAATTCCTGCTCCAGAACGGGGCCAACGTGAACCTCCGGGACGCCAAGGGCAGGGGCCCCCTCCACCATGCCACCGTCTTGGGGCACACCGGGTAGGTGCGCTTCTCGTTGCCCTTCTTGGTGGGGGTGGGGAGGAAGGGCCTTGAGAAGCCTGCATGGTGCTTATCTTGAAGGGGCCTTTTCTGTGGTGGCTCCCCATCCGTTTGTGGGGTGCTCTCGCCAGGGAGGCTCACCAGGCGTCTTCGCTGCATCTCTTTTTCTCCCAAGCCTTTGGCTAATTAAACAATCTGCATTTTAAACTGAGGGCGAGGCCTTATTTTTTGTTTGTTTGTTACTATGTTGTGTCTTTATATTGTAAACCGCCCAGTGATCCTTGGATGAAGGGCAGCGTAGAAATTTAATGAACAATGACAATTAATGAATTAGCAGAGTAAGGGGGGGTGGCCAGGCCTGGAGGAGAGCAAGGGGGGTCCTGCTTTGTGGGAGGAGAGATGACAGGCGTGCAGCTGCCGGGTGACCTTGGGCCAGTCACACTTCTCTGAAGCCTCTCACCCCACTCACCCCACAGAGTGTTTGTTGTGGGGAGGAAGGGAAAGGAGAATGTGAGCCGCTTTGAGACTGCTTCGGATAGTGATAAAGCGGGATATCAAATCCAAAGTCCTCCTCCTCTTCTTCTTCTTCGCAGGCAGGTGTGTTTGTTCCTGAAACGGGGCGCCAACCAACATGCCACGGACGAGGAAGGGAAGGACCCCCTGAGTGTGGCCATTGAAGCTGCCAACGCGGATATAGTGACGCTGTGAGTAAGGCTGGACCCCCCCCCCCCAGTTGTCACCCCAGGGGCAGAGCTGCCGTCAGACCACAGAGCCTGTCAGCTCAGAGTGGGGCACAGTGGCCGGGGTGTGTGTGTTCTCTTTGCCCAGGGCCTCCAGGCCACTTTCTCTTTTGCCAACCTTGGAGACGGAGAAAAGCAGCTGGCAATCAAGATATGATCTCTTCCCAAGGCGTGATGCTCAGCTGGGCCTGGTCAGCCCAGGGACACATGGAGGCCCCCGCTTTCCCATCCTTGCTGGGGATGGAAGAGCTCAGAGGGGCTGCCTCCCGGGCGGGTAGTGGGTGCTGCAAGGCCACCCACTTCAGCTTCCGCCCCACCTCACTCTGTGCCCTCTTCCTTCTCCTCCTCACAGGCTGCGCTTAGCGAGGATGAACGAGGAGATGCGGGAATCCGAGGGACTCTACGGCCAGCCAGGTCAACCTTCCAGTAACCCCACTGAGATGCAATACCGGAAGTGCATCCAGGAGTTCATTAGCCTGCAGCTGGATGAGGCCTGAGCGGAGCCCTTGCTGGTCTGGTGGGAGGGGCTGCCCACCCCCTGGCACTGCTGCACCCAGAGCAGAGCCGGGAATGGCCCCTGTCTCTCCCCCCAGGAGAGACCTGGAGTGGGCAGCCGCTTCTCCGCTTCCCTCCCCCACGGGCGCCAAGGCCCACAAAGCCCCTTTAGGCACAGCCCTGTCCAGAGAAATGCGGGGGGGGGCGGTTTGGCCACACTGCAAAGCCAGCCTTCCCCTGCTTCATAATAGCACCGGAGCGTTGAGGGGATGGGCTGTGAAAGCCCCGTCCAGCCAGTATATTTCAGGGGGGGGGGGCATTGGCTACTGTATGTGCTCTTCAGAGAATTGGGGGAGGGTGGAGAAATGGCAGCAGCCTGGGCAGGATCAGGCCCATTGCCCGGAGGAATCAGCTCAGAGCGTTCCAGGAACCTGGGCCAAGAAAAGTCAAATTGCGCCCCTGCCTAATTCTGCCTCCAAGTCCGCCTGCCTCTGCCTCCTTGTGCTGCTTTTGCTGGCTGGGGTGGGGGGAGCCCCCTGCCCCTCTCCCCATCCCTTCGAGCTTGGGACCTTTTCCCAGGGGCTGCCGGGAGCCTTTGGTCCTGAACATTTCGGTCGCCCCGTGGGCGAGGAGCTGACAATCAAAAGCAAGGAAGGGCTGCAGTTGCTCAGGGAGCTCAGAGCCGCCCTTCCAGGGCCTGGCAGGAGCAGGAGAGGCTGGGTTTCCCTTCGCTCTTGCAAAGGTAGATGGTGACAAGTGGCCCAGGAGGGCAGAAATTGAGTTCCCCACCAGAGGCCCTCTTCTCTGGGTGGCCAGGGCTGGGCTGGGAGCCCAGGGTCCCTGCCCAGAAACACAGCTGGAAACCAGCCTGGTCGTCCAAGCCCCCGCCCTGGCTCTGCCCTCCTCCCTGAAGAGGGGGCTCTGGCAGCTGTCCTCTTGCTCCCCTCCCTGGGGGCTTCTTCCCGGCCTAGCAAGTGCTGATGCCCCCTGTCTTCCTCTCCCCTCCTGGCCAAGCCTCGCTGGCAGATCCACAGTCCCTGGGAGCAGGGGCCCTGGGGGGGGGGCACAGAGGCCCTCCCAGGTGTGGGATAGCCGCTTTGGTGCACGGAACGACGCACACATTGCAGCTGGGGGCGGAGCGAGCTGCCAATGGCGGACATTCGGCGCACCGCCCACCCACGACTGCCAAATGTCACCCCCCCTTAGCGAAGACACCTGGGGCATCCGCCCCCACTGCACCCTCCCATCCTCCGCCCCAGGGAGCCTCCTGTACCCGCTTCTCTCCCCGGTTGGTGCCTTTTCAGTTGGGTTTGGGGAGTCAGGGCTGGAGAGCGGCGAGTCGTTTTGCACTATTAATGCACACAGGTCCTTTGAATGTGTCTGGCTACTGATCCTCGAATGCAGCACAGTGTGAAATTCAAGGGCACTTTATGTTTCCTCTCTTTTCATACGGGAGTTTCTGTTTCTCGAGTGGCCAAAACTTGAACCCAAAATGAATGTCCCCTGAAACAGCTTCTGCTGGGCAGCTGAGCTTTACCCATCCAGGAGCAGCCGCACCCTGTCTGTCTCAGAGACGCTGCACCTTGAATGTTACCAAAGAGCACCCAGGGGTGCCTTTGGTGGGTAAGTCTTGCCAATGAGGCCTGGGCCCCTGGGAGGTCTTTTCCCAGGCCCACTTCAGACCACGTAGCACAAATGCCCAGCAGCAGCTCCTGTTTTCCTTGGGGGAAACTGGCAAAGGGGGTGCCCAGTCCCCAGAGAAGCCGCTGCTGGCCCTCCTGGGCCCCTCTGGCTTGTGCCTGCCCCCCCCGACTCTCCTGGGGCCGACTTGAATGTACTGCCAGCCTGCTCTGGCCCCAGTGGCAGTCAAGGCAATTTCAGGGTAGGCCAGGCAGTAGAAAGGGCTGGGCCCTCCCCGCCAAAGGCGGGCGCCAGAAGAGACTGCTCCACCCCACGCACAAGAATCCCAGGTCTTCCCTGGCTCCTGCTCCTGGCGCCACCTCCACTCCCCATTCCCTTGCTCAGCGCTTGGGGTCAATTTCGGGGTGCTCTTCTTGCCTGGGTTTGTGGGAAGCTGCTTTTCTCTCCTTCCTTCCTTCCTTCCTCCCAGCATCTTTTGTTTCTCTAACGTTGAGCTTCCTCTCTCTGGCTGCCTTTGAGGTTCTCTCCTCAGGTAGAGTCTGACTTTTTCTGTTGCTTTTCCAGGGCTTGGGAGCAGATGCAGGGCGGCTTTTCTTGATGGGGAAACGGGACCCGTGAACCCCCTTGTGGGACGGGCATTGCTTTGCCCACCTTGAGCACATTGGGAGTCACAGCCGGGCAGGGGCAGGGTTTCCAAAGGCTTGCGGAAGCCCTTCTGGGCTGGAGTATTATGGTCTGGGAGGACCAGAGTCCTAACTAAAACCACCCTCAAGTGGTGAGGCTCTGGAGGGGACAGGGGAGGCCTCAGCGCCTGGGCCCACTTGGGGGAACCACTTTGCAAGTGAAGTTTGCAGTGCAAGTTTTAGGCAAGCAGCAGGATGCTGGTTTTTTGGGGTGTTGGAGTAGTAGGAGATGCTCACGGTGGGAATGCTACCCAGCTGAAGCCTTGGATGCTCAGCCACCAGGGTGCTTTTCTTGGGAGGGGCAGCAGATGGCTGTGCTCCTCTGCCGCCCCCTTCACTGAAAGCGCAATTCTCCAATGCCATTTTTCCCTCTTCCTCATGCAGGAGATGAAACCTACCAGGACATCTTTCGAGACTTCTCACAAATGGCGTCCAATAACCCGGAGAAGCTAAACCGCTTTCATCCGTCAGATGTGCAGAAGCCCTGAAGGCTCCGGGGCTGGGGGGAGACCAAGACTAGCCCCCCCCCCGCCTCCTCCTTGAAAGCTCATCCCTCCTTTTTATACATAAACGCTGCTTTGAGTAATAGATGCTGTTTGCAGTTTGTTAGCAGTTGTATCACCTGGAAAATGCAACCAGAGTGGCTGAGAAGGAAGGGAAGCTGGGTGTAGATATGCTGAGCGGGGGGGGGGGGGGGATCTGCAGGAATCTCTTCCCACCTGGATCTCCCCCACCCCACCCCTTTTTGAGCTGCCTTCCCTCCTTGGGGGGGGGGGGCTGCTTGCAGACAGCAGGGAAGAGCTTGTCTTATTTATGTCCTTCACAAGATTTATGTATCACTTGGCAGAAATGAAACTTCAAAGCAGTTTTCTCTTGTATCTTCCCTGATGGTAACTTTCTCCCCCCCCCCCCAATCTGTGTCCTCAAACTGCCCTTGTAGCCTTCCTCTCGGGGGCAGCATTTCCTAGCCAAGAGCAGCTTGTGGGACCATCAAAGGCTTGCAACTACTGACTGTGGTGCCTCAACACTGGAATGGTGGAGACTCTGGCCAAGTCACTGGGTTCACTCTGCCCCCCAGCATGTTCTAACACCCACTTTTAAAAATGACTGTCCCAGGAAAACTGGTGGAATATATTAGTAAAGATTTTATTTTTTAAAAAACCCAGCTTTTGACAAAGCTGAGCTTACAAAGAGGAAAGGTCCTGTTATGGCTCAGGAACTGGTTTTGCAAGAAGAGAAGGAATATGGGGAGTTCTGCAAATGGAGAAAGTGGAGGCCCCCAAGGATCGGGATCTGTGCTTTCTAAATGGTGCCTAAAGGATCTAGAGTCAAGGGTGAGCAGGGAGGGGGGCAAGTTTGCTGGTGATGCTAAATTATTCAGGGTGGTTGAAAGAGAGATTGTGAAGAGCTCTGAAAGGACTTCTCCAAGCGTAGCGAAGGGGCTGCAACATGGCAAGTGCAATTCAGTGAAAACAAGTGTAAAGCGATGCATATCAGGACACAAAAAAATCACATGCTCTTGGAGTCTGAACTGGCAGTGACTGACCAGGAACCAGACATCAGGACCACAGTGGACAGCTCCATGAAGATCCCGACCCCGTGTGCAGTGGCTGTGAAACAGGCAAATTCCGTGCTAGGGGTCATTAGGAAAGGATCTCAAAACTTCCCATCTCATAATGCTATTGTTATACAAATTATGGTGTGGCCACATTTGAGATGCCAGGTACTGTTCTGGTTGCCTCACCTGAAAAAGGATATTGTAGAGTTGGAAAAGGTTCAGAAAAGAGTAACCACAATTATCAAGGGGGGGTGTGTGGAACAAGGCCCCACGGAGAAATGCTGCAGTGCCTGGAACTTTTTTTAGAGAAAGTGGAAAGAGGTTTTTCTTCTAAAACTAGAACTCATGAACATCCAATGAACCTGAATACTGGAAGATTCAGGACAGATAACAGACACTCCACACAGCACAGAGGCAGGGAGGGCCACCAACCTGGGTGACTTTAAAAGGACAAATTCATGGAGAGCTAGGCTAGAGGAGAGGAGAATCCTCTTGTGCCAATCGGGTCCCTTCTGTGGGCTTCTCAGGCAGCCGTGATGGAGAGGCAGGGGCTCCACAGCAGCCGCCCAGAACCTCCTGTTTTGCCTCTGGGCTGTTGCCCGCACACCCTCCCTGCAGAGCATCTCGGGGCCTGATGGGCTGCAGTGGCCGCGGCTCCTGCCCGTCGCCGCCTTGTCTCCTTCGATCTGAGGCTGGCGCGGGCGAAGGGGGGCCCTTCTTCGCTTGGCAGGGGCCCCGCTAGAGGCCCCCAGGGCCTCCTCCGGGGGAAACGAGGAGAGATGGTGTCTGTTGGATCGGGCCAAGCCCCGCCCCCGCCCCGCATCCTGCTCTCGCAGCGGTGGCCCAGCTGGATCCGAGCGCAAGAGCAGCTGGCAGCCCTCCATCCCTCTCTCCATGAATTTCCCCGATCCTCTTTGAAAGGCATCCCGGGGGTGTTAAATCTGCGTTGGGACCCTTTGGAGGAGAAGTCCTGTCTTTGCTCCGTCCTGGATGCTTCCCCGCCGGGAGCCCCTCGGCCTCCTCCTCCTCCTCCTCCTCCTGCTGCTGCTGCGCTGCCGGGTCCGCCTCTTCTCCTCCGCCTCTTCCGCCGCCGCCGCCGAGCATGGCGCGTCTGGCCGGGTCTCCGGCGTCGCTGCTGCGGCCCCCTCCGTGCGCGCTGGCGGCGGCGGCGGCGCTGGCCGTGCTGTGCGCCCTCTACTACGCGCGCTCGCCCGCCCCGCCGGAGCCCCGCGCGCCGCCCCCGCCGCCCGCCTCCGCCCCGCCTGCCCCGGCCGCCGCCTCGGTGGGGGAGAGCAAGGCCAAGGCGGGCGAGGAGCTGCTGGCCGGGGCGGCGGGGGCGGCGGCGGGGGCGGCGGGCGAGGCCGAGCTGCACGTGCTGCTGCTGCTGGCCAAGGCGGAGCGCAACGCGGCGCTGCGATCCAAGGCCGAGGCGGCGCTGCGCTCGCTGGCGCGCTTCGCCAAGCTGGGCCCGCGCCAGGCCCTCGTGCTGCACCTGCTCAGCGACGCGCCCAGCCGCCCCGTCGGGAAGGCCGTCCTCCGCGACGCGCTGCGCAGCGCGCAGTTCCAGCACAAGGTGCGCTCCCGCGACCGGGCGCAAAGTCCCTTCGGTCCCGGCCGGGGCTCTTGCGCGGGCAGCCCCGCTTTCCGCCACGCGCATCCCTCCCCCTGACGGCTGCTTCTCCCGCTTCCCGCAGGTGGTCTTCCACGACGTGGACGTGGTGGCCGAGAAGCTGCTGCCCCTGGTCGAGGCCATGCAGAAGCTCTTCAGCGCCGGCGCCGGAACCTACTATGGCGACTCCCTCTTCTTCCTCTCGCTGGCCATGCACCGCGTCCTGCCCAAAGGTCAGCAGGCAGATGGGCAGCACCCCCTCCTTCCACCTGCCCCCTCCCTGCGCCTCCCTGGCATCCTTGGCGCTCCTGCTTGAAGAAGCGCTTCCACATGCCTGGCGCTTGGGGTCCAGGGGGTGAGCTCGGCCAGGGTGGCAGCGCCAGGTGAGATCACCAAAGTCGGACTGAGTGGATGAGGTGCCCCAGGGCCTGGCCTGGCCACTGGGGCAGAAGGGGCGTGGCGGCAGGGGCTTCTCGGCTTCTCTCTCTCTCTCACCTAACAAGGAAAGTGTTCCATGTTGCCTCCCCCCCCCCATTGGCAGCAGAAAGCCCTGTCCCAGAATGCACCACAAAGACTGCCCCCCCTTTCATCTCAGTGCAGCAGGGAGAGGGGGAGAAGGTGCAATATACAGTTACTGAGCCCCCATGACCCACCCCCTGCCCCCTACCTGACTGCCATGTATGGTCTTGGTCCCTGGCCTCTTCCTCTGGGTGGGGGCTGAATGAAGCCTCCCTTGGGGGGTGGAAGCTGTGCCTGGGGAGGACCAAGGGAGCAGGGAAGGTGCTTCAGAGGCTCCTCTTTGCCCCTCTCCCACAGAGATTTCGCGGATCATTCAGGTGGACCTTGATGTGGAGTACAGGACCAACATCCGGGAACTCTTTGAAGAGTTTGACAACTTCCCAGAAGGGGCCGTGATTGGCATCGTCCACGAGATGCAGCCCGTCTATCGGTAGGTGCCAGCAGTGGGTGCTCCGGGGGGGGGGGTACTTGGGATCCTAGCAGAAGCTGCACATGGGCACAAGGGGTGCTCAAGAGGTGGCTTTCCAGAATCCCCCCCCCCTACGCTCAGGACAAAAGATTTGAGAAGGGAAGTTGGCCAGAAAATCTGTGGGGAATGTGAGCTCTTGGGGTGGAGATTGGGGGCCCACAGTGTGAAACTCAACAGGAGCTCACTTTGGGGGGGGGCGGTTGTCAATTTCATTTGCTGCTTACAAACACCTGGTAGGACATGGGACACATGTAGCAAGGGCGGCACTGCTGCTGTCACATGGAGCCTGGGGGGGAAGGGGGCCAACTCCGCCCTCCATCTCCTCTGCTGGCTGGGGAGTGGGGCTGCTCTCCAGATGTTTCCTTCCTTTGCTCTTGCCAGCTGTTTGTACGCAGCTCTTGCCAGCAGGGGCCCGGGATGGGGCTGGCTGTGCTCATTCCCCCGACTTTCCTTCCTGACTTTGTTTGGAAGAGACAGGAGGACTTTTGCCGCCTGGGCTGTCCCTGCAAAGGAGAATTAGACACATTCAGGGCTGTCCATGACTGCCGGCCCCACGGCCTGAGCTCTGCCCTTCACAGTCAGAGGCAGCAACGCTTCTGAATCCCAGCTGCAGAAACGGCAGGAGGGCAGAGCTGCTCTTGGGTTCGAATCCTGATTGCGAGTTTTCTAATAGAAGCAGAACAGGATGCTGGACTGGACGGGCCCCTGGCCTAATCCTGCAGGGCTCTGACTTGCCTTTCCTCTTGTGTAGGCACCTCTTCTGGCAGTACCGCCAGGAGCACCCGGGGACCAAGGTGGGGGAGCCCCCGCCGGACGGCCTCCCCGGATTCAACAGCGGGGTCCTCCTGCTGAACCTGGAGGCCATGCGCCACTCGGAGCTCTACAACCGCCTGCTGGAGCCGGGCGCCGCCCAGCGCCTGGCGGACCAGTTCCACTTCCGGGGCCACCTGGGCGACCAGGACTTCTTCACGCTGGTGGGCATGGCTCACCCGGAGCTCTTCCACGTCCTCGACTGCACCTGGAACCGGCAGCTCTGCTCCTGGTGGCGTGAGCACGGCTACCGCGACGTCTTTGACCACTACTTCCGCTGCGACGGCCATGTCCGGATCTACCACGGCAACTGCAACACGCCCATCCCCCAGGAGTAGCCCCTGCTGGCCAGGGGGAGTTTGGGGGCGGCAGCTGTGCTGTGGTCACTGCAGGGCTCTCGACATGTCTCTTCGGGGGGTTCCATCAAGTGGAGGTTGCTCCCTTTCCCTTGCGCACAACTGGGGTCTACCTGGGAGGAATCCTCATGGGCCTTGCAGGAAGGATGGGAGCTGAGTGCCTTCTGCCACCAGCCAGCGATTGTTGTTTTGGGACCCAGACACTGCAGGGAGAGGGAGGCGAGCCCAAGGCCTCTCTGGAGCTGACACCGCCTGCTGGACATTTCCCTGGCAGCTCCCTGGGGGGCTGTGAACGTTTCCCCCTTGACTGCAGAGTGCGGCCATCCACTTTCCAATCTTGGCTGCAGCGCACGTGCCCAGCAAGGCAGCAGGATCGTGGCACCCGGAGCAAGAACAGCTTAGTGTGGACCAAGCCTGGATTCTGCAGAGATCCATTGGCCCCCAGTGCCACTAGAGCACTCAGCCCTCTGCCCCGGCCTTCCTCGCCAACATCCTTTGGGGCTGTGGGGAAAAGGCCCTGCTGCCCTTGGGCCGAGGGGAGACTGTGGGGCTGGGAGGCCTTGTCCTGGGGATGATGGTGTGGTTCTTCTGCTGTCAGGCAGTGGGGCAGGGGGTGAGACCTGGGGGGAGAAGGAGAGGGTGCCAGGAGTCTTGTCCCTTCTGCAGGAGCAGAATAAAATGCATTCCAACAGGCCCAGCATGTCTCTCATCACCTCTGGGGAAAGCGGGGTGGAAGGAGAGGGGTCTGCAGCAGGGAAGCGAAATGGCTTGCTGGAAGTCAGACCAGGCATCTTGGATGAGGAATGGAAAGCTGTTCAAACTGAGAGAAGTAGAAAGCTAAGTCCCCCAAGGAACAGGATTGGGGCCTGTGCTTCTTAAACTTGTTCATAAAGGATCTTGTCCAAACTTGGGTTTCCAGCTGTTTTTGGACTACAACTCCCATCATCCCCAGCTAGCAGAACCAGTGGACAGGGACGATGGGAATGGTAGCCTGAAAACAGCTGGAGACCCAAGTTTGGGAAACACTGGTCTAGAGCCAGGGGTGAGCAGGGAGGGGGCCAAGTTTGCTGGTGACACTAAATTGTTCAGGGTGGTTAAAACAAAAAGAGATTGTGAAAAGCTCCAAAAGGATCTCTCCAGGTGTAGTGAGGGGGCTGCAACATGGCAAGTGCAATTCAATGGAAAAGAGTGTAAAGTGCTGCAGGTTCCCATGGGAAATGTCGATTTCACGTACACACTTGTGGGGCCTGGAATGGTGGTGAAGACCAGGAGTGGGTCCTCTGGGTTGGAGCAGAGAGAGAGCAGTAGAGATGTTGGGCCCATGTGCGACAGCCGTGAAAAAGGCAAATTCCACCCTAGGGATCATCAGGAAAGGAATTGAAGACAAAACTACTGACATGCTGTTTACAAATCAGTGGTGTGTCTGCATTTGGAATCCTGTGTCCAGTTCTGGTCGCCTCACCTCAAAAAGGATATCGTAGAGCAGGAAAAAGTTCAGAAAAAGGCAACAGAAATGACCAAGGGAACAGAGTGACCGTCCTCTGCCCCCATGGGGAAAGGTTGGAAAATTTGGGACTCTTTAGAGAAAAGGTGAGTAAAAGGAGACATGATAAAGTGTGACACAGGTTGCCTGGCATAGAGAAAGTAGGTGAAGAAAAGTGTTTCTTTCCGTGGTTTCCAGCAACTGGCAGAAGCACTGGTGCCCCTGCTGTGCAGTCAGAAGCAGAGCCTTCATCCTTCTAGGAGCCATCAATAGCCCTCCTCTCCATGAATTGTTCTGATCCTCTTTTAAAGCCTTCTAGGTTGGTAGCCATAGATCAGGGCTTCCTGGGGGTGTGAGTCCCACAATTTAACTCTGCAAAGGAGAGCTTCCTTTCTGTTCTGAATCTTCCAAGATTCGGCTGTTATTTACCTATTTAGCCCTTCACACAAAGGTCCCAGAGCAGGTTAACAGCATTAAAAGAAATCGAAAACAGCTTCCACTTCACTTGGATGTCCATGGATTTTGGTGTCATAAGAGAGGAGGAGAAAACTTTTCTCCCTCCGCTTTCTACATGCCAGGCATAATTCCACCTCCTCCTTTCCCTTTGCCTCTTTCTCTCCTTTTCTCTAAACCTAAAAAGCCCCCAAGCTGAACCCGGACCCTTCCCTCTAGGTCTCGGGACGTCTCTCTATCCCTGGGTCCTTTGCCTTGCCCTACTCAGAACCTCCTCCAGAGGGCGCTGCTCCCGTTCTCACAACCCACGAGGCAAATTGGCCTTTTTAGCTGCCTCTGCAGGGCTGGCGTCTGGGCAGCGTCGGGGAAAGCAATTGGCACCTCGATGCGGACTACTTGAAGCAGCAACCCGGGCGCGCGGGCGAGCCTGCTCCGTCCTGGCCGGCTGCAGCCTTGCAACAGGATCCCCCACTAGCTGGCGTGGGGCTGGTGCCAAAGCGGCCTCTGGCTGTTGAGCAGGACAGGGATCGGGGCCAAACACAAAGCGGGAGTTTGACGCTGGTGGCGAGGAGAGCCTTCCTCGGGGCCTGGCATCGCAGCTGCAGCAGCAGGAGGCCGCCCATCTCCGCTCTGCCGGCTTTAGGGACCAAATGAGGGCGAAACAAGCTCATAGAGTCGTGGAATGCGAGGGAAGCCAAGGATCATCTAGTCCAGCCCCCGCCATCCAGGATTCTCAACTAAAGCATCCATGGCAGGCGACCTGATGAGGCTGGGAAGCCGGCGAGAGAGCGCGCTGCGTGAGGACGCGGGTCTTCCCGGAGCCCCTGCCTCGCTCTGTGAAAAGATGCTTCTTTAGGGCCCTCCAGGTCTCTCCCCTCGTGCCTGACCATTGGTCCTGCTGGCTCCCGCTGGTGCCCAGCAACCTCTGCAGGGAGCCGTGTTGGTGTGTTGGTTACCCCAGCAGCAAAGGGGTTCCTACATAAAATATTTTTGGGGTGCAGGATTCGGACGCTGCTCTGCACCGGTGGCAAGAGGAGGGGGGTGTTTCAGCCCCACACCCCCTGGGACTGAGTCCTCCCCTCCCCGGTGCCCTCCTGGCTCCCAGCTGCCAGCCTAGCCTCATGGGCGGGGAGAATGGGAGTTCGAGTCCAGCCCAACGCCCTTTAGCAGGACAGCCGGGAAGAGGACAGCTTTACCCCGGAAAGAGGACAGCTTCTGGGCTATCAGCAGAGAACATGGGAAGCCCTTGACCCGTTTCTCTGCCGCGGAGCAGCAGAAGACCCCGGAGGAAGACGACCAGCCCTGAACTGGGACTGAACAAGCGGCTAGTGGCACGCAGGATCCCTGCGCCACCCCGGCAGAGGACCAGCGCCCTGCCCCGCCACATCCCAATTCCCAGCCAGATGTTCTGTTGTGGAAATTGGCAGGTGCCCGCGGGAGGCTGTGCCAAGGCTGCCCTGGGCAGGATCCGGAGGGGTCTTTCCCCTGGGGGCTTGGCCGGCAGCTGCCTGGCTGGGACTGAGTCACGCACAGCCCGCTTGCGCCTCTTGCGCTGCTGGAGCCAAGGCACCCGTCCTGCAATGACAGCTCTCCCAGGAGGGCGCGCCTGTCTGTCACCCGCCCCTCCCCCGGCTTGCACTTGCGCGATATTTTTAGCCCGGGCGCTTCTGGAGAGCGGCCAGGTCCCGCAGAGCCGCCTGCCTGGTTTCATTTTCCTGCAGGTTCCAGATCGGCAGGAAGTCGCGGGGGGCGGAGCTGAGCCCCACGAAAGCCTTGCGCGATGGGGAGAGAGATAACTGGTCTGGTTGCGGGGAAGTGGAGGGCGCAATTGCCCCCCCCCCGGGTGCAGATCCGCAGGTCCCTGTGGGGTTCCGGCCTCCCTTGGCAAGGTGCGGCTCCTGGCGCTGCCCCCGTGGCTCTGCAGAACCCACGTCGACCCCATAGTGTATGGGGCAGAGAGAAGGAGAGAGCGAGAGCGGGGGGGGCAAGGCTGGGTGGTGTGGGGAGGGGAGGCCTCTCAGCCCGCCTCGCCCTGTGGATCTCTTGTCACCCCGAATCTCCAGCCAGGCAATTGAGCGGAGTGGCAGCCCGTCCCCCTCCAGGTTCAAGGCATATGAGAAGCCCCTTCGTCCCCCCGTTTGTCGCAGCAACGGGTCTCGCTGTAAACTTAGTCTTCAAGGTCTTGCGAGAGAGCGAGAGAAAAGCTTTTCTCCATCCGCTTTCTCCGGGCCATGAGAAGCTATTCACCTCGAGCGCTGCTGCTGCGCCCTTTCCTCAGAAGGGAGTCGCTCCGACCCCTCCATCACTCGGACTGCCGTTCTCGGAACGTTTCCCAACCTGCCGCATCCTTTTTGAGGCGAGGCGACCAGAACTGGAAACACAGCTTAGCTGCGGTCGTGCCACGGAGCCGTGCGCGAGATGGGCCGTTTTTTCCAGCTGTTCCTGGCGCGCAGTTGCCTGCTTTCAGGGCCCCGACACAAACACCAGGGTGGCATCTTGCCCGAGGCCTCCACCGGGACCCCCAGAGGCCTCCGAGCCAGGCTGGGGGGTGGTGCCAGGGGGCCCCCCTTTCTCGGCCTGCCTCTGCCCTTTCATCCCTCTCTATGAGTCTCATCCTGCCCAGGATAAATCTGCCGGCTGGAAAGGAAGCTCTGGCCGCCTCTGCTGCCCACAGCAGCCCGGGGGGGGGGTGGCGGTTCGCTGACGCTGCTGCGAGACACAGCTCCCCTCGCCACCCTCCCGCAAAGGGCAGAGCCCCCTCCCCGCCAGTCCCGCTGACGTCGCTCCCCAGGGTGCCATCGGGGGGCCTGGCTCTTGACATTTCCCGCTGCGCTCAAAATAGCTTTGCTGGAGCAGCTGCTGCTCGCCTCCTGCCCCCCGCCCGCTGGAGAATGTGACGCACCCCCAAGGCGGCTGCTCTGGCCTGGCGGGTTGCAAAGCCTGTTCCGCTTCCCCGTGGCCGCCTTGGCAAGTCCCCGCGACCCCCGGAGAGGAACGGGAGGGAGCAGCAGCGGCAAGCTCAGGCCTGCGCGCGCGGGTCCGCCAGCTTCGCTTTCCTCGCCCGCCCGCCTGCCCCATTTCCAGGGGGGCATCGTGAGCTGCGCCCCCTTCCCAGGCCGCGAGAACAGATGCCACTCAGAGGACGCTTGTTTCGTAGGTTGATCTGTGAAATGGGCACCTGGCCGCCTTCCCACCAAACGCGCTTCAGGTGGCAAAGGGCAGGAATAGACTCTATAGGGAAACTCAGCAGCGAAGGGGCGCGCGGGCTTGCGGCAGAGCAGGATCCTGACCCTGCTGCGTGTTGAGGCCGAGGGGGCTCTCCGAAACGGAGCTCTGCCCCCTTATTTTCTCCTCCTGGTCAGGGAGACCCCCACTCGGCAAGCAGCCGCTGAGCTCGGGACGCTGTCCATGGTACTTACTTGTTTTATTTATTTACAAAACTATTTATATGCCGCTGTGCCATAGAAATAGGCACAATATAAAAACATAAAACTATACACTAAAATCACGAAAAGCTAAAAACAAGTTAAAAGCAAAAGAATTGAAAGCAGACATCAATTAGCCACGGGGAAGGATGCAGTCTTCCTCTCCTGCCTAGGCCTGGCAGAAGAGAGATTTTTTACAGCAAGCGGACACAGAAGGCACCTGCTGACTCTCCCGTAGCAGGGAGTTCCACAGGCTCAGCTCCTCCTGGTCCAGGAGGGCTCCCTGGTGCTTCCAGCTGCCCGTGGCATGCCTGGGAGGGTGAGCAAAAGAGCTCAGGGGCAGAACACTTGCTTGGCATGCAGAAGGTCCCAGGTTCGATCCCTGACACATCTCCAGGAACAGCCAGAAGAGACTCCTGAGTCTGAAGCCCTGAAGAAACGCTGCCAGTCAGGCAGTCCTAGAATTGTAGAGTTGGAAGGGGACCCCCAAGGGCCATCCAGACCAACCCCCTGCAATGCAGCAATCCCTGTCCCTGTCCCTCTGCTGCTCGTAAACACGCATTTTCACACCATTATATTTTTCAAAGGAAATCTGCAGATAGTCTTGACATGACCTGCAGGACAAAAAAAAAGCAAATAAAAAATAAAAATAGCAGCAATACAAAATAAACAGAAGATTGAAAACAAGAAAAAGCACCCAAAATCATCACAGACGAAACATCAGGCAGAAATGCAGATTGTTATAATTTATTCCGTTTATATGCTACCCAGATTAAAGGAGCCCAGATTAATGCAGTCCTGATATTGGGGGGGGGGTGAGACATGAGTGGAGACAGGGGGGCAAAGGGCCCCCACCCCCCCGCTCCCCGCTAGAGCCCAATCCCAAAGGCAGCTGCCTTAGAGAAAGCCCTGGCACTCTGCTCTTTCCAGGAGGACAATAGTCCTTCTCTGCCATCTAGATGGCTCACTGCTCAGCCTGTAGCTGCTGCTCCTGAGAGCAAGGGGGGTGCACAGCTAGACTGCTATGTTCCCGTCTCAATTGCGGCCTCCAAATCTCACCCAAGGGGCAGGTTTATTTTTAGGAAAGGTTCCTTGTAGAGTTCTCTGCTTGATAATGAGTTTGCTTTCTGCTGCCAAGCCTGGCTGATATTCTTTTCCCAGGCAATGTGGTCCTTCAGAGAAGGTGCTCTTTTTAGGGGGCTGGGGCTGTCATGGAATCACAGGATTGTAGAGTTTGGACCCCCAAGGGCCATCTAGTCCAACCCCCTGCAAGGCAGGAGCCAGAGCTGAAGACTCCCTGACGGACGGCCACCTGACCTCTGTTTAAAGGCCTCCTGGGAAGGAGAGTCCAGCCCCCTCAGAAGGTGGACAATCTATGAAACGCACAACTAGAGTTGCTGCTCAGTCAATTCAGGGCACACCAGAACCTCGCAGGGGGAGAAAGGAGCCCCCTCGCCTCTCCCCACTTTCTGCAAACTAACTCCCCCAACTGCCCTCTTCTTCTGCCCATTTGAGAGGAACAAAGGAGGTCAAAGATGCTTCGGAAAGGTTGGAAAACAACAAGTCAACAGGCAAAGCATGGCGTGCGGGGGGGGGGGGGAGCAGGGGGGGATGGCTGCCCTCCTGAGTTTTACGTAAGTTCCAAAATCCATTTGTTCAGCTTCTTGCTGACCCCTTTAATAAAGTTTATTAAAACAGACAATCCCTGGATCATGGAATGAGGCAAGAACTATTGCAGTTACCTAAGTCACGAAGGAGGAGGCCGCAGGGCTCTCTTCACTCCCCCCCCCAAACCAGAGAGTCAGGATCTTCACCAGCCAAATGCAAGTCAAAGGAAGTGGATGTGAACTCCTTTTTTTAAAAAAATAATATTTATTACTTTTAAACCTTACAAAAAGGAGAAAAGAAAAGAAAAAAAGAAAAAGAAAGAAAAAACAATACAATACAATATATAAACAATACACAACACAACATTAACACATTAAACAAAACGAGAGCCAAAACAATTCAAAAAACACACATCATACCATCTCAATACCCTCTCTTTCATTCCCTTGTTTCATCGACCTCCTCTCACCTCCCTTTTTGTATTCCATTTCTATTAATTATTTCAGCAAATCCTTTCCATCTTTCTCTATTTTCTGTCATATGGTTATCTTAACATATTTTAACCTTATTTTCCATTAATACTATAGTACTTATTTATACTTAATTCATTATAACATTTCTACTAAAGCCATATAATTCCATTCCATCATTTTTCTAACACTCATTAATTTTACATTATTTCTATATATAGACTTTAAACTTTTTCCAATATTCTTCCACCGCCTCTTCTCCCTGGTCTCGGATTCTGCCAGTCTTTCCCGTCAATTCCATATAGTCCACCAACCTGGTGATCTTCTGTCCGAGGCTCTTAACTCTTTTCCAAGTCCCTTCTGCAAGTCTTCTTCATATTTATACATGCACTTTACTTTGTCTTCTCCTGATCTTGTTCTTATTTTCCTTCCTTTGATGCAGAAGAGTGGATCTCAGGGAAATTCCCACCTAGCAATGTTTTTATTCCTTCTCGACAGGTCAGCCAAATCTCCATAGTTAAAACTAAGATTCAAAAGATATTTCAGGACGTATTTCAAAGTTCCTCCAAATCTGGCAGTCCCCACAACTCCAGTCTCCTCCTGACCCAAGTCCAGGTCCCAAAGGTCAGTAAATCCCTGCATGAAGGGATCTATCCAACTTTCCTTTTCCAGTCCAAGCGGGGCTCCAATCCTCAAAATCTGACTTTCTCTAAATTCACTCATAAAAAACATCAACTTATAGTCATCAAATTGCATCTGTAAGGCTGGGGCTCTCTCCCTCTCCACTTGTGCTACTTTAGGTTCAACCACAACAACTTTCTCCCCCGCCTTCTCCACAATTTGCCATGTCAATTTGCCTGTATCGATTCCTGAATAGTTTCTGTAATAATGTTCACTTTTTGTCCCAAATTAGTCACTTTTTGTCCCAAGTTATCAATTTTTATGGTCATCACATCCGTCTTCTTATGGAGCTGTTCCAGTGAATCATTTATCTTACATAATGCAACCACTAAGGCTTCTTCTGTCAACATTCTTAACGCTCCAAGGTCAATCCCAGATTCTCACAGTTTTTTATCTTGCAGCTGGAAATTCCCCCAGCTCAGCTCATGTAACAATTTCAAAGGCTTCCTCTAGGGGGAAACAATTTCTATTTGTATCAATCCTTTTAAGCACAGTTCAAGCAATAAAGTTAGTTTCAATTTTCAGTTACTTTTACTCCTTTTTAAACGCAGAAGGAGACAATGGAAACAATGTATTTCTTTTATTTAACCAGCTGTCAACAAACAATCTATTCACAGTCAATGAGCATTTCCAAAACGTCAGTCTTACTAGCAGCCCGTTTCCAGGTTCAGAGCGGTGGTAATTTGACTTTCTTCACTCTCTCCTGCAGGCTTACACGATCCAAAATTTCCCCCCTCTTCTCCTGCTTCCAAGGGGGGTTTGATAATTTTAGCCGATGGAAGTTTAATCCTTTACGGAAGGCTTTCCAAGACTTTAGCTTGCAGTCTCTTTGCTTCAGTCTATTTACAAAAGGGGAAGGCGGACTTCCTGTTTGAAACCTCCCCGTTTCGGTTCCAAATTAAGACGTTTAAAAATCCAATTTTCCGTTCTACTCATGGGTGGTTGTTTTCAAATCAAATTGTCCACAGGAAAAAGTCAGTGCTCTCCGGCAACAGCAATGCGGCTTCACTCTGTGAAAGAAGCAGTCAATTCGAAGCACCGCGCCACTCACCCCACGTCGCTCCAGATCCCCGAAACCGGGTTTCCCCGCGAGTACGGGAGGAGCAAAAGGTGCCAGCCGAATCCCACATTCACAGGCTTCTCCCGCCTGTGATTTTTTGTGGGTCCCCGCCTTCGACGTGGCGGCCAGACCCTAATTTCCACGAAGCAAATTCCTCCCCATCAGAGGAATTCCGCCATTGTCCGGAGGCGCCAACCCGGAAGTGGAAGTGGATGTGAACTCCTGCATTTAGGCTCAAGGTGGGGGGGGGAGGAGGAGGCCTGGCTTGGCAGAAAAGGATCCAGGGGTCTTAGTTCCCAGGAAGCCCCCCCCCCGGAAGCCTCCTGATGGGACCCCTCTCTTCCACCCCCCCAGAAAGAGCTCCTTCCTGCCCCTCACTCCCCCCCTTTGGACTTTTTTTCTTTCTTTGTGGGTGGCAGAACAACTGGAAGAAGCAATGGTTCATTTCAACATCCCCACCAATAGCATTACTACTTGTTTTCTGATTTGCCTTGGAAGAAATAAGTCCTGCCCTCCAGCTGTCCGATAACAAATTTCTGATAGATTTCTGCTGCCTGTGAGAGATTTCCGGCCCCTGAAGAGACTCTGAAACTCTGAATTCCTAACTGATTTGCATTTGTGTCATCGGGTTAAGGTTGTGTTTTTGTTTTAACATATTAATGATATATTGTGGTGGTTTTTGGGACTGGACATGGCTTAAGAATTTTGAAATATTAAGCAGTTTATAAATGCTTTTGAGTGATATAATACAAATGAATGAACAGCTGGCCTTAAAGTGTCTGGTCATAAATGAAGGAATGGCGGCAGTGGGAAAGCTCTGAATTATAATTCATCAAGAACAGGGGTGTCAAACTCAAATTCATCGGGGGGCCGCATCAGCAGTTTGGTCACCCTCAAAGGGCCGGTTGTATCTGTCACATCACAGGATGGCATGCGCTCAATATAAAAACAAGTGGAGGTTTCCTGAATGCATGTAAAGTGGAGGTTTCCTGTGTAGAACGGCTGGCGCTACACGGGCCACATGACGAGGTCTGGCGGGCCGGATTCGGCCCGCGGGCCTTGTGTTTGACACCCGTGATCAAGAAGGTCAGCGCTCTCACTTAGGGACTGAATTGGCCTAATGCGTATTTATATTTATATTTATATATTTATATATTTATATATTTATATATTTATATATTTATATATTTATATTTATATTTATATTTATATTTATATTTATATTTATATTTATATTTATATTTATACCCTGCCTTTTTTCCTGGTGGAAGTCAAGGTGGCTTATAGATAAAAAAGAGAAAACAATTATTTTTAAAAAATAATAAACACTGATAGAATTAAAACTCTCCCTCTCTCTAAAAGAATGTGTTAATTGGCCGAGCAATGCTGGGATCTCTGTGTTATCAACAAACAACATTTTCTGAATAGTCACTATTAATTACTTAATTATTACTTTCCACCTTTCATTTCCACCTGCCCTCCCTGTTTACATGTCCACCTCCACCTGGCAAATTGCTTGTTGCAGAGACCAGTCGGTCAGGATCTGGTGCAACTCCACACCTCCCTCCGTTCGCGTCTGCTCTGAATGCTTCTTCTGCACTTCTCCCAAGGAGCAGCAGGCACCTCCGTGTTAAAGCCGTGCCATGCAAAATAAAACAAAAACCATTAAAAAAACAATTAAAATGTCTCAGTAACCACTGACTTTTGTTCTTCTTTGAGGTGCCAAAAGAGTCTTCATTGGTTCTGCTGCAATTTCAAGGTTGTAGCCAACTAAGTTCTACTTGTGAGTAGGCCCAGTAAGCCTGGTTAGCCAGGTCCATTCATTTCTATGGAGCTGCTATGGCAGAGGTGGGAGACAACTTTCTCCTGCAGAGGCAGGACCCTTTGGCTCTCAGGTGTCGCCCAATTAAATCTCCCCCCAGGCCCCAGGAAGGATGACCAGGAGGGAGGCTGGGAACTGGAGTTCAGCAGCACCTGGAATGCTACAGGTTCCCACACCTGTGAGAATGTCGATTCCGAGGGAAAGAAATGTCCTCTGGCAGAGAACAAAAACCCACAGCAGGCAATTAAAAAATCTGTTTGTCCGTCATCTTTCCACATTTGACGTCTCTTTCAGTCCACATTCCATGCTTCTTCTTCATATTACAAACATTCAAAAGCTAAGCGACAACATGCTTCAAAACGAGAGAGAGAGAGAAATACGGTCCTTTTCTAAGGAAGAGGAAAGTGAGGCGCAGCGGAGGAGGAAAGGGCGAGGTGCCTGGGCTCTTCCTTCCTCGCTAGCAAATAATCAGAATTCAGCAGCACAGCAGAGAGGCAGGAAGGTGACATTTTCACATGGTTTTTATCAGTCTGCTCCAAGAGAGAGCGACTGGCAACACCTCACATTCATGGCTTGAATCAGACCAGGTGACCAAGCAAGGGATCCTCAGAGATTACAGTATTTGCAGGGAAAGCAAATCTGAGCTTGCCAGAAACCACATTCTGCTTTCAGGTTCCCCACAGGCACCCAGTTGGCCACTGTGAGGAGAGGGTGCTGGGCTGGATGGGTCCCCTTTGGCCAGATCCAGAGGGCTCTTTCTAGGTCCTTACGACCCTCAGTCCCTTCCAACCCTGCAAGAGATCACCTATGATGCCCGCAGAAAATGGCAGCCAGGCAGGGAGAAGAGGCCTGGAGCAGCAGAGGGGCAGAGGGAGGGGGCAGGTGGGACTTCTGGTCCTAAACCTGCCCATTTGTCTTTGGACAGTGACACATTTACACCAGCCCCCTGCTGTGCTTGTTCTCCTCCACGACCTTTTAATGAGGCCATTAATATTTGTCTGACTGGCCCAACTTCCCTTTTCTCATGGGCTGGCATGAGAAAAACTGTGGATCAGGCCAGCAAAGGTGTGTCCAGGGGCCCTGAGACCACGGCGGCTTCTGTCCAGCAGGTCACCCTGTTAGTTGGCCAAGAACAAAACCCCGCCGTGGGGTGCCCCACTGGCGGTCTCCTCTCTCTCTTCCAGATGGAGCAACATGCCAGAGACTTGGGCTGCTTCTCAGGGTCTTCAGTGGACAATCACAGCACAAAAGCCTTCCTTCTCTGCAGCTCCATCGAGGTTCAGTCAGAGAGGGTGAAGTGTGGGCCAGGCCGTGAGGGAGGCAGTGAGGACGGGTTTTTCCTTGCAGGGAAAGGGGTGTTTCTGCTGCAGCAGGAAAGGACGGAGCCAGCCGGGTTTCCTCTTTGGAGAGAAGAGGCTCTGCTCTCCCAGGGCTGCTGCTGCTGCTTCTGTGGAAAGTGCGGAAATGGCTGCCTTGGCACCAGGAGTCTGAGTCCACAGCCCCCTTCCTTAGGCTGGGGGGGCATGCTCTCTGGCCCATGCAGAGCCCAGACCCCCTGCCTCCTTCTAGCGTGGGCTGAGACAGTTGATGGGGGGGAATCCTGGGGTGTGGATTTACTCCACTGCCCAGCCGGCTGGGGTACCACTCCCCATGGTCCCTCCAGTCCGCAAAAGGAGGAGACTCCAGCCAAGTTAGAGAAGCAAAGCAGCAGTCAGTAGACCTGACCAAGGTTCAAAGACAAGACGAGTAGGAACCCCCAGCATGGGGTGGCATGAACTTGTAAGAATCATAGAATCATAGAATAGAATAATAGAATCATAGAGTTGGAAGAGACCACAAGGGCCATCGAGTCCAACCCCCTGCCAAGCAGGAAACACCATCAAAGCACTCCTGACATATGGTTGTCAAGCCTCTGCTTAAAGACCTCCAAAGAAGGAGACTCCACCACACTCCTTGGCAGCAAATTCCACTGTCAAACAGCTCTTACTGTCAGGAAGTTCTTCCTAATGTTTAGGTGGAATCTTCTTTCTTGTAGTTTGGATCCATTGCTCCGTGTCCGCTTCTCTGGAGCAGCAGAAAACAACCTTTCTCCCTCCTCTATGTGACATCCTTTTATATATTTGAACATGGCTATCATATCACCCCTTAACCTCCTCTTCTCCAGGCTAAACATGCCCAGCTCCCTTAGCCGTTCCTCATAAGGCATCGTTTCCAGGCCTTTGACCATTTTGGTTGCCCTCCTCTGGACACGTTCCAGTTTGTCAGTGTCCTTCTTGAACTGTGGTGCCCAGAACTGGACACAGTACTCCAGGTGAGGTCTGACCAGAGCAGAATACAGTGGTACTATTACTTCCCTTGATCTAGATGCTATACTCCTATTGATGCAGCCCAGAATTGCATTGGCTTTTTTAGCTGCCGCGTCACACTGTTGGCTCATGTCAAGTTTGTGGTCAACCAAGACTCCTAGATCCTTTTCACATGTACTGCTCTCAAGCCAGGTGTCACCCATCTTGTATTTGTGCCTCTCAATTTTTTTGCCCAAGTGCAATACTTTACATTTCTCCCTGTTAAAATTCATCTTGTTTGTTTTGGCCCAGTTCTCTAATCTGTCAAGGTCGTTTTGAAGTGTGATCCTGTCCTCTGGGGTGTTAGCCACCCCTCCCAGTTTGGTGTCATCTGCCAATTTGATCAGGATGCCCTTGAGTCCATCATCCAAGTCATTGATAAAGATGTTGAATAAGACCGGGCCCAAGACAGAACCCTGTGGCACCCCACTAGTCACTCTTCTCCAGGATGAAGAGGAACCATTGATGAGCACCCTTTGGGTTCGGTCAGTCAGCCAGTTACAAATCCACTGAGTGGTAGCATAGTCAAGACCGCATTTTACCAGCTTCTTTACAAGAATATCATGGGGCACCTTTCCCCGTAATACATTTCCAACAGCAGCATCAATACATCACAGATATGTCACAGAAGAGGAGTGTTTGGCATGAAGAAACATGAAACTGTCACCCACCCCTGTCAATCACCCCAGTTCCCGAGGCCTTTTAACTACCCTCTTCCCCAAAGAACAATGGCAGTATTTACACATCCCCTGCACTTCTCCCTTGAAAGTATCAGGATTCAATCCACCATCCCAATGGGTTTCCACCTGGGATATGTGCTGCCCTTGACTGCCTCCTGCCTCCTATTGTGTGGCTAAGTTCCCACCTTGTGGAGGGGGGGGGGGGAGAATGTTACGCTTAAGGGATTATGGAGGCAGGGGAGACCTGGTTTCCCGTCTTCCAGAGGAACCAAGGAAATCGGTCAAACCGTTAAATTCTGGAGATTATTTGTGAAGTTTTTACAGTTCTCTATATTGGATAGTCAGAGGAAACAGTTTGATACCTGATATCTGTTTATGGCTACAATTTTATAGACTGCTTTTCTGAGCCTCTTTGCTGTTGCGTATCTATGGTGCCTGTGTCAATGGTCATTGTCCGGGTCTTAGCTGAGGCTGTGGTGGGGACTTGGGTTTTTTGGGGAGTCGTTTAACTCCCCCCCCCCGTTTTAAGACTGGAAAGGCCTCCTAGCTGAGCAGAGAGATGGAAATGGGGGTGGGGGAAAGCTCTTGCAAGCCTGGAGTGAGCCAGGAGAGCCCTTGTGGGCAGCGTGGGTGAAGGGGAAGCGCCACCAGCCATGCGCCCTCTGCACATGGAGCCAGGCCAGGCGCGTGACAAGGAGGCCTCCCCGGTCTTCCTCAGCACCAGCGCAGCCGGCCAAGTAGTGAGCTAAATATAGCCTGGCCCCAGAGGGAGAGCCGGAGCCAGAGCAGGGCAGGCTGAAGGAGGCAGGAGCAGGCAGGGAGCAGCCTCTGTCACCAGCCCACATCAGGCAGAACAGGCGCTTCCTCAGATGGAGGGACAGCTGGGGAAAGGGGGCTGCCCCCCCCAGGCAGGCACCCAACCTCCTTCCCCTGGCCTTCCTTTGGCCTCCCTCAGCATCTGGCTGCCCACAGAGGAGTCTGCCCTGGTGGTTTTCCTTTAGCACCAGGCTGGGCCAGATCCTGCACCTAGAGGGTCTGGTCCTTGCGCGCAGGGGGGTGGCTGAGGGGACCCTTGGGGTCTCTTCCAGCTCTGCGGTTCTATGAACTGTGGGGCTTCCTGCAAACAGAGAGTGAAGTCTTAGTCCTGCTGGAGCTACATGCCAAAAGGTTCCTTTGCCAGAGAGTGACGGAGGGAGCAAAGGAACAGAGCAAAGGTCTGCACCTTGGTGCCCCGACGCTCCCTGACTGTCCCAAGCAGGAAGGGCCTCCTCCTCCTCAGCCACTTCCCCAGGATGCTGAGCCCCCCCCCACTAGCAGCAACTGCATCAGACATGGGGGGCAGCAACGGGAGAGGGGGGGCTGCAGGAGGAGTGTGCTCAGGTGCAGGGGGGCTTGTTCCTCTGGCTGCCAAGGTGCCGTATCCGTAGCTCCTGGGCCCCTTCAGAAGGGAAGGATGGCCAGCCATAGGGAGTTTCCTGGCTAAGACATTACGGTGTGCAGCAGCCCCTCCCCTTATGCTCCCAGCAGGGGCTGAATGGCTGGCCTGCCCATGCTTCATCCTGCCCCCCCAGACATTTCACATCCCCCCTTGCTTGAGTGATGTGCGCCAGGAGGCAGCAGTGTGTGCAGAGTTCCCTGGTTGTGCTCACTGGCCACACACACGCACGCACGCTCTGCTGCGCAAGATGGATCTGTGGGTGTCGGAGGTGCAGCCAGAGAGACGAATGGGCAGGAGAGAGGCGGAGCTGCTGATGCAATGAAGTCAAACCCATCATGGAGAATATGTTCTGACTCTGACTCTCCCTCTGCCGCCTCCCAAGCGCTTCCTCAGCCTTCATGTGACACTTTTATTTTGCAATGCCTCACTGCCAGGCAGTTGGGGCTGGCTGCGGCTTCGCTGCTTCCTCTGGCTGCTTTCGACCAGGTCTTTCCTGTCTACTGGCTGATGGCATGAAGGCTGGGGAGGCTGCCCTCTTGCATTGGCAATGGGGGCGCAGGATGCTGGTCTAGCAAGAAATCTGTGGAGCCCAGCCTGCCCTGCTCAGGCCTGTGCAGAGCTGGTCTGAGGGCCAGGGAGGGAGCGCCCAGTCGGCAGGGAGGCACTGGGCATTCTTGGCATGACAGCGAAAGTCCAGTAGGGCCCAGCTTAGCTGTCCAGGATCCCCGGCTGCAGCCCCCTCCGGACTTGCCTTTTCCCAGAGACACGGGGAGAGCAGCTGGCATAAAGGCCATCAGAAGACCCCAGGAAGACCCCTATGGTCCCAGATCACCACCACAGCAAGAGCTTTCCCTCCAAAGGGAAACATAAGAATAGCCTGCTGGATCCGGCCAACGGCTCATCTAGTCCCTTCTCACAGGGAACAACCAGAGAGCAGGACCAGAGAACAGGAGCAACACTCCTCTCCTGTGGTTTCCAAACATTGGATTCAGAAGCCTGGCTGCCACCGATAGCTGCCTCCTCCACAAATTTGTCTAAGCCTCTTTTAAAGCCACCCAAGTTGCTGGATGTCTCCACCTCACTTTGAGCACAATGCAAGCATGCTCAGCCTTGCCTCTTCCACAGCGGCAGAGCATTGCGCACGGCCACCAGAGCAGCCTTTGGACCCCAGAGAAAATAAATGTGCGCTACGCAATTCTATGAACAAAGGATGCCTTTGTCCTATGGCCTTGCATTCCTAGTGACATAGAACCACATAATTGTAGAGATGGAAGGGGGATCGAACCTGCAGCCTTGGCGTTATCAGCATCACGCTCTAACCAGGGCAGAACAGAAGAGTCCTGCAGCTGGATCAGGCCAAAGGGGCCCCACCTAATCCAGCACCATCTCTTCACCATGCCCTATCCGATGCCTCCATGGGAAGCGCAGAAGGCCTGAGCAAAGCAGCAGCAGCAGTCCCCTCCCCTCCTGGGGTCTCCAGAAGTCGGGACTCGGAAGCATCTCTGCCTCCAACTGCTGTGAAAGAAGAGCTTCTTCTTCTTCTTCTTCTTCTTCTTCTTCTTCTTCTTCTTCTTCTTCTTCTTCTTCTTCTTCTTCTTCTTCTTCTTCTTCTATGATCCCTCAAAGCCGAGTAAGTTTGTCTTCCATGAACACAGTTTTAACAATGAGTCCGTAAGTGACTGTAGAAGCCAATTCTGGAGCCACACGTCCTTCCACAGTGGGGACATGGGTTTCTGGATGGGAGTTGATCACGGTGTGGATCTTGCCAAGTGTGCCTTCCTCCTAGCACGTTTCACCCTTGCGTCCTGAGTTTGAGTGTCTTCAAAGCTCATGACACCTTTGGCAAAGGCTGTTCTCCAACTGGAGCGCTCGCAGGCCAGTGTTTTCCAATTGTCAGAGTTTATACTTCATGTTTAAAGATTTGCCTTGAGAGAGTCTTTAAACCTCTTTTGTTTTCCACCGGTATTTTGCTTTCCAATCTTGAGTTGGGAATAGAGTAGCTGCTTTGGAAGATGATAATCAGGCATCCAAACAGCAAGACCAGTCCAACGAAGTTGATGTTGGAGAATCGTTGCTTCGACACGGGTGATCTTTGCTTCATGGCCACCACGTTTGAGGAGCCGGACATGGTTCCCTCGCTCCAGGATCCCGCTTGCTTTATGGGGCAGCCAAGCCAAAGAGGTGCCTCACAACTCTCCCAACCCGTGAACCTAGTTTCTGATGGGGCAAGGACTGGGGAGATTGAGTCGTGCTGAACTGTCCTCTCAGCTCATTTCCAAATATAAAGTGTAATTAGGAATGGGGAGCTGCAACCAATAATATTGACATGCTGCTCAGCGAGGGTCCCCTTTCCAGGACTTAAAGTCTCCTGAAGTGCTCAAATGAGTTCACAGCAGCCAGACAGGCAGTGCTCCAAGCACACCCACCCTCCGCTGTCCTGGGCATGGGTGCAAACTGCCCCTCCTGCCCCCCATGCCCAGTCGCACCTCTGCCATGCAGAGAAATTAATTCATTGGTGCTTCCTGACCTCATTGTGTTTGGCCCCCTGCCTGGGCTGGAGAAACCCAGATCAAAATTCAATTTTTAGAGGACAAGAACCAGCAGGTATCCTGCTAATTTTTGAAGCCAGCTTTTTTGCTGGGGGGGGGGGGGGGAGAGGCGACTCATTATCAGCCCCACCAGGAAGCTTTCAGAAGAAGGCTTCTCTCTGGACCGGGAAGAATCTAGAGGGGACTTTGTTTTTCTGCAGCATTACAGACTCTTAATTGATAATAAGTGACAAATACTAACTGCCACACAGCTTTAAGAAGGTAATGGACAATGAAGCCAAATGCAGTTGCGTAAAAGCATCAGAAACTGAGGTCCATGCACAGCCCCTGCCCCAGAATGACTCAGGCCCCAAATACCCCACGGCTGCCTCCTTCCCTACAGGCCCCCTTGGGTGCAAGACTGGCAGGGGGACCTCCTGGCAATCCCTCCACCCTCAGAGGTTCAAGGGGGGGCCTGGGGGAGAGTCTGCTGCTGGGCTCTGATGTGCCTTTGCACGCACAAGCCCAGTTGTGAGACTTTTAGTGATTGTTTGGAGTGGCTCCGTTTATCTACAGCCACGGAGCCTGTCTGTGTGTCTTTGTGTTCCAGAAGCCTCCTTTGCTTTGCGATTGCACAAGAGGAAGTTGGGGAAAAGGCGAGGATTAAATGGCGTGAGAACTCCAGCAGAGCCTGGGGACTGGGAAGTCCAGAGATAAATGTGTCAGCAGCAGCAGCAGCAGCAGCAGCAGCAGCAGCAAGCAAAAGGCAGCTCTCATTTCCAGTCGCCCAAAATGCCCCAGAGCCAAAGGAGGAGGGCCTGGTCTCCGAAGCAGAGGGAGCCGGGGGCAACTGGGCACCTGAGTCAGACCGTCTCTCCACTGCCTGCACTCTTGCCTGCACTGACTGGCAGCAGCTCTCCAGGGAGGCGTTGGACTCTGTGTTTTGAAAAGTATTAAGAGCAGCGGCTGGCGGCTTTCCTCACATGCCAGCTTCCCACCCCAATTTCCCCCTTCCATAGCTGCTGCTCCTTGTCCTGGGGGGAAAAGGACCACAGTGGCTGCAACACAGATATCTGGTGGGAAGGAGTTTTCCTGGTCCAATGAAGTGGATGCAAGCTGAGAGGTGCCCGTTTTGTAGGGTTTGAAATAAATAAAGGTCTTATGTATATAATAAAGGTTCATAAATGTACCAGGCAAACACGCACATAGATATATAGGCCACATGTCTGAAGCTCCACAGGAGAGAAGCCATGGAGCCATTTTGACTCCCAAACTGACCAGGTGGTTTTTTTCCTGCAAGGTCAATGGAAAAGCCTCCCCATTGTCTTTTCTTTCACAAAACCTGTCTTAAGGGTATGTCTGTGTATGAATAGGGTGAGCCTGTGACCTGGCTCAGGAACTAAGTATTTATCATTACAAAAGGCTGGCCAGGCTCCCCAGGGTATCAATCCAGTAAGCATTAACAGGTAACTTGTCAGACAGGAGGTAATCAACCTACTCAGATTTCTGCTTTAGCCCGCCCTTTTTTTTTTTTTAAAAAAAAGATATTTATTAAGATTTTCCACCATAATACAATAAAAAATCAAAAAAGAGAAAAAACAAAAAAGTTTAAAAACACATAAAGTTCACAATCCTTATTATCTATAACATATTTCCCTGACTTCCCCACACCTCTCCCTCTTGTATTCCAGTTCAGATTGTTGGTTCAACAAGTTCTTGTCCCTATTTTTAAACCTTTTTATATTTAGTTCTTTTAAAAAAACCAATTTTGCCTTATAGACTTCATATTTATACATCATTGCTTATTCTTTAAACCTTTTTCTAAAGTCGGCCTAAATTCCCTTCCACGATTTTCCCAATTTTCATACAAATATCCAAACAAAATAAAAACAGAGCAGGTTAAATTATACACCCTTTGGATTCCCAAACTCCACCCCCCTTTCCCGGTTTCAATCCCCAACAAACGTCCATCAGTCCATCTACTATCAGCCTGGAGATCTCACGTCCGAGGCTCTTAATTCTCTCTCAATTCCTCTCTGCCGGTTTTTTTTGTAGTCCTTGGTATTAAACACCAAATCTCGGAGAAGCTCTAGCCCAATAAGGTCCATGTTTCCTCCAGCCAGACCTCCATATTTAAAAGTGGAGCCTGAATCTTGTTTCTTAATCCTTTCAAGTCCAAATGTCCCCAAAGCTCCACCTTACACCTTAATCAAATTTGTAATCCTTAGGTCCACATAAGGAGATCCCTCCATTTTTCAGTTTCCAATTCAAACCAGATTTTCATCATCCAGTACTTATTTTCCTTTGTAGCCATCGCGTCAGGCCTCTGGCCTTCTTTATCTTTGACAACATTGCAGCTCCTCCTTCCTTTTCCTCAGGAACAACATATACCTCTTTCCCCTCACTCTCAAATCTCTCAAGTTTCTCTTCTTGGCCAGCTGCATAGGCTTCCTTAGTCAAATCCTTATCAAATTCAATGAATTTGTTTACTGTTAAGTCCAGAGTTGCAACATTTGTAGCCAAAACATCAACGTGGCCTTGTAGCTTTCCCAAGAGAACAAAAACTCTGTCCAACTTAGCTTGAATTTCCCCTCCTTCAGCCATTCTTGTAATGTCCCAAAACCCCCTCTAGAGGGATTTTGGTTACTTAGTATTCCTTCCAGTTCAAATCCAAAAATCAAATTAGTTTGTATCAGTTCTTCCTTATTTTCGACAAAGTATAATCAAATTGTCACAGATATAGCCAGCAGAAGCAGTAGAAACAAAGTTCCCTTTTTCCGTCTTGACAGCTAGTTTGAGAGCTGTCAAATTCTTCAATACCTTTCCAACAGGCTCTCTCGCGGATCACTCCCGGGTCTGAGGGGGGAGTGGTACCTCAGCTCCCAAAATTAGCTCTTATCCTCCAGTACAATTACTTGTAGTGCCAAATCGTGAAATTAATATCTTTTGCCCAATAAAGAGAAAGAATTCTCACGACCTTAGTTAGCAGGTCCTTGTTTTAGATTGTTTACAGGACAGGGAGACGGACTTCCTGTTTACGCCTTCCCCGATCGTGCCTAATTCAAAGAAGATTTTCTTTGCAAATCCAAATTCCGTACTACTCACGGGTTGTTGTTTTGAGGTCCAATTCACAAGAAGAAGTCAGCGCTCTCCGGCCATGGCAGCGCGGCTTCACTCCGCAGGAGAAGCAGTCGACTCTCAGCACCGCGCCACTCAACCTGTCCCCCGTTCCGTAGCCTTTAAAAAGGCTCCTTCGTGGGTCGGGGGCACGCTAATGGTGCCCGCCGAGTCACCAGGTTCACAGGCTTCACCGCCTGTGATTTCTAAGGGTCCCCGCGTCGCCGCCGCGGCAAGACCCAACTCCTACGGAGCCGATTCCCTCCGGAGCTCGGAGGGAATCTGCCATTAGCCGATGGCGCTAACCCGGAAGTCCTAGCCCGCCCTTTCCGTGATGTATGCATGATGTTTCTGGGGGTGGTCTTGGACTCCAGGGGGGGGCAATTTAAAATGTCTAGGTAAGGACGGGCACACCTTGGTTCTGGGTCTTCCTCCTTCTCCTGCGTGTGAAGGGGGCACCCTGTTGCAACAGTTCAATAAAGATCAGGCTTACTAGCTGCTTTGCTTCTCAATAATCTCTGGTTGGCCTCTGTTTTTTTCTTGCAACCAATGGAGAACCTACAAAGGACTCTATTAGGGCTCTTGTGTCCCCCATAATGGAATAAGTGCAGATTTTCATTTATTACATAGGGTTGCCATATTTCCTCTTTTTTTGAGGACACACCTTCTTTTTCAGGATTTTTAAAATTTGGCAAAATGCCTGAGTTTTGTTTGTTTGTTTTTGTTTACAATAACTCAATAATTTTTTCTAGTGCATTAGACTCAGATCTATGGTACCCGGCTAAGCTAGTCTGCAGCAGAGAATCACAACAGAGCAGCATCTTAAACTAGCTGCATCCTGTATAAACACCTTCTCTGTGGCTGAACTAAAAGGATGCTGGCTCAGCTACAAGATCTTGGAGAAGGAGTCTGGGAGGGCAAGAGTTAACATCCCTCTGGGCTTAAGGAGAGTCCATATGTACATGTTAAACAGTTTAATAAATTGTTCTGTGCACATTGATGTTCACAAAGATGTGAACATGAGCCCAAATGCTTTCATGTGGCAAGTGAGGGAGCAATAGGTATTATTATTATTATTATTATTATTTTGTTGTTGAAAGTTAAGAACTTTGCTACTAGCAATATATCACAGCTATAGCCTATATATAAGAGGGGTATTTGAAATGAGTCGTTATAGCGATCTGTAGCTAACAGTGGAAGTCAGCAAATCTGTCCTCTTTCTTTGCTCTTCAAAATCCGTTTGGGTCACTGGTGGCTGTTTTGCTCTCAGGCTCCCTTCCTGGGTGATGTGGCCTCAGGCGACCCAAAGGCTCAGGCTGCAAAGACCCTGAAAGGCTGAGCAGGGGCAGGTGCCCAGGGTGGGGATTCAGGTACTGGCAGAGATGCAGGAAATGGACTTTAAGGCGTTCAGTTCCTCTCTGGGAAGGCCAAAGCAGCTGAGGGGGGCAGAGAGCCTGTTTTTCAGGCTGAAGGGACCCCCTTCCTGAAATCCTGGAGAGCCACTGCTGCCAGCCCGTGTGGACAACACTGGTCTGGCTCAGGATAAGGCAGCTTCCTTTGCAGCTGATGGTTCCGCTGAGGGAAGCCGAGGCTTTTTGGCCTGCCCTGCTCAGCGGGTGCAAGGAGCTCGTTCCTGTCTATCCAAGGGGCGTGGAAGCCTTTTGAGAGGTTCGGGAAGGAGGCAGACAGCATCACCCTGGACTGATGGGGGTGCAGCATCACAGCGCCCTCCTTGCAGTAGCACAACAGGGGAGGAAGCAGTGATCCAGCAGGACCACTTGGGAGGCAACAGACCTCGACAGGGATCAGAACCCAGGAATGGCAGGCGCAGGTGGGAAATGCTCCAGGAAAAGCCGCCCCATCTGCCCCGTCTGTTTGCCCAACAGGAAGAGCAAAAGCTGTTCAGATACAAATGCCTTTGATCTTCCTCCTCTGGGATCCTTCCATTGGCATTACAATGAAGCGATATTTCATTGTACAAATAAACCTGACAAGCAGACATTTGAAAGGACTTACCAGGCAGGCTGGCCTCTGTTTACAAGTCCTTTCCGCTGGAGATCTCCCCCCCCCCGCAACTCCTATGCTCCTGGGTCATGTTTACAGCAGCCGGTGGCTTCTCAGGGAGCTCAGAAAGGATGCAGAAGTCTTCCGCGAAAGGACCTCCATGGGGGAGGAGTCTGGCTGTTGCCCTTCTCAGTCCTGTGCCAGGGAATCCATTCCACAGTGCAGAGAACTCCATGGAACTGTGGAACTCCCTCCCACTGGAGGCAGTGATGACCACCAACTCGGATGGCTTTAAAAGAAGATTGGCTAAATCCATAGAGGAGCAGAGAGCCAGGATGGCTCTGCCTGTTCTGAATGTCTGTGGCTGGAAACCACAGAATGAGTGTGCTTTGTGCTCAAATCCCACTTGTGGGTTTCCCTTGGGATGGGCCATGGGCCTGATCCTGCAGGCTCTGCTTGTGTTCTTACTCCAAGTATGGGAGGATCTGAGGGGTGCACCCAAACGAGGAGCCAGCAGGGCCTGCAGGATGCGGATCGGCCGTCATCCACCTGCTGCCGCCCAGCTGTTCTGCACCACAACTCCCAGCCAGCGCAGCTCTGTGATGGGGCTGATGTCTGTGAGAGATCCTGCCACTCTGGGAGTCAGGAGGATGGAATGGCAGGCAGCTTCTCTGATGCAGGCTGGGCAAATTCCAGGTGGTGTGGGCGAAGGCCGTGGGCCTTAGCAGAGACCCCTGCTCTGGAGAGAGATGGCTGTGCTTCCTCCTTTCATTGCCACAGAACCACAGAATTGTAGCACTGGAAAGGGTCCCAGGGCCATCTAGTCCAGCCCCCTGCAATGCAGGAATCGCAGCTCAAGCATCCCTGGCAGAGGGCCACCCACCCCCTGCTTAAAACCCCCTGGAGTTCTCTTTCAGTGCACCCGATTGCACAGTTTTGTGTTGGGATTGTATGCAGCTGCCTTTGCCAGGGAGGCTCCCCAGGACTGAACCTGGGCCCTCCTGCAGGCGAGAGAGAGGCTTCGCCCCGCAGACAAGGGCCAGCGCAAGGCAGTGTCCTCTGTGACTGTCAGCCTTGCCAGCTGCCTGCGTTTCCAGCTTGGCATCCCTGAAAGGGCTCGTGTCAAGGGGAGCAAAGGAATGCAAAGTTCCTGGGGCTGTTTTTTGCTCCAGCCTCTCTGGAATGGCCAGGCAGACTGGCTTTCTGCTTGCTTTATTCATCATCCCAACATCTGCTGTGATGAGGCTCCCTGGCGTTTGCCACTGGGGGCCTGGGGGGGGGTCAGGCGTCCCCAGGGCTTCCAGACCGCAGAGGATCATCACAAACAGGCCTGGGGACCTCCTGGGCGCCATTCAGCAAGGCCCAGAGCGGGGGGGGGGAGTTACAAGGAGAAGGCAGGACGGCCCAAGGCAGAAACCCAAAGGCAGCCTCCCCAGGGGGGCAACTTGGAACATGAAGCATCCCTGATGCAAGAGCAGTGCTTAGTGTGGGACTTGTACTGACCACCCACACATCATTCCCCTTGCCGTGTGTGCTAAATAGGGGAGGGCTCATTTCCTTCATTCCACCCCTCCCACTGCAACAAGCCCAAGGGTCACACTTTTTCTCCAGCTCAAACAATTTTGTGTCTTCTACCTCCTTCCTTCCTTCCCCTCTGACTTAATAGTCCCTGTTCCCTGGCAGAGCTCTCCTTGCGCAGCCCAGGCGCTGATGCTCCTTGGCCCTCCGAGAAGGGGCTGGCCTTGGCTTGAGAGGGGATCTCATGTGCTCACCTGACTGGTGCCTGGACAGCATCCACCTGGGCGACTCACACCCGGGTTCAGGCAGCAGAGTGTTTGAGAGAACAATACGTCCCAGATCAAGGGCAGAGCAGCCACCTGCCGCTTCCTTGTTGACCATCTATCTCCCACTCTGAGTCAGCAAAGCCCTCGGCCAGAACCAGACATCCCTTGTTGTGCTTTCAGATCAGGACTCTCTGCGTTCTCTTTATTGTGAAACTGTCATCTGGAGGAAGAGATTAAACTTGGAGTTCCTTTGGAGAGGAGCCAGGATCAGGCGGGGCGAGGCAAAGGGGTGCATTCAGCCCTGGGGAAACAGCCTCCCCCTCCCCACACAACTTGTCCCTGGTGGGCGGGGGGTCAGTCCTGTTCTCAGGTATCCAGCACCCAGTTTTTGATCCTGGGGAGGCTCTGGCCAAGGGTTGAGAAGGCAAGGAGCAAAGCCCCCTCCTTCTGGACCAGGGCAAGGTCTGTGGTCCTTTCCTGGGGTCGCAAAGGGCTATAGTCCTATGGGGCAGGACTGGGTGCTGGAAATCCAGGCTCCAGGCCCACAGGGCTCTGCAGTCCAGAGGGGCAAGGAGGTCCTGGGTGCATCCACAGCCCAAGTGGGAGGAAAGGGGTTGCAACCTGCCGGGGCCCCCCAGCCCCACTGCTGCAGAACAGGGTCAGCCCAAGGGGGGCCCATCTAGTCCAGCGTCCTGTTCTCGCAGTGGCCAACAAGATGCCCATGAGAAGCTTCCAAGCACAAGAGCCCCCTCCCCTCACGGGGTTTCCAGAAAATAGTTTCCAGAAGCTTCGCTGCCTCCAGCTGGGCGATCCAGGAGCCAAACAGAGCCACCCAGAGCCCTCTCCTCCTCCTCCTCCTCCTCCTCCTCCTCCTCCTCCTCCTCCTCCTCCTCCTCCATGAATTTCTCTGCTCCTCTTTTCAAGCCACCCAGGACAAGGGAGTTCCAAAGTTTAACTGCAGGCCGTGTGAAGAAACGTTTTCTTTTTTCTGCCCTGAATCTCCCACCCTTCGCCTTCATTGGATGGTCCTGAGTTCTGGTATTACGAGAGAGGGAGAAATATTTTTCTCCTCCTGCTTTCTCCACACTGCACGTCATTTTACAAGCTCTTCTCCGTCGCCTTTACCCTAAATTAAAGCCCCACATTTCTCCCCTGGAGAGTCACTTTTCAAGACCACCAGGACCCAGACCCTTGGGCAGGTCCAGGCGCTCTGATGGTGTCCTGCTCCCTGTTCTGCCCAGGCCTCTGCCTCCCTCTCCTCTGCTCCCCGTGGAGCCAGAGATGAGCGTCTGGCCTTCCTGCAGGGATCACAGCGGGAAACTGGAGCGAAAACAGCCAGGCTTATGTAACCAGGCTCCCTGCCCTCCGAGAAGAAGCAGCAGCAGCAGCACAGCCTTGGCTGCTTAAATAGGGCAGAGCAAGGACTGGAGCAGCCGGTCGGTTATTGAATACACACACACACAAAGGAAATTGACATTCGACTCTTGCACAAGCCTCTCCAGAAATTTGGGGCAGGGAACATTTTTTTGATGTAATATAGAGCCTTTTATTCTCGGTCCTCCTTGTGCCTCCAGTGGTTTCAGTCACAGGTTTATGTTTCTTGCAAGACAGGTGTGCCTCACCTCTTGCTCTCTCGTTTCTTATGACGCTCCTCTCCACTTACCTGTCTGCATCTTAGCATGACTAAGCGAGGGCCATACATTTCAGTAGGTCTACTCTGAGCAAAATGTGGCTGACTGCCACCCACAGAGGGTTGTTGTTGTTGCTTCTGTGACGCACGTTGCACATTCCTAAAGCGCAGGCTCCAATAAGAGGCAGTGTGGCATAGCGGTTAGAGTGCAAGACTAGGAGCTGGGAGACTCGGGTTCAAATCCCCACTTGGCCACAAGGCTCACCGGGTGTGTGACCTTGGGGGGACAGGCATTGCCTCTCAGCCTAACCTACTTCACAGGGTTGCTGTGCAGATTAAATGTGGAGGGGGCGAAGTCTCTTCACCACCTTGAGTACCTTGGGGGGTGTGTGGAAATGGATATAAATGCAAATAGATAAATAAATAACTGGTCTTGGATCCTGCCCCCTGCGTCCTGACAGCTCATACTTCTGAAACACAGAAAGCCACATGGTGAAGAAAGCTGGGAGGGGGAGGGGGCTCCATCCTGTGATTTTTTGGCGGGGGGGGGGCCTGCTCCATGGCTTAATCTCCAGCTGTTTAAGTGGGTCTTCCTGTTTTGAGCACAAGGCAGCCCTTCCTGCCAGGAAAAGGCATCTGGCTGTGGAAAATACGCTCAGGAAATCTCTGGAAGAGTTGAGAGAAGCTGGAGCAGACGCTGCCAAAAGGGGCTGGACCTGCAGGGAGCCCAGCAAGGATGGAGTTTGTGGGGGGAGAACATCCAATGGATGAGGCGCAGTGGGGAGATGAGGCCCCCCAAGCAGCCCAGCGCAGCAGAGAGACCCAGTGGCAGGAGGGGGGCGAGGAGAGGCTGCTCACGTCCTTCCCAGACTCATAGAAGGGTAGGGGTGGGACTCGGAGGGACCCCAAGGCTCATCTAGTCCAACCCCCTCAATGCAGGAATCTCAGCCAGATCACACATGACAGAGGGCCACCCAACCTCTGCTTAAAAGGCTCCAGGGAAGGAGAGTCCACACCTCCCGAGGAAGTCCGTTCCACTGTGGAGCAGCTCTTATCGTCAGAAAGTTCTTCCTGATGTTGAGTCGGAATCTCCTTTCTTTGAACTTGAAGCCATGGGTTCGAGTCCTGCCCTCTGGAGCAGGAGAAAACAAGCTTGCTCCCTCCTCCTTGAGGCAGTCCTATCAGTCTTCTCTGTTCCAGGCTAAACAGACCCAATTCCCTCAATGGTTGTTGTCCCAGGACTGCCAAGTTGTGCCCAACATTGGGGAAGGGGCCATCGCCCGTGCATGACATCACACACACAATGCCAACTTGCCCTGCTGGCCACCCCCAGCTGCCTTACCTTTTGGAAAACGATGCTCAGGGCGAAGCATCTTCACTCTGCGCATCCCTGATAGAGATCTCCAGAGCACCTTCCAGGAGGACATTCTGGCCATCTTCCCAGAGAGGCACAGGGCCCTCCACTCGTCCCACCCTCACCTGTCTCCTGGGCACTCACCTGGTGACAGCAGGGGATGACAGCCCTTTCAATATTGGGGGGTCCTCAGCCCCCTGCACACCAATATTGAGGGGCCTGAAGCACCTTCTGCCCTCTTACTTGGCTCCCCTGCCTGGGACTCCGGGGCCACTGGCTCTGCCCCCTCCCCCGTGTCCCTGATCTGAAAATCCCTCCTCACCCACAGGCCTCATTAGTGGATCCTGTTCTTCCAGCTGTGCCTGAAACTGGCTGTGACGGACTCCCCGAGATCCCGGGGTGGCTGTGGAGCAGTGACACATCGGCCAGCCTTCTTTCTCAAGAAGCCAGCCCTGGGGTAGATGGGTCAAATGTTGCTATTTTGAAAACCTCAGGGAGGCCTGAGGGCAGGTGTCAGCCTTGATCCTGGGCATGCCTAGACTTAACACTATTTTCGGGTGGGATCCAGTCACATACCAGCAGATCCGGGTTGTGCAATGGAAGCGGATTTGCAGCTCTTGAAAGAGCAGGCTCTTATTTTTGCCCCAAGGACTGTGATGGGGAAATGCCCTGGGAAGTGCGGGGTGTGTGTGTGTGTGTGGAGAGAGTGTTGGCTTTGGTGCCAAGGTCATCTGGCCTCCATAGCCCAAAGGCCAGCTTGGGCAGGGGGCTGACCTGGGCTGAGGCAAGTGAGTGGCTGGCAGCATCTGCATTGGCACCATCCTTGGCGAGTCACAGCTGCCAGCCTGCCAGTTCTTCCTGGGCCAGCTTGGCACTCTGGTGCACAAACCCAGGCTGAGCCAATCCCGAGGCAAAGGGAGGCCTCAGGCAGCAGGATCCACAGGAGCAGCAGATCCTGAGGTAGAAGACCTTCATTCCTCCTTTGCTTCTGAGGCAGATCTTCCTCTGCCCGTCTTCAGCAGAGGGATTTGCTTTGCCAGAGTGGAAGCAGCAGCCTCTCTGCCTGGCCGTCCTCTGGCTTGCGTGGGGAACCGGTTGTGCTTCCATGCTGGGGGAAGAGGGTGGGGCAACCTACATACCAGCCAAACACGTCCCTCCCAGAGCCAGCTGGGCAGCGCGGGAGGCGTCATCCAGGGCTGCTGTGTCCCAGAATAAGAAGCAAAGCGCATCAGAAGAGTCTGCAGGATCAGGCCAATGGCCTGTTCTCACAGAGGCCAACCAGAAAGCAGGATTTGAGCGCAAGAGCAGGTCTCGCCTCCTGCCGTTTCCAGCACCGAGGATTCAGACCCTTTGCTGCTTCCAGCCGTGGAGGCAGAGGATGGCTGTCCCGGCTAGTAGCCGCTGGCCGCCTTGTCTAATGCCCTTCTAGAGTCACGCGTGTCGGTGGCCCTTGTTCTCTGCCCCTTCGAGGGCGGCAGTCTTGTTTCCCTCCAGAGAGGGAAAGGGACCCCATGTCCCACTTGGCTGTGCTGTCTCACTTCCCCTCCCCTCTGCTACAGCCCCCCCTCCAGAGCCGCACGTTGTTTGTCTGGCCGCATTGTATCTCTTCCATGAGCCGCAGAAGGAGGAACTGGGATATCCTGTTTTGACAGAGATCGCCCCAGCTTTCCCTCTGTTATCGAGAGAGGCAGATAAAACCCAGGGCAGCCTGGCGACTCCATCCCGGAGGAAATTCCATTCCTCACCTGCCGGCCTCTTGGCGGCTGCTCTGATCCCCTGAGAGTCGCTTGTGGGGCAGGGCAGCAGAGAGAAAGCAGCCAGCTCTGAGATGGGGAACTGAGCTCAGGGCTGGCCACGGGGCAGGAGGCCAAGGCCCAGCTGCAAGCGCCACCAGCGAAATGGGTCAAGGGTTGAGGGCTGCCTGTGGAGGAGAAGGCAGCGGGGGCTCCGGGAAGAGAGCCCGGCAAGCGGCATTGGCACCACCCTGGCACAGCTCTGCCTTGACAGTGGCATTGGCGCTGGCTGGCGATGGGCATCCTTCTGTTTTCTGGTTGCTGCCTGTGAAGACGGCCATGATCCTGGACACCCACCCCAATCTGTGAGGCTGCCTCCTCTTCCTCTGTAAGGCTCAATCTGGGGTTGGACTTACAGAAAGGTAGCCGTGTTGGTCTGCCATAGTCAAAACAAAACAAAAATTTTTTTTTCCTTCCAGTAGCTCCTTAAAGACCAACTAAGTTAGTTCTTGGTATGAGCTTTCGTGTGCATGCACACTTCTTCAGATACACTGAAACAGAAGTTGCCAGATCCTTCTATATAGTGAGAAGGTGGGGAGGGGTATTACTCAGAAGGGTGGTGGGAATGGGTGATTGGCAGATAGCTGTGATGAGCCTGTTGACGACTCTTAACGACTGCAATAGGTCTTACAGGAAAAAGCAAGGGGTGAGAAGGTGAAAAATGGCTTTGTCATGTATAATGAGATAATAATCCAATGTCTTTGTTCAGACCAGGTCTCTCCATGGGGTTGGACGTATCCCGTCCACACGAGAACCTAAGATGAGGCTGCTAGACCAAGGGACCCATCTAGTCCAGCCTCCTCTTCTCACAGGGGCCAAAGGGAGACACGCAAGCAGGATTCGAACACAAGAGGACTGTCCCCGCATTTCTGCTTCCAGCCGTGGAGGCAGAGCAGAGCCATCCTGGCCTGCAGCCCTCCATAGCCCCTCCTCCTCCATGAATCTCTCTAGTCCTCTTTGAAAGCAATCCAAGCTGGTGGCCATCCCTGTCTCCTGTGGGAGGGAGTTCCACAGGCCACATCAAGGGTATCTGAGGAAGCTTCTCAGGGCGAGAGAACCCCCAGTTCAAGGAGCTCCTTTTCCTGGCAGCATTTCTGCAGATCAAGGGGCTTTCTGGGGTGAGGGGGGAAACTGAGCTTCCCAGCTGCCTGCCCAGGACAACTCGGCTGAAGCTGCCAGGGCTGTCTTTGTCCCCGGAAGAAGGGGGCTCATTCCTTTTGCTGCAGGTCAAGGCGGGGAGGGAGGCAAAAGGTCAGTGGAGCCAGCAGGAGGAGGAAGAGGAAGAGGAAGAGGAGGAAGAGGAGAAGCAAGCTTGCTTAACAGGATCATCGCCAGAGAACAATTAACTCTGGAGGATCAAGGCCTAAGCTCATTACCCTTCCCAGGTGCCAAATTTAGCTGTGAGCTGCCTCAGGAACCCCAAGGCAGAACAGAGGCTCTCCTGGAAGAGGGTTTTGCCCAGGGACGGGGCTGGAGCAGGCAAGAATATTCCCAGGGGGAAGAAAGCGGGCAGAGGGGCATTTTCCTTCTTCTCTTGTGACCCCCCTCCCAGGGAGATTCAGGGCAGGCCAAAGGGAGGAGCTTGTTCCCAGCTGAGAGGGGGAGGAAGAGGGCACTGGCTTCCAGAACTTGACTTTGGAATGGGAGACATTTTGGGAAGAGGAAAGTCCATCAGAGGTGGCATGGAGCCTCCATGGCCAGAGGCACTGAGAACCAAATGCCCCCCTGGGCACCAGTGGGCAGCTCTTGCCCTTAGGCACCTGACCAGCAGCCCCCACTTGGGACCACTAGACGGGCAGATGAGGAGCTTTAGCCTGACCCTGTGAGACGGCTTCTCTCCTCCTTCATCCTCACCCCCCACGGCTTGTCTTGGCCTTCTGCTCCCTGCTAAGCCAAGGGGCTGGCAGGGCAGGGGCTGGCTGAGGGTGCTCCTTCCACCAGGGGTCCTCGCCTGCCAGGCTGCATGGGGGCCACATTATGCAAACTCCTCCTCTGCCCCCCCCCCCTGTGTCACATCCATGCATCCCCAGGAAGGCTAAGGAGATCAGGGGACTTAAAGGCGCTTTGTGGCAATGGATGCAAATGGCCCGTCAGGCCCTCTTCTGCTCAACTCACAGGGCGGCTGGGGGCAGAGGGTGTTTCTGCCTCACAGGCGGCAGAAGGCGGCCCCTGCTTGCCAGCCGGGCATCAGAAGCATGGTGTTGGCAAGCTGCCAGGGACATTGATTCCTGTCCCACATGGCAGCCCACGGACTCCTGCCTGTGACTCAGGACTGCTTCAGGTGTTGTGTTTTTCTGCCCAGGAGTGGAAAACACTGGGCTTTCAAAATGGGTTTCTGGGTGAGAGAGGTGCCAGCTGGGTCTGAGTGGGTTTCCAGTGTCATGTTGCCTGCGTGGAATTTTTTTGCATGGAATAACTGTAGCACCAAAAGCGACTCCAAGCTTCTAATAGGTCCCCCCACCCCGGATGTCCCTATCTGCCCCAGCTTCCCTCCTCCTGACACCAATTCTCTGTTTACTCAGGAAACTCCCTTTTAGTCTTGTGTTGCACATTCCAGAACTGGAGTCACCAGCCGTGTCTCCTACTTGAGAGAGGCTGCTCCTTGATTCGAAGGGTTGTGGCGATGGAGACACAGTCTCCTCTGCTAGGGGGAGATGCATTTAAATTGCAGCCGCTCTTTCTGAATCTGTATCTCTGCATGCAAATAGAGACTTGCAAATATTACGTAAGTCCTTGTCTGTTTCCCCTCTGGCCATCTGTCCTTGCCATCCCTCTACAGAGCCAAGTCCTCTGACCCCCCCACCTCCCCACCAAGGCCAGATCAGCGCCTGCTTCCCCATCACATCGCCATGAACTTTCCTAATCCTGCCTTAAAGCCATCCAAGTTGGTGGCCTTCGCTGCCTCCTGAGGGAGGGAGTTCCATAGGCTAACTCTGTGCTGCATGAAGGAGGACCTTCTTTCCTCTGTCCTGAATATTCCACATTCCGCTCCATTGAGTGGCTCTTTTGGGATCTCGCACTATAAGAGAGGGAGAAGCAGGCGCATCGTAAGAGAGTCGGTTACAGAAGACTGGAAGGATTTCGTCTCAAATCACACTCGGTCATGGGTTTTGGAGTCAGAAAAGTGCACACACGGTTTGCCACTCTCCCCCCTTCATTAGGCTCACCCTGGCATTTGGGGAAGAACGTTGCACAGTTTTTATTTTTGGCAAATGTCCGTAATGTGTCTGTCACTTACAGGGCATGTTGCATGATGAGGCTGCGCTTCAGATTTTCTCCTCTGAGGATCCTTCGCTAGCTGCCACCAACAAGCCTCCCAGGGGTAGATTTTTATCCAGACTTTATCTGCATTAGACTAGGTATTGTATTTATACATATTTTCATAGCTGGGATAAGCTCCCGGGTGTTTCATAGAACCCAGTTCATGAAGGACAATAAATAAATGAAATTGCTCCTAGTTATATTTGCTCCATATTTCTACCCCGCATGTTCATCAAAGGTGCTTGAAGCACTGGCCTCCCCCCCCCCATTTCAGCTTCTCCCGCTGCCTCCCAGCTGATCTCTCCCCAGCCATCAAAATCCCCACTCCAGTCCATTTGTTTTGGAAATTAGTTAGCTGAAGGGGGAATCGACACTTAGATTTTGTTGCTTTGCTTTTTCATCCTGCTTTGTTTTTCATTTATTGCTGTTTCATTTCAGCTTGTATTATATTGTGTGTGTTTTAGCTTGTGATTCTGAAATTCATATGAAAAAGCGGCTTATTGCTGCCAATGCAAGAACGTCCTGAGCCAGGAAGGGAAGTGTCAGCCTGAAAGGCAGCTGCCAAAAGGCAGGAGGGCAACTGCTGCTGCCGCCTCTGGAGAGACGCCCCATTCCCTCCCCGAGGCAGCCTTTGGTCTCTTGTGGGAAGGGGGTGTCCAAAGGAGCCCCCATCTCCCTCCCTTGTCTCAGAAACAACGCAGGGCCTTGTGGCACCTGAAAGATGAGCGCATTTATTTCTATGGGCAAATGTTCCTGCTCAGTCTTGAATGTGCTGCAAGATGGCAAAGCTGTGACTTTAAGGCAGGCATGGGGAGCCTCCATCTTGGCCCCCCAACCCAAATGGCCCCACTGGCCTCTTCAGGCAGCAGCCCCCCCTCCCTGCCATCAGGAGGGCCCAATTTTCGCCCAGCCCCCATCGCAGTGTCCCTTGGAGAGGAGGGGAGAGAAGCCATGCTGTGGGGCAGATCAGCGCCTTTCCAGCCTGGCAGGGAGGGGGCTGAGGGCCCCCCACCACCTGGGCCAGGGTGGAGATGCAAATCCTCCCTCTCAGCGGAGGACAGGGATTAGCGGAGGAGGCCGGAGGGTGTGAGAGAAAGATCCTCTCTCGGGGTGTTGGGTCTGGGTGTCCTGCCACCTCCCTAGACCAAGTCTCTCTCTTCCCCTGCTTCCAAGGGTCTTCAGGGTCACGGGGTGGGGGGGAACCATTCCTCTCTTTCCTGATGCTCAGCACTTCACCCAAAGCTGCCCTTGCCAGGCTGTTGCCCTGGTTCTCCCCAGAGCCACCCAGAGCCCTGGCCCTGTCATAAGAGAATCAGGGTCAGAGAGGGGAATAAAGGAAAAATGATCCTAATGATATAATCCTACCCCAAAGTCCCACAACCATAATAAACTGTGCCTTAAAGAATGCATTGTTGGGAATATGCCATCTTACTATGTCTTTTCACGTATCATTGAATGTAATATAATGTGTGCCTTTTAATGCATCATCTTAACGTAACGTGCCTGTTGCCATTCCTGTGTACCTCTTTCTCCATGAAGCTATCCTTTTAAAATGTATTCGTGGATGTATCTTTAATGAAATGCCGTACTATGCTGTACTTTTCTGAATGTATCCAAAATGTAGTTTTTAAAGAATGTAACAATCTAAATATTTCAAAATGTATATACTTGACTCAATATTGTATCCAAAAGGCTGCCAAAATTCAATCCACCACACTGCCTCCTACTGGGTCTGCAAACCATACCATGAATACACACAGATATGAGCTCAAAATAAAGCAGTCCTGTTTTCCAAAAAGTATGCGAACATCAGGCTATCACACCTGAATTGATAGCAATGCAGAATAGGATTTCACATTAACATTTAAGTCATTTCCTGAACATCTTCTCAAACATCCAGCCTCACATCTGCATGCTGATTATCAGCAGTTGTGGAGGTTTTCCTGTAGATAAAGGAAAAGCCATTTTAAGCAGATCCAAAATTAAATAACACGAAGATCGACACATACCACCTGAGCCCTTCAGCAAATTGACACCTCCAGAAAGTCTTTCAACATCCTGCTCACCTTATGTTAATCCACTCTTCACACCCCTCCTTTCGCTCCCCCCCCCCTTGCTATTGATCTGAATGAAAATCAAAAGGTATAAGAATCAAGGCAGCCCTTTTCTTCAGGGTCTCTGACTCCGTGTCATTGCGCGAGCGGCGACCCTGTTGCAACAGTTTTTTTGTGTTGTTGGTTTTTTTTCTGTTCTTTCAATAAAGATCAGGCTTTGCTTTTTCCAAATTTTGGTGTGGTCTCTGTCTTTTCCCGACCGGTACAGAGCCTTCATTTGCGCTCCTTCCAAGGTCCTGGTCCTCCTTCTGAGGCAGGGGCCCCTTGGGGAGGCAATTCAATATTTATTTCAGCCCCTTCCGGGGTCCTTCGCGGAAAAGATTTTCCTGCCAGGGGGTCCCTGGACTGTCCTCTTGTCCAGCCAGGGACCCCCTCCCTCCTCCGCTCAAGCACTCGGCTGCAGTGACACTCGACTGACCTCAGGAACAAGCGCTGCTGCCGCTGGCTGGCTCGGTTCCTATTTTTATCTCATCTTTATCTGTTTCTTGTAGGTCTCACCCCTAAATCCCTCCTCCTGCTCCTGCTCTCAGCTGCTCTGACGCTGGCGAAAGCACAATCTCAGCCTGCACGTTAGAAGCCCCCCCCCAGCCCCCCCAGGCCTTGCGGAGGTCAGAAATGTCCCAGGAGTCTTATTCCTCTGAGAAGGAGAGGTGTTATTTAGGCAATGCTGTGTACTCCACACATAAATGTGATGGAAGCAAAAGACAAATATGTGTGAAGGCAGCATTGGAGAAGAGTATTCTGGAAGGGATCCTTCTTTGGGTCGCATATAAATAAAACACCAAGAACAACTCTATGGGAAGAGCTTCCTGGGACGGTTCTCTGAGCCCAAGGCTGCCTCTGCCAGAGGAGAAGGGAAGCCCAGGGGGGTCAGAAGAGCAGGGGCCCCATCTAGTCGAGGGTGGGCAGCCTGGTGCCCCAAGGAGAAGCCCAGCAGGGGCACCAAAGCCACACAGCTGCCCTCATCCCAGTGACACCTCTCCCAGGGGAGGCAGAGCATGGCCTGCAGAGCTGGCAGCCTCCTCTAGCCCTCTCCTCCTCCTCCCGGAATTTGTCACCATCCCTGCCTCCTGTGGAAGGGAGTTCCATAGATTAACATGCTGCATGAAGGACTTTCTTTCATCTGTCCTGAATTGCCCAACATTCAGTTTCACTGGATCACAGAATCCTGGCATTGTAGAGCTGGAAGGGACCGGTGGGTCATCTAGTCCAACCCCCTGCAAAGCAGGAACAGGCAGCTGCCCCAGATGGGGATCGAACCTGCAACCTTTGTGTGCACCACGCGCCAACCAGCTGAGCTACGTCCACAAATTGCTATGAGAGAAGGAGAGAAAAAATGCTTTCCTCTCTCCACTTTCTCGTGCAGGTAGGATTTTATAAAGTTGTCTCATGTCGCCTCTTACTTGTCCTCAACACATGGCAGCCATTCCTCATAGGGGGGTTGCTCCAGCCCCTGGATCACGGGGGGGGGGCTTTTCTGCAATATCCTTTTAGAGGCAACCAGAACTGAACGCAGTATTCCCAGAGTGGTTTCACCACAGATTTGCATAGTATTTGCAGCTTTGGTTTGTGTCCCTGCTTCCAGGGCCTGGGTGAAGCTCCCTCCCAGCTGCTCTGCTCCCCCTCCTCCCCAGCCAGCTGCCTCTGCTTCCAGGGTCAGCCTAGGCTCTGACGACAGCCGTGTTCTTTCTCTGCCTTCCAAGGCTTCTCCGAGGTGGGAGCAGCGAGAAGGATGCCAGGCAGGCCTGATTCCAAGGCAGGGAGCTGGGTTCACGCTTCCTTCCTTTACTGTCCTCCCTTTGTTCAATCCAGAAATGTAAACCAAAGAGCTTAGGCGTAGCCCCATGGCCAGTTCAAAGTGGGCGGGCTGGACTGGTGCCGGTTGCCCCGTGTCGGCTTCATTCGGAGTCGGGGTCCTCAGTCCAGGGAGCCCAGGATGGCCTGTGCCATCCTTTCCCAATCTAATGCTCTACAGATGTTATCACATCAGCCTCTGGGGTCAGGGGAGTCCAACCCCTTTGGAGCTTTGTTTGGGTGCAGGTGGAAAATGGTTCCCTTACACCCACAGCTCCTCCAGAGAAGCTCTATTCAGCGGCCAGCCCTGATTCGCTTGCATGAAGCTTGTGAGATGGTCAGACAAGCTCCAGTCTTTGCTGAGTCTTCTTTGGTAGGACATTTGTCCCGAGCTGTTTATGGGGTGATTATATGTCTCCCCATTAAGTCTTCATTCCTCCCACACTTTCAATGCACTCCCCTCCCACTTTCCTAACTGCAAAAAGTCATTTTTTAAAAAGTGGATATGTTGTGTTGGGGCGGCAGGGGGCTTTGATCCACTTTAAATGTGTCAGCCTAAATTTCTGGGAGAGAGAGTTGAACAGACACGAAAATCCCTACTTCCAGTCATATGTTTTATTTCATATGCAACATTGATAGAACATGGTCATAGGCCATGGGAGAGGGAGACGCTGGAATCCGCCTGCTGCCTCCATCACTGTAGTTCTCCCTGACACCTTCTGTGGACCTTGGAAAACCTGCTGGGGGGGGGGGAGGCCCTTCCTGGCTAAGAAGAGCCCCTTCCTGTGATGTGGAAGTGGGGGGGATAACCAGCCTCAAATAACCAACATGCTTAAGTCTAATTAATGCATGAAAGAGTTAAGACCATAGAGTCAGCTGTCCTGACAGGCTTAGCTCACCTTCGCCTCCAGTCTCCCTGATGAATTCAGCATGCAAAGAGGCGAAGCTGGTTGCTCCAGCTCAGACCACATGGCTCTCACAAGCCACTCTTAAGTTCCCATACCAATAATTTAGGGACTTTTACCACTTTGAAAGTAAGCCAAGTGTTCCTGCCTGTGCAAGCTTTCCTGAAGCACGTGAGCCTGACCTTGAGAGAGTTTGTAAGCAAGCAGTTCTTAACTTACCACACCTGGGGTCTTTTTCTGTGCTAGAATAAGAGGGAAGCTTGGAAACTCCCTGGAAAGGGCATTTTTAAAAGATCTATCAGTCTATATTTCCACATTTTGCTTCACAATATATTTTTTGACTTCAAATCTCTGCTGGAATTCTCTCAACGAATAATATTCATTTGTTTGTTGGTTTTATTAAATTTCTATACTGCCCGTCATCCGAGGATCACTGGGTGTGTGTGTTACAATATAAAAACACAAAAATACATAACATAGTAACAAACAAAAACAATATTCCCCTCCCCCACATAATTTTATGTTGTTTACTTGCCCCAGACTTGGATCTTGATATGGAGGAATTCTCTTCATGTCTCTATTTTTTTCCTTGAATTAATGGTGGCGGGGTATGTACACACAGTATCCAGCATGGGAAACAGTCCCGTATGACTCAGAAGCCTGTTGAAAGGACACTTGCAGCTGCGTCAGGGCACCGCCCCTCTGCCTTTGTCATTTGGACACGGATGCCGGGATGCCCCTCTTGCATTTGAGACCTTCCCTACCCGCGAGAAATCTTCTTTCTCCCTTAGAGCATCCAGCCTGCAAATAGATCTCTCCCAGACCCCACCGTGAAATTGGCCACATGCACATATACACACTGCAAATTGGCTTTCAACCCTGCAGATTTGACCCAGTTTGGAACCCGCAGCCCCTGCCCGCCTGCCTGGAGTCCCAGGAACAGACCATATGGGCTCAGCAGTCCTGCAGCTGCCGCCATCCGTCCGTCCAAAGGGATCAGATTTCCTTGCTGGAATGAGACTGTCTGAGGAGGGCGAGAGAGACACCTTCTGCCCCCACCTGAGCTGCCTGCAAGGAACCAGGGTGCTTGCAAGAGGGGGGGGGTAGAGAGAGGGGGCCTTTCGTGGGGAAAGTGCAGGTTTTCAGTGCTTCTGCAAAACCAAGACACTTGCAAACTCTCCCCTTCCTTGTCCTGCACCTGCAAGGCCTCATCCTGCCTGGCACAGAAGACTCCATGGGGCCCCTTCAAAGGAGTCCCCCGGGGCAGACATGAAACTCTGAAACTGAGCACCCGGCCATATGCTCAGGGTGAGCCTGGCCCCCGAGGCAGCCACACTCTCTGCTCAACATCAGCCACTGGGAGAGGCACTCGGACGTGGGGCGTCAGTGGGGCACCCTCCACACTGTGGGAATGGGAGGGGGCTGGCATCATGTTCCCCACATCTGTCTCCTGCCTGCCCCTTGAGTTCCTCTGTCTCTGTCTCAGGGGTTTCTCCTCTGAAGCAGCTGTGCTCCTGATCCTTGAAACACCCAGGAAGCGCTTGCAGGATCAGCCCAGAGAGCCCCTCAAGGCCAGCATCCTCCCAGTGCCCCTGGCAGGATTTGAACCCAAGAGCCCTCTCTCTCCCCTCCTGTGGCTTCCAGAAATTGGGATTCAGAAGAAGCCGTGACTCTGCCTAATCCTCTTTTGAAAGCCATCCAGGTTGCAGAAGGAGAATGTCTGTGTGTCTGTCTTTCCCTGCCTGGGCTGCTTCCTGACTCCTTCCAGAGGGGTTTCCTGTGAGCAGGCCCAGATCTGGCCCCCTCCTCCTCCCTCCTCCTGGCCCAGCAGCTGCATTCTTGACTGGAAGAACATCTTGTTTTTGTTTTGAAAGGGCAGGGTGGGATCCTGCGCCCGCCCGGGAGGCAGCAGCAGCAGCACCGTCATCCCGAATGCTCCCCAGCAGCCCTTTCCAGCTGCAGGGCCAAAGCTCTCCGGTTTCACAGGGCCAGGAGGTGGCTCTGCTAGCAAACCCATCCAGATGCTGCCTGCTGTTTTGCCTCTGGCGGATCCGGGGGGAGGAGGGCGGAGAGGAGCTCTGGGTCCAAGCACCCCCCTTCCTGCATCTGCTCCTAAGGCAGAGGAGATGCCTCCTTGGACCACAGCACCCTAGAGTTGGAAGGGAACCCCAAGGCCATCCAATCTGACCCCTGCAATGCAGAAATCACGGCTGAAGCATCCAGGACAGAGGGCCGCCACCTCTCATGGGAGACCCTCCCCCTGCCAAACGGCTCTCACTGTCAGAAAGATCTTCCAGATATTGAGTCGGAATCTCCTTTCTGGTCAGTTGAAGCCATGGGTTCGGGTCCTACCCTCCAGATCAGGAGAAAACAAGCTTTCTCCCTCTTCTTTCCCATTTGGGGCAGGGGGTGGGGCTCCTGCATTGCTGGAAGGGGGGGCTAAACAGCCCTTTCGGTCTCTTCCAGCTCCACCAGTCTAGGATTCCATCATCCTTTGCGACAGGTGCAGAGGGGCTGGGAAGATCAGGCCGTGTTCCTGGAAAGGAGTTTGATCCAGGAAAGGGGAAGCCAAGAAACGGGATGACAATGGCTGTGAGAGCATGTTTCAGACACTGGGAATGGCCTTCCCTCAAGGTGACTGGAGGACTCTGAGGGTGACGGTTTTCTCAATGACCAGCCAAAACCATTTCCCCATTTCCCCTCCTCCAGGAACAAGCACCCCGGAGGGCCGGGAAGCCCTTGCACAAGTTAGAAAGAGGAGTTGGCTGTGCATAGGGGTGACCGGCAGGCACCAGAGAGGTCACTAACTCCCCAATTCCCAATGCAGGTTTTGTCTTGAAAATATAAGTTTAGGATTTTTTAGTAATATAGAAACAAACAGATGGGTGGGTGCACATAAAGGGTTTTCCCCCCCAAAGGGGGGGTGGGCAAGACTGGCAGGTGAGCTTCTGCCACCAGAAGTGCCTGCCATTTTTCTGGGGAAGCCAAGCTCTGCCTGGCAGCTGATGACTCTGCAGAGAGCGCTCCTTCGATGCCTGCATCTGCAACCGCCCAGTCGGAAAACCGCAAAGGTGTAGCTGAACTGGACAACTTGAAAAGAGAATTAGACAGATTCATGGAGGAGGAGAGGGCTACTGACAGCTACTAGCCCCCAAGGCTGTGCTGTGACTTCCCCCTTGAAGGCAGGGGAGAGGGGGCTCTTGGGCCCAGGACCTCCTGGAGGGCTTCCCAGAGGCCACTGTGGGAAGATGCTGGTCTAGATGGGCCATGGGCCGGATCCAGCAGATGTTCCTCTTATGTGCCACTTGCCTTAACTTCCTCCCTCAGCTAAAACGAGAGCCGGCCCTCTTAAAAATGGACCGCAAGGAGGAGGAGGAGGAAGGAAGGACCTGCCCAGAGGCCCCCCTGCCTTGTTTGTGCTCCTTCCTTGGCCAAATTTAACTCCCTCGCCATCTCCACAAGGTCTGCCGGATCAGGCCAACAATATTGTTCTGGGGCTCAGAAAGAACTGCGACTGAGAAAGGATTTTCTATCTTGCAAGTGTTAGTTATCTTAAGAATCTACTTGTAATTCTGAATTGTTACAGGGCGCCCTGCCTGGTGCAGAAGTGCCAGCAGAGCAAGGCAGAAATCTGGATATAAAAACGAATCTTTAAGCTGCGATTCCTGCATTGCAGGGGGTTGGACTAGATGACCCTTGGGGTCCCTTCCAATTCTACAGTTCAGATGTCAAGGAAATAAGCCACTATCTGACTTTTAGAAGACATCTGAAGGCAGCTCTGTTTAGGGATGTTTTTAATGTTTGAAGTTTTATTCTGTTTTTAGTGTTCTTTTGGGAGCAGCCCAGAGTGGCTGGGGAAACCTAGCAAGATGGGCGAAGTATAATAATAATAATAATAATAATAATAATAATAATAATAATACCACAATTGAAACACGCTGGGAGTTGTGGGTATCAAGAGGCAGAGAGCAGTGTAGGGTGTGGAAGGAAAACCTCCCTTACTGCACAGGCTGCCTGGGCAGAGACGAGGGTGGCCAGGTGGCCTCCTTTATGGAGGAGTCTCCTCTACCCGAAGGGCCACCTAGTTGAAAGGGGGAGGCCACCAGAAAGGAGTGGCTCTGCCATGGCTGGGGGGAGGCCCTTGAAGTTGCCCACCCTCCCTGGGCAGCCCCTGGCCAAGGGGGATTCCACTTCATTTGGCTCCCCCCTCCATGGGGGCTTCATTCACACGCTCCCCGTGGCCTCCTGGGTGTTCCCCACAAGGAAGCACTTTGCCCACCACTCCCCCCCCTGGCTTTTTCTCTGGCTTAAAACATGGGTCAGAGGCAGTTGGGGGCAGAGGCTTTGCTTATATGCACAGACAGATAAATCCTAAAAAGAAGCACACCAAGATTAAGAGGGGATAATCTCTTGGCCATCTCAGAGAAAGGGATCAGGAAGGGAGCACCGCCCTGGTTTGGCTCCTCTGGCTGGCACCAGCTCCCCAAGGCGCCAAGAGGAGGGCACAATGCCCCACCTACAAAGAGGCCTCTGGATCAGAGCAATGGCTCATCTGCCCCAGCATCCTGTTCTCACAGGGGCCGAACGGATGCCCAGCTGGGGAAACCTGCAAGGGGGATGCGAGTGCAAGAGCCAGCTCTCCCTGCCTATGACTGCGGTGAAATCTCTGCAAGAGTTTTACAACAAATAATAAAATTTCCCCCCTACCTCACAGGGTTGTTGGGAAGATGAGCACCACGGACGCCACGCTGACGTCCCCAGATGGAGGGGGGATTTAAATGGAAATAAGAGCAGATTCCCTGCAGGCCCCAGCTGGCTTCCCTTTGAGCCTCCCCCCCCCCAGGCCCTTCCTGGGAGCAACAAGGGGGCTGCCAGCCACCTGCCTCTGAGGCTTCTCCTGCGCAGGAGGCAGACAAGGCAGGGCCATCACTGGCTTCTTTGCAGGCAGGAAGAGGAAAGGCAGGCACTTGCTCCAGCTTCCCTCCCTCAGTGCAGGAAACTTGCCATCTACTGAATCTAGACCAATGGGCCCATCTTGCTCAATACTGCCTACACTGACTGGCAGGAGTGGATCTCCAGGACTGCAGTCAGGAGTGGTCTGCATGGAGATGTCCGCAGGAGTTGAGGCTGGGACCTTCTCAGCTCTGCCCCAGAGCGACAGCCCTCCCCTGGGTGCCAAGTAGGGGTCGCCAGGACTGCCCAGGACTCACTCTGGTGACACAGGCCTGGTGGCTGCCTCCTCTTGCTTTTCCTCCAAGAGGCACTCCTGGCTCTCAGAGGCTTAGGAAGCAGTTTCTTGCTGGTGGCCTGGGAGAAGCCCAGGTGAGCTGATGAACTAGCCCTGCCACAAGGAGGCTCACCACACATAACCAGCTGATGGGAGTCTCTGCCACATGCAGGCCAGAGCAGAAGAGCTCAGGGAAATCCCAGGTGGGTGCAAGTAGCCGCCGCAGAGCCCCTCACGCCACAGGGCAACCATTCTTGCAGATCTTGCTGCCAAGGAGGGATTTGGATTTGATATCCCGCTTTATCACTACCCTAAGGAGTCTCAAAGCGGCTCACAACCTCCTTTCCCACAACAAACACTGTGAGGTGAGTGAGGCTGAGAGACTTCAGAGAAGTGTGACTGGCCCAAGCTCACCCAGCAGCTGCATGTGGAGGAGCGGAGACGCGAACCCGGTTCCCCAGATTATGAGTCCACCGCTCTGAACCACTACACCACACTAATATTTAGTTTGAATCACTGGTGGAGAGCAGAACCGCAAGGAGGATGGAAAACCAGGGACCCCAGTTCCTGACATTTCCACGCCCCAGTCTTGTGCCAGGAACTGCCTGCTCCCCACTTCTGCTCCCTGAGGAGAGGCAACGAAGCAGCCCAAGCTCTTTGGAGGGGGGGCGAAGGGGGAGGGAGGAAAGTTTGCCTCTTGGGCAGGTGCCAAAAGAGGCAGGAGCCCATTCAGGGGGGAAAATGGCTACCCAGGGACTTCCTCTACTGGCTCACCAGCCCCAGAGGATCCCTGCAACTCCCTCTCCCTTGCCTGGTATATTATAGCTGAGGAATCTGCTTGGCGGAGGGGGAGAAAGGGGCCACTCTCCCCACTAAGAGCCGCTGTCCACGGCAAGCCCCACGGAGAAAGAGGAACTGGGAGGGAGTCCCTCTCCCCCCAATCTGTTATATTGGGGGGGGGGTGCTCCACAAACCCTGAGGCCTGATTATCATCTTCCAAAGCAACTACTCTATTTCGAACTTAAAAATGGAAAGCGTGATGCTGGTGGTCAACAAGAGGTTTGAAGACTCTCTCAAGGCAAATCTAAAAAACTGTAGTATAAACACCGACAATTGGGAAACACTGGCCTGCGAGTGCTCTAGCTGGAGAACAGCCTTGACCAAAGGTGTTATGGGCTTTGAAGACACTCGAACTCAGGACGCAAGGGAGAAACGTGCTAAGAGGAAGGCATGCTTGGCAAACCCTCACCGTGATCAACTCCTGCCCGGAAACCAATCCCCACTGTGGAAGGACATGTGGATCCAGAATTGGCCTCCACAGTCACTTAGGGACTCACTGTTAAAACTGTGTTTTTGGAAGACAATCTTACTTGGCTACGAGGGATCGCCAAAGAAGAATATTGGGGGGGGGGGCCCATGTGCCACAGACAGTCCCTCCTGCCTTCTGCTGTCCCCCTTGTTGCACTTTGAACATGTTCCTGCCAGAGCTTTGAGGCGGCAGCCGTAATCCCACAGGACTGGGATCTTGAATTAATTATGGGCTTTTGTCACCGGAGCTGCTTTGCCTGCCAAGGGAGCATTTCTCGCTTCAGGTGACTTTCTGAGCTACTTTCGTATGAAATTCAAAACTTTCAGCTCCTGATTCTGCACTCCTCCTGCCGTGTAGGGCCTGGACTCTGGAGGCTGTGTGCTGGGGAGGAAGTGGAGTCCTGGCCTTCTATGGGGGAGGCCTGGGCTCAAAGCCCACCCCCACCCTCTCTCTTGGAAGAGGAGAGGGCCTTGCAGGACATCTTCCCCAGGGACTCTGTGCAATGGAGGCTGTCTGGGTCCGGACAGCTGCCCAGGTTGGGCCTGAAGAGCTCTGGCAAGGGAGAGGCCACCACTCTCCCTATTTAGATTGCTCTTACCCTTGCAGAGCTGATCACTCTTCTCCTGCAAAGGAAGCCCCCCAGGCCTGGCCCGGCATTCTGCTTCTGCAACAAAAGCAAGCCAAGGAAACTACCTCTCAGCCTGGTCTCCCTCACACGGTTGTTGTGAGAACAAAATGGGGTGGAGGTGAAAACCCTGTATGTGACCCTCAGCTCCTTGGAAGATGGTGGCGGAACAGGAGTCCAAGAGAGGGAATAAATCAGTCCCAGCTGTTGCTTGAGCCTGAATGACCCTCACTTGGAACCAGGCCATTTCTGGGCTGGCCACCAAACCTGCAAAATCAGAGGGAACCAGGCCTGGTGGAGGAGAGGGCAAGGCCTGGGAGAGGGGAGCAGCCAGGCTGCCCAAGAGCCCAGCGGCAGCAGGTGGGAGGCGGTGACACCATTCCCAGGGGGCCAAAAAGTGGGGCACCTCATGAACTCTTTCTTGTAGCATCATGGAGGAGGCAGCAGCAGCAGCAACAACAACAAGGGTGAGGCAGGCAGGGATGTCAATTAGCAGCCAGCCGCCCTGCCTGGTGCCTTGGCCTGGCTGGGCAGAGAGTGCCTTGAGCATGTGCAAAGGTGCTCTGCTGCTCCAGAGGGCAGCTGGGAGGGCCAGTGCGGGCAGAGGTCCCTCTCCCACTGCTGCAAGCAGGTTGCTTTGCAAGTGGGTGGGGAGCCATGCGGCCAAACCCTGCCCCCTACCACGTTCCCTACTGAACCCAGCCACCCCTTTCAGCTGCTGTTGAACCAGCTGAGGAAGGAAGGGCAGGTAAAATCCTGGCACCTGCTTCTCTCTGCCCTGCCAGCACCAAGAGGAGGTTTCTCATCCCTCCTAGTGCAGTTACAAGCACAGAAACCCACCTGCTTTTGGATGTCAAGAGAAGGGTGCTGGGGGGGGGGCAGTGGTGAATCTCCCCATCCAGTTGAGCCCAGAGATCCTTGCTTGGCTGGATATTGGAAGGTGGGGAGGGCTGAGCCATAAAGAGCCTGTTGCCCCTTCCCACATTTCTCCCCCCAGGATACCAAAGAATGTCAAGAAGCTCCAGGCAGAGAAGATGTGACTGGGCTGGGGGGGGCACAGGCCTGGGGGAGAGCCATGGGGGCAGCACAAAGGCAGGCAGCCTCCTGCTCAGCCGGCAGCAGCAGCAGCTTCCGCTGTGACCATACCCAAATACGGGGAACAAACCCAACCAAGGAGGCCAGGCTCCTGCTCCAGAAATTAAGAAAAATAACAACAACAGCAACTAAATGTATTAGATATACATTTGTGTTTTCCATGGGTTGAAGTAAACATCCACATGTACAGTTTCCTTTTGCACAGCAAAAGATATAATAATAATTATAATATATCTATACATATCTATAGAAACACTGAGACTGGAGAAGAAAATGGATTTGTGGAGAATAAAAATAATATTCACCAAACCTCATAATTTAAAAAAAACAAACCCAAAAGGTCTCCATGATCTTCACCACAGTGCAAAAAAAGAAAAAAGAAAAACCTTAACACAGCATGGAATGGAAGGAACCATGGAGGGAGACAGACGTTTTTTCAAAAAAGGAGGAAGGGTAGAAGGAGAGTCAGGCAGGGAAGGAGGGATGAAGACCCCCTTCCCCCCTTGGGGATCTGTAAACAAGACACACCCCTCCCCCACCCCCAGGGTTACGGAAAAGCATTTGGCAAGTCTGGGGGTCCCCAGAAGCTGGGGCGTCATCGCACCATTCGGGAGCGGGTGGTCCTACCGGCGAGCGGGCGGCCGGACGGGGCTCCTTCTCTGAAGACCGGCCGCCGGGCCGAGGAGGAAATGTGCCGGGGCTTTTCTGCCTGGAGGGGGAGGCTCGCGTGGTGGCCCCGGGGGGCAAAAGAGGGTCCCACCTGGAGGGCGCCGGCAAGCGTGGCCCGTCGTCCCTGCGGCTTGGCGCCTCGGCGGAGCCTCCCCTGCCTCCGACGGCTCCGTCAGCCGCTGTCTCCGGGCTCGGGGCTGTCCGGTCCGCGGCACGGCTGGAGCGGCGGCGGCGGGGACCCTCCGTCGTGGCCGTTGCTCTCGATGGACGACTCGCTGCCGGTGCTCTCGCCCGAGAGGAGCCGGGTGACGCGCAGGTCGGCGCGCAGCAGCGCCACGTCGTTGCCGATGGCCAGCTCGCCCAGGTCGCAGATGAGCTGCCCCAGGCTGGGCGCCGCGTCCGCGCCGTCCTCGTCCTCGTCCAGCGGCGCCAGCAGCTCGTCGTCGTCGCAGTCGCCCTCCTCCTCGTCCTCGCCGTCGGGGCCGCCTCCGTTGGCCAGGCCGGCGGCGCGCTCCTCCAGCTCCTCGCCCAGCGCGTCCTCGGTGATGGAGCCCAGCTTGGGCGCGCTGCGGCTGCGCTCGACGGGCGGCTTGTAGCAGCAGCCGGGGCCGTGCAGGAGCAGCTTGCGCAGCGGCACCAGCGGGATGGCGCCGTCGGCCGCCGCCGCGCCCGCCTGCTGCAGCTGCTGGTGCCGCGCGTCGGCGCGCTTCTTCAGGCGGCGGAACTCGGCCAGCGCCGCCGCCGACGTCTGGTAGAGGAGCAGCGCCATGGCGCGCGCCTTCTCGGCCTTGGAGACCAGCACGGCGTGGCAGCGCAGCAGCACGGCCTTGTGCTTCACCTCGTGTCGGTAGATCCAGGCGAAGAGGCGCGGCAGGCGCGGGTCAGCCACGCAGTAGGTGACGCGGTGCAGCAGGTAGAGGTGGCCCGGGCGAGAGGCCGCCTCGGAGGGCGCGGCGGGCGCCATGCGGATGCCCTGCGGCCCGATGGTCAGCTTCATCTTGGTGCCGTGGCGCCCGGCCTCGCTCTTGGCCCAGATCTTGCCCACCGCCACGTCCGTGCAGCCGTCGCCCTTGGCCTGCAGCGTGGTGGCGTTGCCCAGGTAGAGCACCGTGTAGGTGGGCGCCTCGCTGCTCACGCGAAACTTCTTGCGCTTGCAGCGGAACAGGTTGCCCATCCTGCTGAGGGCGCCCTCGGGCGGGCACGCGCGAGCCAGGGAGCCCAGCGCCGCCGAGCAGGGCAGGCTCCCCGCGCCCGCCGCGCAGCAGCTGCCCTTGCCCTTCCCCGACGGCGCGCTTGGCGGAGGAGGAGGCGGCGGCGGAGGCGGAGGATGCCGCCGGTGCTTCTGCTGCGTCTTCTTGTGCTGCTGCTGCGTCAGCTGCTCGTCGTCCACGGCCAGCAGCTCGAACTTGTGCCTCTTCCAGGGCAGCATGGCGTCGCCGCCCGACGGCGCGGCCGGCCCGGGGCGCTGCTGCTGCTGCTGCTCAGCTGGAGGCGCCCGCCGCAGCCCCGGCCGCCCGCGCATCCCGAGGGCGCCCGAGGGGGACAGCCGGGCACGGGCCCCCCGCCTGCCACCGCCGCATCGGCGCGCGCGCCCGCCGCCCCTCGCCGCGCCGCCGCCGCCGCTGCCCGACCCGCCGCTGCTCCGTCTCCATCGCCGCCGCTGCAGCGCGCTTCACATCCCGTCCGCGGCCGCTGCTCGGGGCTCCGCGCGGGCGGCCGCGCCGCTAAATATAGGCCGGCGGCGCCCCGAAGCCCCGCCGGGGAGGAGCGGAGGCGGCGCCGACGGAAGCGGAGGGAGGGACCGAGCCGAGGCGGGAGGAGCCCCGGCGCCGCTGCCCTCCTCTTTCCCGGCCGGGGAGCGCGCTCGGCAGGGAGGGGGATGCGCGTGCGGCTCCGGATCGACGCCGCGGCTGAAAACGGGGAGCTCAAGGCGGAGGGGGAGGCTTGGCTGGCGTTCCCGGCTGCGTTTGCGCGCTGCTGCCTCTCCGCCCACCGCCGGTCGCATCCTTGCTGGGCAGCCGGAGAAGCGGCAAGGAGAAGCGGGGCGCAGTGGGGAAGCAGAGGCACAAAAGAACCGCGTCGCAAAAGGGCGAATTCGGGCCAAATCCCGGCGGGGGAGGACGAGGCGGGGGAGAGCGAGCCGGAGGACGGGGCGCGATACGGAAACGGGGAGAAACGGGATAGCAAACAGAACTCCTCATCTCTAACCATCTTAGGAAACGGAGCTCCCGGGTCCTGTTTTCTGTTTCTTTATTTCCATGTTTCTGCATTTATGTCCCAGTCCCCCCCCCGTCCAAGGAGCTCAAGGTCCAGGGGTCTCTCTCTCTCTCTCTCCCGGTTTTATCCTCACACCACCAGCCCTGGGAGGGAGCTTAGCCTGAGAGGCAGGGACGGGCTCCCAAGGTCAGGCAGGAGAGTTTCATGGATGAAGTGGCCACTTGAACCCGGGTCCCCCAAATCCCAGTAGTCTGTCACTGTAACCACTATTCCACACTGTCTTTTGACGCCTTTGATGTGAGAAGAAGAATGCTGCATCTCCCTGGCCAAAGGGTCCATCCAGGGAACATCCCAGCATCTTGACTCCGACAAGGTGGCTTTTCCGTCTCCCACAAACAGAAGCCCCTCTGGCGGCTGCTCCCCTTGCCAGGGCTGACTGAGGGGTAGACTGCTTTGGAATATGGAGGTTGCACCGAGCTGCCACAATGATTACTGCCCCTCTCCTTCTAATGGTCTAATGGCTAATGGTCAGGAGAGCATTGTCTAGTACGGCTTCACATTTAGGTGATGTGTAAAGGAGCATTTTCTTCCGTTAGGTCTGCTGGCTTCACGTTTAGGTGATGTGTCAAGGAGCTGTTAGGTCTGCTGGCAAGGGCAGAGCACCTGCTTGGCATGCAGAAGGGCAGTGGTTCCATCCCTGGCAGCCTCCTGAGGGAGGGCTTGAAAAAGACTTCTGCCTGCCTGAAACCTTGAGAAGCTGCTGCGTGTCAGTGCAGACAGTGCTAGGCTGGAAGTGAAAAACAGAGCTTCCTGTTTTCTGCTCAGTCGAATGAGAATATTCCCGGCACGGATTCCAGCTGCTTCCCCCCTTTCCTTGGCTTCACGGATTTCTCCCCACAGCCCCAAGATCCCTCTCCTGGTCAGCTGCTGCCAACGTGGACCCTATCTGTGCACATCTGAGGTCAGGATTCTTTGCCTCCATGGGCATCACTTGACACATCATTTCTTAAATATGTATCCTGCCCTTCATCTGAAGATCTCGGGGTTAGGGCACAGCAAAAAGACACAGAAATAAAACCACAAAGTACATAACGAAAACAAGAATGAAAGCAAAGCAAACCAAGAACCCACCCAGCCTTGGACATGTTGTTGCCCAGTCACCCAGTTTGGAGAACTCCTTACAATCTGCTCAAGTTTTTGCTGCCCCAAATGCTGAGTTTCCCCCTTATATCATCCTGGCGCAGGCAGTGCAGAAGGAATCCCCAATATAATTTGGTGTTACGCAGATGTGAGCAGCAGGCCTTTGTAATGTGCCATTACTCACTTCCCTCCATTGTTCAGGGCCTGTTTACTCCTCCTCCCTTTCTCTGCCTTCGGTTGTTTAACTGACAACAGCCCCCAAGAGTTCCTGTCTGTCTTTGTCTGCCATGACTGCTGTGTTTTCCCTGGAGGCAGAGGTACAGTGGAGTTGGAAGAGGGTTCAGAAAAGGGCAACCAAAGAGTCCCCTACAAATAAAATCTGCAGCATTTGGGACATTTTTCGTTTAGAGAGGCCCAGCCACACTTCCCCTTAAGCTTCTTTAAAAAACATCTTTAGACCCGGCCAATTTGGCCAACTATCGCCCAGTCTCAAATCTGCCATTCTTGGGCAAGGTGATTGAGCGGGTGGTTGCTGAACAACTCCAAGCACGCCTGGAGGAAACGGACCATTTGGATCCCTTCCAGTCGGGATTCAGGCCTCATCATGGGACTGAAACTGCCTTGGTCGCGCTGGTCGATGATCTCCGGCGGGCTAGGGACAAAGGTGAGAGCTGTTTCCTAGTTCTGCTGGATCTCTCAGCGGCCTTTGACACCATCGACCATAACATCCTTCTGGACCGTCTAGAGGGGCTGGGAGCTGGGGGCACTGTCATACAGTGGTTCCGCTCCTTCCTCCTGGGCCGTGTTCAGAAAGTGGTGGTGGGGGATGAGTGTTCAGACCCCTGGGCTCTCACTTGTGGGGTGCCTCAGGGTTCTGTCCTCTCCCCCATGCTTTTTAATATCTATATGAAGCCGCTGGGAGAGATCATCAGGGGGTTTGGACTGGGTGTTCATCAGTATGCAGATGACACCCAGCTCTACCTCTCCTTTAAATCAGAACCAGTGAAGGCGGTGAAGGTCCTGTGTGAGTGCCTGGAGGCGGTTGGAGGATGGATGGCGGCTAACAGATTGAGGTTGAATCCTGACAAGACAGAAGTACTGTTTTTGGGGGACAGGGAGCGGGTTGGTGTGGGGGATTCCCTGGTGATGAATGGGGTAACTGTGCCCCTGAAGGACCAGGTGCGCAGCCTGGGAGTCATTTTGGACTCACAGCTGTCCATGGAGGCGCAGGTTAACTCTGTGTCCAGGGCAGCTGTCTACCAACTCCACCTGGTACGCAGGCTAAGACCCTACCTGCCCGCGAACTGTCTCGCCTGAGTGGTGCATGCTCTAGTTATCTCACGCTTGGACTACTGCAACGCGCTCTACGTGGGGCTACCTTTGAAGGTGACCCGGAAACTGCAATTAATCCAGAATGCGGCAGCTAGACTGGTGACTGGGAGTGGCCGCCGGGACCACATAACACCGGTTCTGAGAGATCTGCATTGGCTCCCAGTACGTTTCCGAGCACGATTCAAAGTGTTGGTGCTGACCTTTAAAGCCCTAAATGGCCTTGGTCCTGTATACCTGAAGGAGCGTCTCCACCCCCATCGTTCAGCCCGGACACTGAGATCCAGCGCCGAGGGCCTTCTGGCGGTTCCCTCATTGCGAGAAGTGAGGCTACAGGGAACCAGACAGAGGGCCTTCTCGGTAGTGGCGCCCGCCCTGTGGAACGCCCTCCCATCAGATGTCAAAGAGATAAATAATTACCTGACATTCAGAAGACATCTTAAGGCAGCCCTGTTCAGGGAAGTTTTTAATATGTAACGCTGTACTGTTTTTAACACTGATTGGGAGCCGCCCAGAGTGGCTGGGGAAACTCAGCCAGATGGGCGGGGTATAAATAATAAATTATTATTATTATTATTATTATTATTATTATTATTATTATTAAGCCCATACCTCTTTGCCTCATTTTCCATTTGGTTTGGGGCACGGTGATTCCACTTGTGTTTTTTGCCTCAGACCCCCAAAGCCCCATGTTTTCCTGTTCATACTTCCTATAATCAATAGTCTGCTTTTTGTGTTCTCTCTACCTTCAGCTCTCCCCCTCCCCCACGGCAGAGAGCCAGAGAATCAGAAACCCAGAAAATCAGATTATCAGAAAACCAGGTTTTCAGAAACCTGAATAATCAGACAATCATTCAACATATACAAAAGAAGATCCTCCCAATACACGTTTTGCACATACAGTATACTGTTTGCTTGCGATTTTTGTAAGAATGCTAAAGAGAGAAAAGTAAAAAAAATAAAATAAAAATTAAGCATGCCGAGAAAACTGGGAGTGTGCTGCTGGAGAGAAGCTGCAAACTGGAAAAATTATCCTGCCAGGGTAGGCAGGGAGAGAAGGAGAGAAAGCGGGAGCCGACTGCCCCCAACATCACTTTCAGGAAAGCACAGGAAATCTCATTCAGGAGCTATTTTAGGACCACTTCAGAAGAGGGACAAGTGTTCCTTTGGGTTTTTCACAGCTTGATGTTTGTACCAATTCAGCAGTAAACACGGGGTTTTTCCAGGGAAAGTGGTGGGCCCAAAAGACAAAAACAAAACCATAAGGTAAAGTTACCCCTGCCGGTACGGGCCAGTCTTGCCAGACTCTAGGGTTGTGTGCTCATCTCACTCAAGAGGCCGGGGGCCAGCGCTGTCCGGAGACACTTCCGGGTCACGTGGCCAGCATGACGAAGCTGCTCTGGCGAGGCAGAGCCGCACACGGAAACGCCGTTTACCTTCCCGCTAGTAAGCGGTCCCTATTTATCTACTTGCACCCGGGGGTGCTTTCGAACTGCTAGGTTGGCAGGCGCTGGGACCGAGCAATGGGAGCGCACCCCGCCGCGGGGATTCGAACCGCCGACCATGCGATCGGCAAGTCCTAGGAGCTGAGGTTTTACCCACAGCGCCACCCGCGCTAATAACGGATCAATACAGAATACTAGAAAGGCTTGAGTGTTCATTTTGCACCTTGGTTTCCTTCCTTGAAGCCTGTGTTGAGGTATAATCTTGATAGCCATCGTGGAGCGTATTAGTCGGTAATCTGTCCAGCACTTGCCAGCAAAGATCACCAGTGTTGAAGCAATGATTCTTCAACATCATCTTCGTTGGACTGGTCATGTTGTTTGGATGCCTGATGATCGTCTTCCAAAGCAACTACTCTATTCCAAACTTAAAAATGGAAACTGTAATGTTGGTGGTCAACAAAGGAGGTTTGAAGACTCTCTCAAGGCAAATCTAAAAAACTGTAGTATAAACACCAACAATTGGGAAACACTGGCCTGCGAGCGCTCCAATTTGGAGAACAGCCTTGACCAAAGGTGTCATGGGCTTTGAAGACACTCGAACTCAGGACACAAGGGAGAAACGTGCTAAGAGGAAGGCACACTTGGCAAACCCACACTGTGATCAACTCCCGCCCAGAAACCAATGTCCCCACTGTGGAAGGACGTGTGGATCCAGAACTGGTCTCTACAGTCACTTACGGACTCACTGTTAAAACCGTGTTTATGGAAGACAATCTGACTTGGCTATGAGGGATCGCCAAAGAAGAAGAAGATCAGAATACTAGCAATCATAGGACAAGCAGTAGTCATGGCTGTGCCCTGAAGGTGACGTGATAGTTTATAAAATTATGCCTGGCAGAGAGAAAGTGGATGGGAGAAGTCTCTTCCTCTCTTCTGTCAGTAGAATTTGTGGGCATCCAATGAAGCGGAACCTGGCAAGATTCAGGACAGCACAGGGCAAAAACTCCAATTGGTAAAAGTAGACAACAAGAAGCGTTAAATACTTTACAGGATAGCAATGTTTAAAAGTCTGAGAAAACTAAAGGTCTCCTGGCAGCAGAAGGAGAACAAAGCAGGTGCCCGGTGAGCTTTCCAGGGTGTTGGGAAGGGTGTTCCATGTGCAGGAGGCGCCACCAAAAAGGCTCCACCTCCTTGCCTCCTGCGGTCCTTCCAGTGGCCAGGATAATTGCCTCAGGGGCCAACCTCAGGAAGAAGTGGGGAAAAGGATACGGGACAACACTAGAATCAGGCCAAAAAGCTGGCAATTGCCTGGTTCTCAGCCCACTTCCGAGATCTCTTTGGAGAAGTACCGTATTTTTCGCTCTATAAGATGCACCAGACCATAAGACACATCTAGTTTTTGGAGGAGGGAAACAAGAAAAAAAAATATTCTGAATCTCAGAAGCCAGAACAGCAAGAGGGATCGCTGCGCAGTGAAAGCAGCAATCCGTCTTGCTGTTCTGGCTTCTGGGATAGCTGCGCAGCCTGCATTTGCTCCATAAGACGCACACACATTTCCCCTTACTTTTTAGGAGGGAAAAAGTGAGTCATAGGGCAAAAAATATGGTAAATGAGTTGTTATTAAAGTGTTATTCTTGTTGATACTTTATTATTATCATTCTCATCATCTTCATTTCAATTCATCTGTTGCCTGAGGAAGGCCCTATGCAACTTACCCACAATTTTTTTTTTAAACCTATAAAATGTTGTCATCTCCCAGTCATGACTGAGACAGATTTTTGTAATACTGTGCATGTATTTGTAAGGAGAGTCTCTGTCCGACAGTAAGAGACGTCTGACAAGGGAATGGGCTGCCTTGGAAAGAGGTGGACTCTCCTTTGTTGGTGTTTGCTCCATAGAGGTCAGGTGGCCATCCATCAGGGAAGCTTCAGCTGTGCTTCCTGCATTGCAGGGGTTGGGCTAGATGACCCTTGGTGACCCTTGCAACTCTAATTCTGTTTCACATATGAGATATTTATGAATGGCCTGGTGTCCATCTGGACATGGCTATTGATTCAATTTGTCATTTCTCCCCAGAACTTCCTCTCTTGTTACTTCCATCTGACCCAAAACAAACACGGTGTCCAGTGTGAGTTTCTGAAGACGATCTTTCACAGTTAAGACCAATGTAAATGATTAATTCAGCTTCTTTGCACCCTTTGTTGAAAACATTTCCAGTAATCTGTTCGTTCTTTTGTCACCTAAACAGTCTAATCATCTTCCTTCCTGGTTGCCTTCCTGCTTCTGATTTTTTTCTTTCTTTTCAAAACAAATGTATTGTTTTTAGTGATACCCAGCTCAATGTTTTCTTTTGGCCAGAGGATGTGCTCACTTCTTCCTCTCATTCTGGTTAGATTTCCAGTTTGCAAGGAAAGTCTTTGGTTGGTCAGTGTAAAAGCAGGACTTTGAAGTATACTTGTCTTTTATAGCTCCCCTGACTCTGCCCCTTAACCATGCTGACATCCACTTGGAGTTGAGGATACCTTTTCTAACCTGTGGTCTGCGTTCTCCAAACTGCGTGAAGGGGGAGCAGGCCAATGGGGGCCCAGCTAGTTCATCCTCCTGTTCTCCCAGCAGCAAAGCAGATGCCCCCGAGGGAAACCCGCAATCAGGATTCGAACACAAGAGCAACTCTCCCCTCCTGTGGCTTCTGGCAACTGGCCTTCAGAAGCATCGCTCCCTCTGACTAAAGTCTAACCTCTTTTAAAGTCATTCAAAATAAAACCATCTCCTTGATCATTTGGGTTGCCCTCTTCTGAATCTTTTTGAAATCCACAGAATCTTTTGGGGGGTGAGGAGACCAGAACAGGACACAGCATTCGAAACGCAGCTGCACCATCAATTTGTTTAATGGCCCCATGATTACCGGATTATCAGAATTCTAGATAATATATGAAAAAAAGTTTAGAAGCCCAGATCTCAATATAGGAACATTTCCCCCCCGGCATCTGGTCAGCCCCTGTGAGAACAGGGACTAGAGGAGCCACTGCGATTTTAAATAGCCTCCAACTGTCCTGAAGAGATTGTGTGATCCTCTCTACTTTCCCTTTCATCTTCCTTTCATCTAATACTCTCATCATGAGATGGTTCCTCTTTTGTTAGCAAATGTGGTGTCCAGACTGGGCTATTCAAGCAATGGTCCAATTAGTTATCCATCACAGGAATAACTTTCTAATGGGAAGAGCCGTTCAAGGGAGGAACAGGCTCCTTTGGAAGGTGATGGGCTCTCCTTCACTAGAGGTTTTGAAGCGGATGTTGGATGGCTGTCTGTCAGGAAGTCCTGAGCATTGCAGGGGGTAAGACTAAATGGTCCTTGGGGTCCCTTCCAACTCTGCAGCTTTTGTCCAGCTGCTTTGTTTACATCTTGCACTAGATTCAGAGGGGATCTCTGGCAACCTCTGCTCTAGTCAGTTTTGTGGCTCTCTGTTCTAAGGCAGCCTCATTTAGGGGATCTGCCTAGTTGGCTCTGTTGCAAGGGCACTGCTCAGGCAATCTGGGGAAGTCAGAGTCACCAAGTATTGCAGCACTTGGTTCCTGGGCTCTCTCTCCCCCCCCCCCCCGGTTTCATTTATATTTGCAGAAGTTTTCATGGCCTATTTTCAGAGCCCCCTTTGCCAGGTGCACAAAGTGTTCTTCTCGCCTGGTGGCAGCATGTAAATGAACCCGCCGCCCAGAGATACAGCCAGTGCTGGATTTACATATAAGCTAAACAAGCTCTAGCTTAGGGCCCCACTCTCTTGGGGGCCCCAAAAAAATTTCAAGGAAAAAACAACTAGATGTACATTTCCAAAATATAAGATAAAAAAAATGAAATAAAACCTACATCCAGCAACAGTGTTTTGTGTTGTGTAGGCTCCTATGATGTAAGTCATGGGCCCCTGCCTGCTAGCCTGTTCCCTCAAATAGCCCTGGTTTGCTCATTTCTATATATAGGGTGCCTACATTCTGCATGGCCTTTGCATTCTGCATGGACTTCTCAACAATTACTTTGATAAAATACATATTTTGTTATGTGAAAATGGCTTTAGATACCTATTATGTCCATAAATTACCATAGAGCATATATTCAACACAAAAAACCAGTGACAATTTGTTGTTGACAAAGGACAGCTGGGCATATAAATGGCCCCATTACCTTCAGTAGCTTAGGATCTTCTCAAACCTAAATTTGGCCCTGGAAGCAGCCCTGGCGAGGGGGCTCTGCATGATGTCCCTTTCTGTTGCCTTGAGACGCTGTGCATCACTGAGCTGCTCTGTAGTGTGCTCAAGGCCAAACAACGCGTGTCACTGAGAAGTTGTACAAAACTTTTTGCAGCTGCAAACAGAAGTTGTATGTGTCTGTTACCAAGACTGGAGCCACTGTGTGAGAGAAGGGGCGTGGCCCTTTATTTCCTCCTCCATCCTGAAGAAAATCTGTCTGTAATTCTTGCTCAAAAAAAAAGGAAGGCACATTCATTGAAGTGATTTACTAACCCCACATGCAATGCTCTGACACATGATGTGGTTCTGTGCTAGAATCTCAGTCTTTGGCCCGAGGTCAATATGGCTTTGGAAACTTTAATAATAATAATAATGATAATAATTATTATTTATATGCCGCCTGTCTGACTGGGTTGTCCCAGCAACTCTGGGCAGCTCCCCACAAAAAACCCCCAGTAAAAACGCAATACATCAGACACTCAAAACTTCCCTGGGCAGGGCTGCCTCCAGATGTCTTTTAAAAAACACAGTGTTTATCTGTTGACATCTGCTGGGAGGGCGTTCCACGGGGCAGGGACAACTACAGAAATTGGTATTTACAGGTGTTGATGTTGTACTGAATTATTCACCCGTCTTTTAGAACCTGGCAGAGGAACAATTTGACTGGCTTCTAAGGAAACACAGTGGCTACACTTCTCAATTCATTGGTTCTCAAAGTGGGTGGTTTTGCCCCCTGAGGGTTGTGGTGGCATCACCTGGGGGGGGGGGTGCTGAGGTAGGGGTGTGTGTGTACAGGAGAGCACTGGAGGTATAAATAACTACCAGACTTTGAAAAGCTCATATTACTGGATCAAGATCATCAGTTTTGTTGAACTAATTGAATAGAACTGAATAGTTTAAACTGGATATTTTTTTTGGGGGGGGGAGTGCAATTAATTGTTACTGTTCTGACTTTTACTTAGTGGCCATGCAAACCACTATTCTGGATAATGCTTTCTATAGGGTGGGGGCACTTTAATAACCGGATGCACAAATATAGGATGGGGGACACCTGGCCTACTAGCAAGATATATGAAAAGGATCTCAGAATCTTAGTAGACCACAAACTGAACATGAGTCCACAGTGTGATGCAGCAGCAAAAAAAGTTAATGCTATTCTAGGCTGCATCAGCAGTCTAGCCGCCCAGAGTGGCTGGGGAAACCCAACCAGATGGGCAGGGAACAGATAATAATAAAAATAATAATTAATAATTATAATAATAATTATAATTGTTGTGACATGGGGTTTGTGATTTCAGCTCTCTTGACATAATATGCTGGAGACAGTTCTGTAGTAACACTTCTTTATTAAAGCAAACAAGACTGAGAACTGAGGAGGGGAGAGCTACATTTATAGGGACAGGGAACTAGCTAGAAAGGATACATTTTGGAGGGAACAATATCAGGCAATCACAGTCCTGCCTTTTGGAGGAAACCAATAAGACAGAGGATCCAAATACAGCAGCTTAAATGAACCAATAGTAGCTGTACCCTCTGGAACCAAAAGGCAGTTACTTTACCCTAATGCAAATACAGACAATAATAATACAGATATAAAATCCTTTTGTAGCACCCTGCTTGTGGTTAACGCTTAGCTGGAATGAAATATTCAACGCAGCAATAGAGAAATTAAAATAATAATTTATTTGTCGGACAAATAAATAAGAGGCACAGTGGTATATGGTTACCAAGCTCTGGCCTGGCCTCCTGCCATTATGGCCAGCACTTATATTCCCTCAGCTCAGCCCCCTTGCTCCTCCTTTGGCTGCCTCTGTCCAATCAGCCTGGTTGAAATTCCTATTGGCTGTTTGCTAGAACCAATCATAAAAGATACACCCATTTCCTATTACCTTTTATGGGAGACAAAGAGCTATATTTCCTTCTATTTATAATTGGCAAATAAGTAGTCATATATCTTATATTTACCTCGACCAGGCACCTTAATTACCAAATAACCTTTTGCCCTAGACTAGGCGCCTTAACTAACATTTCATCTTTTGCCCTATTGCCCTATTCACTCCAAAACAGATGATGGCTAATTTTTATCTGAACAGATCTTTTGTTCATCTTCCCACACATTATCAATGAAAGATCTCCTTCTTTGGAGGTCATCAAGCAGAGGCCCGACAACCATATGTCAGGAGTGCTCCGATGGCGTCTCTCTGTCTGGCAGGGGTCCGGACGCAATGGCCCTCATGGTCTATTCCAACTCTTCTATGATTCTATAATTTCTTACTTTCTAAATCCTTTGCATAATTACATTTAAGCCAATATATTTCATAACATATATAGTTTTTTTAGAAGCAAAGATCTTGTCTAAGTAAAAAGGAACTTAGTAAAAGCTAAGCTAAATTCTAAAGATTCAAAGCAGTTTCAGAGAGAAGCCTCTTCCCTAGCCAGCTGCTGTTTGTATTAGCTCTTGCCCTTTTAACCTTAGGAAGATGTGGCTCAAGTTTAATGGGAGGCACAATAATTAATTGTTTTTTGCAACCTTGATTGTATTCTATCATTTGTATGGTCAGTGTGACCTTTTGTTCCCAGCCTGTTTTATGACCGCAATAAACCAAAGGGGCCTCTGACAAAGACCTTGCCTGCGACAAAGACCTTGCCTGCTGGTTTCCTGTCTCGAAAAGAAACATTTGTGAATTTAAGCTCATTTTTAGAATACAGGAATCTGATCAAAATATAAGCCTTGATTAAATGCAGGCTATGATCAGATGCCTCATTCCCCCCTTTCAAGCTCAAGGACCTTCCCAAGTGTCCTTGATAGCTTGACCTTCATCATATTCCTGAGGTAAAGCTCTGCATAGGGCCATGATATGAGGTAGAGTTTCATTTGAAATCATCTTGCTAATTGTACTTCTAAAACATGAAATGATACATGGCACCATACACAAAACCATTACTACTACCGTCAAGAAAAACAAGCAAGACAATAGTATCCCCAATTGGTGAGCCATCCCATATCCCATCCTTCCCATGTTTGTACTGGGACATGTGCTATATTCTCCATCTTTGTGGCCAACACACGGATTGCCTCACCATTATCAGAAATGTTAAAGCAACAGGCATTCCCTGTCAAGTTCAAGACTCCACATAGGCCTCCCTGCCTGGCAAGTACATAGTCCATTCCCATTTTCAGCTTTCATCCAACTGTTGTGCAATAAGTCTCAAACTCTGGGCCGTTGCATTGGTTACAAGTTCCACTACTGCTTGCAATCGAATTATTCTGTTTAGATTATAAATAGGATCCCGTGCCCCTTGTATGAGCTCATCAGGATTCCAGGAGGCAGGTTCATAATAGGCTATAATGCGCTCTGGTGGCCAATCATCAGTATCGCTCCAACTTTGGGTACTTCCTCCTGCTATATGAGAAATATCAGCGTTTCTTCCACAAAAGATTACCTTATTGTGATAACAAAAAAATATTAGCCCCAATATAATTCCCCCAGTGACAGAAATGGGGAACCACCAAGACCAAAACATATATCCCAAGGATCCCCAATGAGTAATATCTCTGATAATTGTTCCACAGGGGGGGCAGTCAATCAATTGTATAAGAGAATCTTCCTGTTCACAATCGCTGGTTCAGATGCTCCTCAAGCTTCAGGCGTGCGCAGGTCAGCCAGCTTCCAGGTTGTGGCTGCAGCAGGCCAGTCGTCTAATGTTGCCCGTGACCTAGCCCGTTCCCCGTAGGGCTAGATACAGGGGTTTTTGGAGAGAGTCAGTTTAAAAAAGGATTAGAGGGGTCACCTTTGCACGTCCAACTGCCTTCGGACTTCTTCAAACGGGAGTGATGAATCCAGGGGGTCACCTCAGCTACCTTCACCGCTGTTGGAGTAGAGAGCAAGACGGTGTAAGGTCCACGCCACTTAGGTGCAAGTGGATCATGTTTCCACTCTTTCACCCATACGCTATGCCAGCCTGGAACGGATGAATGGCTCGGCAATGCTGCAAGGCGTGTGCTTGAGGGCCCACCTGTTAAGATAAACAAACAAAAAACACGGGGGAGAGACAAAAACACGGGAGAGAGATTGCACTTGTCCCTGTGTCACATGGTCTCCTATTTGTTTGAGGTCAGCTGGAATATCCTGAACAAAGGAGGGCGGCCTCCCATACAGGAGCTCAAAAGGTGACAACTTAAGTCTTTTGTGGGTGCACACTGAACACGAAACAGTGTTATGGGTAACACATCACTGCTGTGGCCAGCATTACCATCTTTTCTTTCTGCCACTTCTTCTTCTCTTGTTTCTCAGCCTCATCCCTATTCCGATAAACTCGGCGTGCAATGGCCATAATTTGGCTCATCAGCATCCCTTCCCATCCTTCTGATTTCTGAATTTTCTTACGAATGTCAGAAGCACACTGGGCCACAAATGTAGCAGTAATCATTCTGCTGTTTTCAGGGGCTTCAGGGTCAAAAGGAGTCCATATACGATAGGCTTCCTGCAGCCTCTCTAAAAAGTCTCCCGGACTCTCATTTGGTTTCTGTTCTACTTCTGAGACTTTAGACATATTAGTGGGCTTCTGGCATGCCCTGCGGATACCTTGCACAAGCGTCTGGCGGTAGGTGGTAAGCCTGGCCAGGTGAATTGCATTGTTTGGATCCCAATTAGGATCTTCCAAGGGAAAGTTATCCTGGAGATGACGGTCAATATTAAAAATATTTCCCACTCTGGCCTGCTCACGCAAATATATCTGTGCCTTCTCAATTATGTCTCTCCTTTCCTCAGTGGTGAACAGAGTATTCAGGAGTTGGCGGCAATCTGTCCAAGTAGGACTATGAGTATTTACTATTGAAGTCACCAAGTCCATCATAGCCTGAGGTTTTTCTGCGAAAGATGGGGTGTGTGTTTTCCAATTCATCAGATCCGTAGTTGTGAATGGAATGTACTGGAGGGTCGAAGTTCGAGGTAGCTGTGGTCTGGGTTGCCCGTTAACCAGCACAGGCTCCTCAAGTGCATCAAATACTCTTCTAAGAGGGGCTACTACGTGACCTTTCTCTTCGCTTTGCTCTAGGGGCCTCAAATCATAGGGGATGGTATCTGTCCCAAGGCAGCTTTTAGCAGCTTTATACGCCTTGCTGTATTGCTTGCTGACCGATCAAGGTCTCCCTGTAACTCCTGTAATAATTCTCTAGGACTTGGATGTACAGGGGTTTGGGGTGGGCAATTAGTTGGTCCACTAAAGGAGACTGTAGATGGAGTTCTACTGGGACTCACAGGTGGAATAACCACTTCTGCTTGGGCTTTATTATAGGACTCCAAGGCCTCCTGAAGATATTTATCATAATCTATCAAGGAATCAAGTTCTGTGACTCCACCCCCATTATTCATTCCACTTTCTTGCCTTGGGGTTACAACTGGTGGAGTATTTGGATTAGGCTCCCTTCGATGTGGAGCATAGGGTGGAGGTGGAAGCACCTCTTCCTCTGGTCCCTCAAAAATGGGTTTGAGTTTATTTGGCAAGATTCCTTTCCTAGCTTCGGCTTTTACAGCCAATAATTTGCATCGTTGGACTTTGCATTCCCTTATCCATGGAGGATTTTTATTTAATGTGCTCAGCCAAGAATCTACATATGAAAATTGTTCTGGGCACCCTCCCGTTTCTTTGGCGATGTTAGTCCAAAGTTTGCTTACTAAATTTATATCAAAGGTTCCCTGAGATGGCCATTCAGTATTTTGTTTCGGCCACTCTAATTCACATAACGTTCTCAAGCGCTCTGGCGTCATTTTGACTCCATATGCCCCTGAGAAGGCTTTCTTAAAATTATTTAACATACATTCAAGAGGTGTATTTCCCCCCTTTGAACCTCCAACTCCCATTATATGGGCCTGTGAAGTATCCACTCAGTCACTCACACACTCGCCTTACTGGGAAACGAAGTAGTACCCACTCCACACTTACAGATTGTACTTTCTCACACATACAATGCGCTGGATACTTCACCACACTCTACCTCCCAACCTTTCCCTTTTCCCTACATCAGATCACCATCTGATGTACCCAGCCATGTAGCGTACTCAGTTTCCCCTTACTGAGACGCAGAAGTTTGATCAGGACTTCTCTTCCTCCTAATTAATTGGAGGGCCAAACCCTTTGTGCACTTACCCTTAGCTGGTTCCCAGTTTATTTCTCTGGTTCCCCCCGGTCCGTCGCCGTCGGTGGGCAGGGTATCAGACAGACGAGACTTCTGCGTTCCCCTGGAAAAATGTTCCAGTGCGCGCTGGGTAAGCAGTTAGTGGTCCTCCCTCTTGTACCCTGCCCAGTAAGGCGAAGGGGCTGCGTTCCAGCAGACCACTTATCCGAGTCACAGAGGCACCATAAAATGTAGCACCCTGCTTGTGGTTAACGCTTAGCTGGAATGAAATATTCAACGCAGCCAAGCGAGGGATTTCTCCGGGAGGGAAACCCTAGCTATTTCAGCCAAAAAGGGGGGGTTTTTGGGCGTAACCCCCCCCCCGCCAAACCTCTGGAGGGTGTCCAGAGATCCAGGTTCCCGGCGGTGCCTGAAAGCTGCTTGCCCGGCCGTCAGGTAGCCTCCGAAAAGGAGGTGAAGAGTACGGCGGTTTGAGACAGCTGGCTATCGGGAAGCCATTGCTGCGGCTGAATAGCGAAGCCCCGAGCTTGAAGGGAACAGCGCTCCGCTCTCAAATTAAAGAAATTCGGACTTGCAATATATAAATTGGACTATCGGCTTGGAAATATAAGGGAAGTCCTGAATTAATAAGAGAAGATTTCGAGTTCAGCGTTCATTTGGAATCAGTAAAGACGCACGACGGTAAGCAGAGCCAGAAAGCGAAAGTGAACTGCCGCTAGTGGCTATTGTTTCCGTTTCTCCCTAACAATAAGAAACTGTTGCAAACAAAGTTAAAGAAAGTAACTTCGTATAAACGCTAAGGGGGACAGAAGAGGACTGTGAGATTAAATGAAGGTCCCAGATGTATCTGAGGCTTTGAGACTTTGAGCTAATTTCCCGTTTATATTTCTGTGATTAAACTGTTACGCTAAAGAAGATTTATCGGCGCCATATTAACCAGCTACGCAGAGTGCTTTTGCAGAGAAAAAAAGCAATTAAAGTGTCTTTTTGGTGGATGTTGGGTTATATACATATATTGTTTTTTGTTGCCTCCTTTGTTTAAGGACTTAAAACTGAGAAATTAAAAAGAAGACAAGGGATTTTGAAGTATAATTCTGAAGCAAAATTAAGAAGAAGGTCTGACTCCCCCAGTGGATGTTCTGTGACAGTACAACTTGTTTTTCTTTGGGAATCTTCCGCTGTGGAGGCTATAGGAGAAATAATTGCTTTCTGTGAGATTTCCCTCCCCTGGATATGTTTTGAATTCCCCTATTTTTAAGGGACGGTCGCTGGAGCCTCCCATAGACAATTGGATTATAAAATTGGACTATACTCTGGGACTTTAAATCAAGCTTCTGCATTATTTCCCGCATCACTTTCTGGATTACAAGTGGGTCCTCAAGCTGGATTATAACAAAACTTTTTCTTTGGTCTGATAAGGATTAGCCCGAATGGGGGCAAGAAGATAAATTTATAGAATTGGTCATTTTCAACTTCACATTTGTTGTGGAAGCATCTCCAATCAAAAAGTTGGCTTGATATTAATCTCCTAATATTGCCTCAAAAACTTTGAATTAATATTTTGGACATTTGGACATTTGGAAACTGTATCTTGGTGTTTTTATGTATTTTGTTAATTGGTTTGTATAGATAATATTGGGTATTTGGAATTGGGATTGGAGAAGATGTCACATGTGCCAAAAAAAGGGGCGGAGGGGGGGACACCAACAGATAGGAGAGCTTCAAAACAGGAAACAGAGTTTAGAACGGAAATATTGAAAATGTTTGCAGAAATAAAACAAAGTGAGAAGAACCTGGAGACAAAACTAGAACAGGTGGACAATAAAATTGGGAAAATGGATAAAAAAATTGATGAGACAGTTAATGAATTGAAAGGTCAGATCAAAGAGGTTTCGAAAAGAGTGGATGAGGGGCTAAAGAGGACAAAGCAAGAAATGAAAGAAATGAAGCGGGAGGAGGAAAAGATGAAGAATGAGATGGTGGATTTAAACAAAGCACAAGAGGAAATAAAGGATTCCATTGCTATGAATGAATTGAGACAGAGGGAGGTAAATTTGAGATTGAGGCAAGTTCCAGAGGCGCAGAATGAAAATATAAGAGAGAAATTAATAAAGGAAATTGCACAGTGGTTGGAATTACCAGAGGAAGAAGTTGCAAAAACAGTACAAAATGCATACAGAATGAAAATAAGGACAACTAAAACAAAGAAATTTCCGGGAGACTGTTTGATTACATTTAAGGACAGAGAGATGAGAAATCTGATTCTACAAAGAAATAGAGAGAAAAGGCTCTATATCGACGGGAACTACATAATCATTTTTAAAGATATACCAGTTAGACTGTTGAAACGAAGAGAAGCGTACAAACCACTTGTACAAATCCTTAAGAAGAATAAGATTGACTTTAGATGGGAGTTCCCGGAAGGAGTCTCGTTCTTCTATAAAGGTATGAGAAGAAGACTGACAAGCCCTGAAGAAATAGGGAAATTCATGAGAAGATATAAAGAACTACACGCGGGAGAGGAAGAGGTTAAGGGAGCGGAAGGAGGAGTAAGACCGTTAGGAGAAGAAGAGGAACAGAATGGGGAAAAATCGGAAGAGGAAGAGGTTGAAGAGGAAGAAGAAGAGGTAGATAGATTGTAAAAAATAATTTAAATTTATTTAATTTGAAGGAAGAATGGCGCTAAAATTTTGGAATTGGAACATTAATGGGATGAATGATAAGAAGAAACGCAATAAAATTGAACAATATTTAAAAAAGAAAAATTTGGACATTATATGTTTACAAGAAACTCACGTGGCAAAAAGACACAGGAAAATTTTGATTAATAAAAGATTAGGGAATGAATTTATCTCCTCTGGCAAAGACAAAAAAAGGGGAGTGGTCCTCTACATCAAAAATAAAATTGAATCTCACCAACTGTTTAAAGATGAAGAAGGGAGAATCATAGCTGTTCAAATCAATTGGCAAGGCGAAAAGTTGATAATTGTCGGGATCTACGCACCAAATGGAAACAAGACTGATTTTTATAGATCATTGGAAGAAAAACTATCTGAATATGTGGACCAAAAAATTATAATAATGGGAGACATGAATGGTGTGGTATCATTGGAAATGGATAGGCAAAGAGAAGTAAAGAACAATGAAGGGAAATTGCCCAAGACATTTTTCACAATGACGAAAAACTGTAATCTGATTGACATTTGGAGACTCAAACACCCATTGGAGAAGCAATTTACATATTATTCAGAACCGAATCAGTCACTATCAAGAATAGATCAAATTTGGGTTTCGAATGATCTGACTCCAAGAATCCAAAAAATTGAAATTCAAGCCAAAGTTATTTCGGATCACAACCCTATAGAATTGGAGTTAAAAGGTTTTGAAGAAAGAACCTTTAGGTGGAGGTTGAACGACAATTTATGGGACGATCAGAAGATGGTGGAAAAATCACAAAAGAAACTTTCGGAATATTTTATGGACAACATCGATAAAGGTACGAAAATGAGTATTGTATGGGACGCAAGTAAGGCAGCAATGAGAGGATTCTTTATTCAGCAAAACTCATTGAGGAAAAATAATAAAGAAAAAAGGACAAAAGAGATTTTAAGACAGATCATGGAAAATGAGCAAAAATTGATCAAAAAACCTAATAACTTGAAAATAAAGCAGGAAATAAGGACTCTACAAACTCAATTTGCAATGATAATAAACAAAGAAGTTGAATGGAATATTAAAAGGTTAAGACAAAAAAACTTTGAGTTTGCAAACAAATCAGGAAAATGGCTTGCGTGGCAACTGAAAAAGAGAAAGGAGCAGAGCACAATTAATAAAATTAAGATAAATGGAGAAGAGACAGCTGATCCGAAAGAAATAAGGAGAGGTTTCTTGGAATTCTACAAACAGTTATATAAAAATAAAGAAAGGAACAATAAGAAGAAAATAGAAAGATATCTAAAAGAGAAAATGGTGCGGAAGATCCCGACAGACCAAAAAGACCAGCTGAATGCCCCAATAGGAAAAGAAGAAGTAAAGGAAGTGATAAAGGAGTTGAAGAGAGGGAAAGCTCCGGGTCCGGATGGGTTTACATCGAGTTATTATAAAGAAATGAAAGATGTGTTGGTGACCCCGTTGACTGAAGTTTTGAACAACATTTTAAAAGAAAGAGACATTCCAGAAACGTGGAAAGAAGCGTTTATTACATTAATTCCAAAACAAGATTCGGACTTAACTCAAGTTAAGAACTATAGGCCTATCTCATTATTAAATACAGACTATAAGATCTTTGCAGGAATTCTTGCGAAGAGATTGAAAAAGATATTGATAAAACTTATACATAAAGATCAAGCAGGCTTCCTACCAGGCAGACAAATGAGAGATAATGTAAGAAACATAATTAATGTCATAGAATATCTGTCTGATAGGAGCGATAAACAAGCAATTTTAATGTTCGTAGATGCAGAAAAGGCCTTTGACAACATGATTTGGGAATTTATGTTGAAAAACTTAGAATATATGGAAGTGGGACAAGAGTTTTATAATGGTATAAGGGCAATCTATACGGAGCAGAGAGCAAAATTGATTGTGAACAATGTTATTACAGAAGATATTCAAATATCCAAAGGAACAAGACAAGGTTGCCCACTATCACCACTGCTATTTATAACGGTTCTGGAAGTCTTTTTAAATGCAATTAGACAAAACAGGCAAATAAAAGGGGTAACAGTAGGTCTAAATGAGTATAAAGTTAAAGCCTTTGCCGATGATTTGGTACTGACTATGGAAGAACCATTAGAAAGTGTGAAGGAGGTGTTAGACGAAATGGAACAATTTGGAAGGGTGGCAGGATTCAGATTGAATAAGAGAAAGACCAAAATTATTGTAAAAAATATGGAACAAAGTACGATTGATTTGTTGCAGCAACGAACTGAGATAGAGGCGGTGAAAAAGGTTAAATATTTGGGAATTTGGTTATCACCTAAGAACATTGATTTGTATCAAAACAATTATATCCCGGTTTGGAAAGGAATTAAGAAAGATCTGGAGGTGTGGGCCAGAATGAAATTATCATTCTGGGGAAGAATATCTACGATAAAGATGACGGTGCTACCGAAAATGCTGTTCTTATTCCAGACTATACCCATATTAAAGGGTACAGGAACCTTCAGAGAATGGCAAAGAGTGATTTCAAGGTATATCTGGCAGGGGAAGAAGCCGAGAATAAAATTTAAGTTATTGACGGATGTAAAAGAAAGAGGAGGCTTCGCCCTGCCAGATATGAGACTGTACTATGAAGCAGCATGTATATGCTGGATAAAGGAATGGATAAAGCTAGAAAACAATGAGTTATTAGATCTTGAGGGTTTCGACAACAGATTTGGGTGGCATGCGTATCTATGGTGTGATAAAAAAAGGGTTCACAAAGGATTTGGAAACCATATCTTCAGAGGTCCACTAATAGAGGTCTGGGAAAGATATAAAAATATATTAGAACCAAAAGTACCACATTGGTTATCTCCACTAGAGGTACTGAGTGTCAAGAAGATTAATATGAGAGAAAAATGGGGTACATATGGCGAATTGGTAACCAGTGAAGGAGGAAAATGGAAATTGAAGCCATATGAACAAGTTAAAGAGTATATGAATGATTGGCTGCACTATTTCCAAGTAAATGAAACATTCAAAAAAGACTTGAAGGATAAAGGATATGTTGAAAAAGAATCAATTTTCCAAAAAGACATAATAAATAATGAGTATAAAATTCTGTCAAAAATGTATAAGATATTGTTGGAATGGTATACTAAGGATGAAGAGGTTAAATCGGTAATGATACAGTGGGCAAGGGATGTGGGGCACAACATTCAATTCGAAGAATGGGAAAAATTGTGGAAAGAGAATATAAGATTCACGGCTTGTACGTTATTGAAAGAGAATGTGATGAAAATGTTTTATAGATGGTATATGACACCTGTAAAATTAGCAAAGATGTATAAGGTTGATAACAAATGTTGGAAATGCAAAGAAAAAGAAGGGACATTCTTTCATCAATGGTGGGAATGTAAGAAAGTGAGAAGCTTTTGGGAATTGATATATAATGAGCTGAAAAAAATGTTAAGATATACTTTTGTGAAAAAACCTGAAGCTTTTCTTTTAGGGATAGTAGGAAAGGACATAAGAAGGAAGGACTGCAAGCTTTTCCAATACGCAGTAACGGCAGCCAGAATTGTGTTGGCCCAGAAGTGGAAACAAGAAGAGATACCGACAGTAGAAGAATGGAGACTAAAATTGACAGATTATGCAGAACTGGATAAATTAACTGGGAAAATTAGATATAGTAAAGATCAAAAGTTTATTGAGGACTGGGAAAAATTTGTGGACTATCTGAAAAATACATGTGGTATTAACACAACGCTAGCAGGATTTCAAGAGGCACTGTAAAAAACAAATAAGTATTGTTTATTAGAAAAATTAGGAACAAGGAGGAATATTGGCAATACGAAAAAAGGGAATGTGTATTAAAGGTATAAATATGGATGATTGTCAGAGACGCTGAAGGAAGTCCAAAACAGCTATGATTTGTTATATTCGGGATGAAATGTACAATTTGATGAAAACCAATAAAATTTATCAAAAAAAAAAAAAAAAAGAAATATTCAACGCAGCAATAGAGAAATTAAAATAATAATTTATTTGTCGGACAAATAAATAAGAGGCACAGTGGTATATGGTTACCAAGCTCTGGCCTGGCCTCCTGCCATTATGGCCAGCACTTATATTCCCTCAGCTCAGCCCCCTTGCTCCTCCTTTGGCTGCCTCTGTCCAATCAGCCTGGTTGAAATTCCTATTGGCTGTTTGCTAGAACCAATCATAAAAGATACACCCATTTCCTATTACCTTTTATGGGAGACAAAGAGCTATATTTCCTTCTATTTATAATTGGCAAATAAGTAGTCATATATCTTATATTTACCTCGACCAGGCACCTTAATTACCAAATAACCTTTTGCCCTAGACTAGGCGCCTTAACTAACATTTCATCTTTTGCCCTATTGCCCTATTCACTCCAAAACAGATGATGGCTAATTTTTATCTGAACAGATCTTTTGTTCATCTTCCCACACATTATCAATGAAAGATCTCCTTCTTTGGAGGTCATCAAGCAGAGGCCCGACAACCATATGTCAGGAGTGCTCCGATGGCGTCTCTCTGTCTGGCAGGGGTCCGGACGCAATGGCCCTCATGGTCTATTCCAACTCTTCTATGATTCTATAATTTCTTACTTTCTAAATCCTTTGCATAATTACATTTAAGCCAATATATTTCATAACATATATAGTTTTTTTAGAAGCAAAGATCTTGTCTAAGTAAAAAGGAACTTAGTAAAAGCTAAGCTAAATTCTAAAGATTCAAAGCAGTTTCAGAGAGAAGCCTCTTCCCTAGCCAGCTGCTGTTTGTATTAGCTCTTGCCCTTTTAACCTTAGGAAGATGTGGCTCAAGTTTAATGGGAGGCACAATAATTAATTGTTTTTTGCAACCTTGATTGTATTCTATCATTTGTATGGTCAGTGTGACCTTTTGTTCCCAGCCTGTTTTATGACCGCAATAAACCAAAGGGGCCTCTGACAAAGACCTTGCCTGCGACAAAGACCTTGCCTGCTGGTTTCCTGTCTCGAAAAGAAACATTTGTGAATTTAAGCTCATTTTTAGAATACAGGAATCTGATCAAAATATAAGCCTTGATTAAATGCAGGCTATGATCAGATGCCTCACTTTGACTCAATACACAACAATAATTATAGTGTCTAGATCAAGGGAAGTCATAGTCCCACTCTATTCTGCCTTGGCCAGACCATACTTTAAACACTGTTCAGTTCTGGGCACCACAATTTAAGAAGGATGTTCATAAACTGGAACATGTTCAGAGGAGGGCAAACAACATGATCCAGGGTCTGGAAACTTTTATGAAGAATGATTGAAGGAGCTGGATATGTTTAGCCTGAAAAAGAGGAGACTGAGAGGAGATAAGAGATCCATCTTCAAATATCTCAAGGGCTGCTACATGGAGGAGGGAGCAAGCTTTTCTCCTGCTCTAGAGCATAGGTCAGTAAAAGTAAAGGTACTCCTGGACAGTTAAGGCCGGTCACAGAAAACTCTGGGGCTGTGGCGCTCATCTCACTTTACGGATCATGTGGCCAGCATGACTGAGCCGCTTCTGGAGAACCAGAGCAGCGCACGGAAACGCCTTTTACCTTCCCGCCAGAGCGCTACCTATTTATCTACTTGCACTGGTGTGCTTTTGAACTGCTAGGTTGGCAGGAGCAGGGACTGAGCAACGGGAGCTCACCCCGTCACTGCGGGGATTTGAACCGCCGACCTTTCAATCAGCAAGCCCAAGAGCAGGGGTGGCAACCTAAGGCCCGGGGGCCGGGGGCGGCCCAATCGCCTTCTCAATCCGGCCCACGGGCAGTCCAGGAATCAGTGTGTTTTATATGAGTGGAATGTGTGCTTTGATTTAAAATGCACCTCTGGGTTCTTTGTGGGGCACAGGAATTCGCTCATATTTCCCCCCTTCAAAATCTAGTCCGGCCCCCGCAAGGCCTGAGGGACGGCGGACCGGCCCCCTGCTGGAAAAGAGGCTGAGTGGTGCTGTGGGACAGTGGAGGGGCTGGACTCTCCTTCCTTGGCCGGCCCTAGTCCTGCCTTGCAGGGGTTGGACTAGATGCCCCCGGGTCCCTTCCCTTCCCACTGGGCCACTCGGCCCCGACCAGGCCCGGGAGGAGGTCACGTGGCCCTTCCTTTGCCCCGCGGCTCTGGCGCCCCCTGGCGGCGAGCGGAGGAAGCCGCCCGGAACCGCAGGTCGCCGCCGGAGGTTCCCGCCGGAGCCTCCTCCGCGACGCGCCCGGCCGCGCCCTCCTACTGGCTGAGCCTGACCACGTGACGCGGAAGGAGTCCCGCCAATTGCAGTCCCCTTCCGGTTGCTGGCCCACGGGGCTCCGAGCAGAGGCGGCATCATGGGGAAGAAGAAGGCGGCGGCGGCGGCGGGGCTGGGCCGGGCGCTCATGCGGGAGCGCAGCGGGGGCCGCGGGGGCCGCCGGGCGGCAGAGGGATGGGTGAGTGGCGGGAGGGGCTCGACTAGATGGCTCTGGGGGGCCCTTTCCAGCTCTGCAGGGTCTGTGACTCCCTGCGAGGTGGGCTGAGGCTGCCCTGGGTCGGGCTGCGGCAGAGGTAGACTGCGCCTGAGCAGGGAGGCTCGTCCACCTCCCTGGAAGCTCCCCTGCACTAGGGAGTCTGAGAAAGACAAAGTCTATGCAAAGTCTGTGTAAAAGAACATGGTCAAAACGTGAATCGGTTGGCAGGTATTGATTGAGCTTCTGTGTGCAAATAGGATAATTTTATAAAATATGAAGTTAAGTAATATGGAGAAAATAAAGTGAGGTGCGTACTCAAGAAATCCAATTGGAGAACATAATGGGAAGATCAGAGGTCGTGTCAGAAATAGCTGCAGAATGATGTACAAAGCAAATACAGTATCAATTTAGGAACAAATGATTGTTTATTTGGTATTCTTTATTTTGTTTTTAACAATTACTGCTTATTTCTTTTATACAATGTTTCAACTAATAAAGCATGAAAAAGAGAAAGTCTCTCTCCCCCACCCCCGCACTTTCCCTTCCCTTCCTCCTGCTCCCTGTAGCTCAGCCATGAGGAGCCATGAGGAGTGGAGGCTTGAGGAGGAGGTGGTGGGGATGCCAGCCCTGCTTGCCCCCCTCACCCCTTGCCACTCCCAGACCCCCCTTCTCTGCTCCTGGGCCACGTGGGCTTCCAAGGCTCTGCATGCAGACCGCCCTAGGCTCAGCCCCCGGCAGCATCTCCAGGCAGGGTGGGGAATCACCTGCCCCCCCCATCTGAAACACTGGAGATCTGCTGCTGCTGCCAGCCCTTCTCAGTGGGGGGCAGCTTCCCGTGTCTGGAAAGCAGCTAAAGCAGAACCTCCTTGTGCCAAGGCGGTCTGCCATTGGCTACCCAGCACTGGAGAACAGGTGGAGGTAGCCGTCTTGCCCTGCCCAGAAGCTTCCTGGAAACATCTGGCCAGGTGTTTCTGGAAACATGATGCTGGCCTTGGTGGGCCCTGCAGCTGGCCTGGCGAGGGGGTTCAAATGCTCTGTTCTTCCCTCACAGCTGCACACCAGCGAATTGAACGACGGGTACGACTGGGGACGGCTAAACCTTCAGTCCGTCACCGAGCAGAACTCGCTGGAGGAGTTCTTGGCTACTGCTGAGCTGGCAGGAACCGAATTTGTGGCAGGTGAGTCCTTGGCGAGGTTGTTTCTGTGCTCCAAATCCTGACACTTTTGCTGCTCTTGACAGCTTCTGTTGCTCTGCAGAGAAGCTGAACATCAAGATTGTTCCTCCTGAGGCTCGGACTGGTTTGTTGACAACGGAAGAGACCCGGAAGATCCAAGAGTTGCATGAGCAGAACAAGCACTTCTTGTGCATCCCAAGAAGGTGAGTCTGTCGCAGAGTTCAGGGTGCTGGTGACCTTTCACGTTCTGTGCTGCCACCCACATCCCCTGTGTTATTTGCAGCCTGAGGGTGCTGCCGGTTTAGTAGCATTTCTGTGCCACATAAAACATGAGAGTGGAAAGTCCAAGAACCAGAGAGACACAACCTGTAGTGTGGTTGTAATGGCAAGAGATCTCTCTGGTTTGAAAATGGTGTTTGCGGTCAAAGCTGTAAAAGAGAACATAACATTCATAGCTTTTGATATGTCTGTGCTGATGAGCAGAGTATGGAAAATATGAGTTTGAACACTTACTACAAGAAAGTAAAATGTAGCTTGCTAAGCTAAGCTCAGACTTGGTGGGATGACTCCTGCGATTGGGATGCAGGAATTGAATCCTGTGACTTGATCAAAAAGAATGGATGCAATAGAAAGGGAAACAAGGAAAGAGTGACTTAGTTATCATTTGTTTGTTTATTACCAACCCTTCACTCTTTGGTTCCAGGGCGGGATACAGCTTTATAAACCATATTAAAAACAACTTAAAACAATAGAAATATAAGATGGGTCCTGAAAACATGCACCTGTACAGACTTCTGAGAGAGTGAACATGATAGTTCTGTGGAGAGCAGTTGGCTAAATATAGAAGCAAATATAGAAGCAAAAGTAAAAATACACAAAGAATATTGTGTCTGGGGCCTACCACAGACCAAACTAGGGTGTGTGTGTGTGTGTGTGTGCGCGCTGCTGTCCTGAAACAAACTGCAGATGCTTTAGGGAAGCAAGAATTTATGGTAACGTGGAATTCCACTATCCTGATATCCACTGGGAGGCAAGCTCTGCAAAGCATGAAATCTCTATCCCTCCACCACCCCATACTAATAAAACCCCCACAATCTGCCTTTGCTGATGACTTCCCCTGTGTCTGGTGAGAGCAGGCCACGTTGGGACAAGCGGACCAGTCCTGAGATGCTGAACCAAGCAGAAAGAGACAGCTTCCTGGAGTGGAGGAGGCGGCTCGCCAGGTAAGTGCCACCTGCTGCTGCTTCCTCTTGCGGGGCCTGGGCCTCTGGGGGCTTTCATTTCCCCTGACGCCACCTGGGAGCACAACATCTCAGGTTTCTTTCTGTCGAGGATTTTCACAGGGTGGAGCCATGCGCCAGTGTGGGCAGGGATCAAGAAGCCCACCGGAGCGGCAGCAATATTCAACAGGCGGTTCAGTACGCCTCCCTCTCGAATGCTGTTGCCTCAGTTAGGAAGCTGTCAGTCCGGATCAGAAGCCTCTGACCTGGGGAATCATCCTGGCCTCTAACACTCTCCTGCTTCCTCCTTTCCCGCCTTCCATTCCAGTCTGGAGGAAGAACAGAAACTCCTTTTGACCCCCTTTGAGCGGAACTTGGATTTTTGGCGCCAGCTGTGGCGAGTCCTTGAAAGAAGGTAAAGCTGGTCCTTGCCCTGTGACTCCCTCGCTGGGAAGCCGCGTGCTGGTGGTGGTGGGAATGGGTTGGAATCCTGTTCCAGAGACATGGAAAAAGGTTAAAGAATATTGGGGAATGATTTATAATGAGTTGCAAAGCATGTTTAAAACAACATTCCCAAAAGGTCCAGAGGCCTGTTATGAATAGTTCAGACTGAAGTTCCCAGGCGTCAGAAAAAAATTATTTATGTATGCAACAATGGCGGCTCAAGTTTTGTTAGCCCAAAGATGGAAAGTGAGGGAGGTCCCAAATACAGAGGACTGGCAGCTTGAGATGATAGAATTTGCAGAATGAGCAGGTTTAAAATACAGAATAAGAGAGCAAGAAGAACATCTCTTTAAAGAAGAGTGGCAAATCTTTGCTGAGTGCTTGGAAAATAACTGTGCACAGCTAAAGACGCTGGCAGCATTAAGATAAATTCAACAGTGTGGTTAATGTTTGAATGAAGTAAGTTGGAGAATTGACTAAAACAGTTACAGTGTGAAAGTGCCTGAATTGCTGGAGCTGGGATTCCCCCATCGGAATAGCTACATGCTATTGCTATGGTTGTTTCTCCAACCTGGGCTGCTCCTCCCTGATTGAGGCGAGGGGGGAGCTGGGGGCCAGTGAAGCAGCCGCCCCTTCCCTTTCCTCTTGCAGTGATGTTGTGGTTCAGATTGTGGATGCCAGAAACCCCCTTCTCTTCCGATGCCGCGATCTGGTAGGTGAAGCGAGCCGGGGAGCGGGATTTACTGGGCAGCTGTGGGGGGTTGTCCTTGCTCTGTGCTGCAGCTCCCAGGCTAGATCGCCGATGGCATCTCCCGGGAGGGCTGGGAGAGAGTCCCTTGCCTGGCAGCCTGGAGAGCTGCTGCTGCCAGTCAGTGCGGGCAATACTGAGTTAGATGGACCAGGGGTGTGCCTCAGGATAAGGCAGCTTCCTATGTTGCTGTGTGCCAAGCAAACCCAGACTCTGCCCAGACTCTTCAGGAGCACAGGAGACTGCTTTATCCTGGGCGAGACCCTTGGCCCATCTAGTGTCTACACTGGCTGGCAGCAGCGGCTCTCCAGGCTTCCAGTCAAGGCAGTCCCAGTCCTTATACTGAAGGAGACGGCCGGGACCTGGGAACTCCTGGTCACAAAGCCAGTGCTCTGCCTCTGAGCTCCTGTCCTTCCCCAGGAAGGTGAGCATTCTGGACCTGAGAAGCCCATCTAGTCCAGCCCCTCTTCCCACCCCAGGAAAGGAGAATCTTCCAAACACCCTTAGATAGCGCAAAGCACCCTCCAGGGAGGACAGAGGGGCCCGCCTGTCAATCGCCGCACGTCCTAAGGATGCCCAGCCAGCCGCTTTGGCCTGCCACTCTGCATGGGCCCAGTTGTTGTGGAGTGTGGGGCGGGTGGGGCTTGGCCATACAGGGAGGCCTCAGGAGGCCCCTGGGACGGAGGTTGCAGGGAGAGAGGGCCTCCCCCATGGGGCTCTTCTCCCTTTACTTTTCTTCACTGAGTCTGGAGGGTGATTCTGCTGCCCCCCCCCCGCCTTGGCTCTCCTCCCAGGAATGCTACGCCAAAGAGATCAGCCCCGAGAAGGAGAACCTCCTCCTGCTCAACAAGGCCGACCTGCTGAGTGAGGAGCAGCGCTGCGCCTGGGCCCGCTTCTTCCAGGACGAAGGGGTCCGCGTGGTCTTCTGGTCTGCTCTGGAGGAGGCCAGGCGCCTGGCAGAGGACAGCTCTCAGGTAGCAGACGCCTCCCGGGGCGGAGGGAGCAGCTTCCACAGGGGCAGCACTCAAGGCTTTGGCTTTTCAGAACGTTCCTTTTTCTAAAGAACCTTCCTGCCCCTGGGCAGGCAGGATCCTTTCCTTGCAAATACACCCAGAATCAAAACACTTTCTCTGGAAGAGAAGTGCTCAGGCTCTTAGAAAGCTCCCTAGACATCCTGCAACACAAGAGAAGCTCAGCCTTCCACTTTAACCTCCACGGGGCATAAGCAGTGAGCCGGTTCTGTCACAGTCGGCCTCCAGCCCAGCAGCCAGAAGATCTGGAGGGCACCAGGATGGGGGAGGTGGCTCTAGTCCCCCGTTCTTCTCCTTTCCAAGTTGGGCTTCATGTACCTGTGGATTTTCCTTTGGCCTCCAGAGGGAGGTGATCAGGCAGGCATTAGTTGGTTTTTGATAGAATCAGAGAGTTGGAAGAGAGGGATCCCAGGAACCATCCTGTTCTGCCCCCTGCAATGCAGAAATCTCAGCTGAAGCACCCCTGACAGATGGGCATCTCAGCTCTGCTTGAAAACCTCCAGTGGAGGAAAGTCTGCCACCTCCCAAGGGAGACTGTTCCACTGTCAAATGGCTCTTACCACCAGAAAGTTCTTCCTGACGTTGAGTCGGAATCTCCTTTTTTGCCGTTTGAATCCATTGATTTGGGCAGCAGGAAACAAGCTAGCTCCACCTTCTGGAGCAGCAGGAAACAAGCTAGCTCCACCTTCCAGGTAACAGCCATTCTGTGTTTCATGCTTCTATGTTCTAAGTGTTTAATTCTGATAGCCAGCCTTTTTGTTGCCGCTGCATGAGGTGCGATTCCTGACTTGTTTAATGAAAACCAGTGTTTGGCTGTGTTCTGCTGAGCCTGCAGGCAGAGGCACCTGCCCTGAATTCTGTCCCATTTGCTCAGGGGTCAGAAGCTGCGCAAGAGCCAGGCCTGGATGAGGACCATTCCAGCGAGGAGGAGATGCAGACCTCAAGCCGCCACGTGGAAAGGGGACCCGGCGCTCTCTCGTGGCCTCCTGGGAACAAAGAGCCCAGCAGCAGCGAAGAGGAAGACAGCGACGTCTATGAGGACTGTGCGGAAGAGGAGGAGGAGGACGCCTGGCTGACCTGCTCTGAAGACGAGGAGAGCAGAGCCCCTCTTGGGTCCGTGGGGCAGAGCAGGACTGATTCCCCCCAGAGCCAGAGGGCAGCAGGACCCCCTCAGGGCCTGCCGCTCAGGAACAGCAGCCGCTTAGTGCAAAAGGAGGAACTCCTGGAGATCTTGAGGACGGTTCACTCTGGGAGGAAGGTCAGGGAAGGCGAAGTCACTGTTGGGCTGGTGAGTTGGGGGACTGACTTGGAGCAGGGCTGCTTGTCCCTCCTCTGGCGCGGCAGGGAGGAGCCGGTGTGCCAGGCCTGCCTCTGTGCCAGCCGCTTCCTCCCTTCCTCTCCCTAGGTGGGCTACCCCAACGTCGGGAAGAGTTCGACCATCAACACCATCCTGGGCAAGAAGAAGGTCTCTGTGTCGGCCACGCCGGGTCACACCAAGCACTTCCAGGTACTGCCTGGCTGACCGGCTGTGGAGGGTATGGCTGCTGCTGCTGCTGCTGCCAGGCCGGGAGGGGCAGGGGTGAGGGCTGGGTCAGTCCTGCAGGGGGCCCCGCTTCCAGGGGAGGAAGTTTTCTGCACCTGCCCGGAGCTGAGCGCCTCTGCTGTTCCCGCCCCCCTGTAGACGCTGTACGTGGATCCGGCCCTCTGCCTCTGCGACTGCCCTGGCCTGGTGATGCCCTCCTTTGTCTCCACCAAGGCGGAAATGATCTGCAGCGGGATCTTGCCCATCGACCAGATGAGGGACCACGTTCCCCCCGTCTCTCTCATATCCTTTGCTTTTTTCTGGGGGTTGGGGGTGGGGGTGGATAAACTCAGTCAGTTCTCCATCTGCAGAGCAGCCAAGGCTGGCCAGGGGTCCTCAGCTTCAGCCCTGCCCCAGACAGGAGTTGGCTATATTGGGGTGGGGGCTTTCTAGTCGCCTTGAGTTCCCCTCAGTTGCCTTTGGGTAGCTTTGCCGGGAAGGGCAGGGTTCAAGGGCAGCTGCACCTGCTCCAGCTCACAAAGACAGGGCATCTCCTGATCCGCTGCTGTTTCAGGAAAGTGCCCCTCCAGATGCAGCAGAGGAGCAGGGCAGAGAGAGGCAGCCTCAGCTGCAAGGAAAAGAGCTGTCTTGGGAGGTGAGGCGGGCAGCTGCCAGGGTGGGGGGCCTGGTCTCGCTTTGGGCACCCTTCTCCCCCCTCCCCACCGCTTGCTCCTTCACTGGCTCACGTCTGCCAGCGTATCCCCCGGCCGGTCCTGGAGGCCACCTACAGGATCAACATCATCCGGCCTCGAGAGGACGAGCCGCCCGATCGGCCGCCCACGTCCGAGGAGCTGCTGACGGCCTACGGATGTGAGTTGCCGCCCTGCGAGGGGCTGTGCGCTGGGGTCTCGGCTCCCTCCGAGGGGCTGCTCCTCCTTTGGCCCAGGAGGGCTGACCTGATTATGGATTTAGAAAAGTAACTTCTCTATAGCTTTGTCTCAACAAAACATAAAACGGAACATTAAAGATCCTGTCTGTCTGTCTGTCTGTCTCATGGGACCAGGGCCCTGCAGGATCTGATTTCTTTCCGCTGGGCCTGTAAGACAGAGTTGTTCTGCCTGGCCTTTCCTTTGGCTTGGAATCAACTTGATCCCCTCCTCTTTCCTTTCTCCTCCTGTGATGGAACTCCTACTTGGGGACTTCCCTGGCTTTTTTCTGGCCCACGTAGGACCAGTCTGGATAGTTGGCCTTGGTGACGACTTGACATTTTTATCCCCCCAAAAGTTTTTGAGTTTCCACTGAAATGAGGCTGCATGTTAATGTTTTAATGTTGTATTTTAATCTTGTTTTTAAAGCTGTATTTCATTCAATTGTTTTTATATTTGGTGTTAGCTGCCCTGAGCCCAGTCTTGGCTGGGGAGGGTGGGGTATAAATTATTATTATTATTATTGTTGTTGTTATTATCACAAAGGTAAAAGTGGACAACGGGATGTCTCAGGCGCCTGCATAGGCCTGGTGGAAGAGAACCCTTTTCAGCAGCGCTTAGGTGTTGGCACAGAACCCCCTGGCGCAGAGAGCCCTTCGTCTGCCAGAGCTGCTCCGGCTCATTTCTGTGGCAGCCTGCCCTGTCCCCTCCATACAAACATCAGAAGAGCCTGCAGCTGGATCAGGCCCAAGGGGACCTGTCTCACCCAGCAGCCTCTTCTCCCAGGGGCCACCCAGATGCCCCCAGTGGGGAGTCAGGGAGCAGAACGTGAGCACAGGAGCAGCAGCAGCAGCAGCTGCTATTCAGAAGCATGGCTGCCTTCAGCCGTGGACGTGGCACATAATGGCTGTGGCCAGGAGCCTTCGATCGGCATCTCCTCCATGAATTCATCGAATCCTCTTGTAAAGCTGTCCAAGTGGGTGGCCATCGCTGCCTCCTGCAGCAGAGAGTTCCAGGGTTTCACTCTGCGCTGCGTGAAGAAGATTGCTTTATCGGTCCTGAACGGTCCTTTCAGTTTCATGGGGTGCCCCTGAGTTCTAGTGTTAGGAGAGAGGGAAGACACCTTTTCTGTGTTCTGCATGCCATGCCTCACTTTGTGGATTTCGACCATGTCGCCTGATACTTGCCTTTTCTCTAAGCTAAAAAGTTCCTTGTCTCTTTCCTCCCTTCCTTCCGCCTGGCCCAAGACATGAGAGGCTTCATGACGGATCATGGGCAGCCCGATCAGCCCCGCTCGGCTCGCTATGTGCTGAAGGACTACGTCAGTGTAAGTGCCGGGGACTCCTGAGCCCCCCCTCAAGGCTCTCAGGAGGAAGAGGGGCGTGCTGGAAGCGGAGTAAATAAATGTGTCCTGGTGGGGAGACGGAACCCCTTACCTGCTCCATGTCTTGACTCCCATTTCTCCCTCTCCTGCTGCTGCCTCTCCCCCCGCCCCCCATTTTCTGACAGGGCAAGCTGCTCTACTGCCACCCGCCTCCTGGCACTGACCCCCAGGACTTCCAGTTGCGTCACGAAAGATGCCCCTTGCAGAGCAAGGCCGGGCAGCGTGAGGCCGGGGGGCTGCCTGGCAGGAGCACCAGAGCAAAGCAGATCGAGAATGTGGTGGACTCTGCCTTCTTCCACCAGGTCAGGGGCTGTGTGCATGCATGCGGGGGGCGGGGGGGGGGGACAAACCAGGCACCCGCTCTGCTCCGACGCCTGCTTGGGTGAAATATAGTGCACCTGGTCAAATCCTGCTTGGCCTCTTGGGCTGCCCCCTGCCTTCCTCTTTGCCCACACAACTTGGCCTCTGGGCTCCCCAGGTGGGCCTGTCCCCCCCATGTCACCTGGAGGCTCCCCCTTGACACAGCCTGCCTCTTTCTCCCAGGAGAACGTCCGGGCCCTGACCAGAGGCAGCCAGTGCCTGATGGGCAACCGAGCGGGAGGCCCTTCTTCTGCGACCAGCGCCGAGGACGCCCGAGGCAAACCCTGGAAGAAGCACGGCAACAGGAACAAGAAGGAGAAGATCCGCCGCGTCACCAAGCACCTGGAGGCTTGACTCTGTGCGCCTCTGCCCCTCTCTGGGCAGGATCTCGCCTCTACCAGAGAAGAGAGGCAAGAAGAGGCTCCCCGCCCCTGTGGCTGAGCCCACGGGCTGGACTCCCCCCTCCCCATGCAGGGGACTGTCCCTTGGCGGGCCTGACCAAGGAGAGGCGCTCCGGCCCTGTGAGGCTCTCTGGTCAAAGCGCCTGGAAGAGGAGGAGGAGGAGCTGCTTGGCACCCACTTCACCTCGTGGCCCAAGCCTGGAGCAGGAGGCCGTTCTCCACTTGCTGGCAATAAATTTTTCTTACCTTTGCTATCATTGTCTTTCTGCAAGTGTGGCAGGTGGATCAAGATGCGACCCTGTCCTGTCCTGACCATTCAGGTGCACTTTCTGACACCTCCTCCCCCATGGCACCAGACCCCCTCGCAGCCCCTGTTTCCAGAACCCTTGACAAACAAGTTCCAAGGCTTAGAGGGAAGCTCTGATTCTACTTTGCCAGTCTGAAAGGGCTCCTCTCTGGGCACTGCCCATTCCTGCCTGTCTTCCGGGCAGGACTTCAAGTTCTTTCTTTTTGGCCTGTGAAAAGGGCCCCCTCTGCCACCCAGCCTTTCCCCCCAGGCTGTTCTGCAACCTGCCAGGGTCCTGGGCCCTCCAGCTGGGAGAGGGGCACCTCCAGAGCCAGATGGTTTTCTCCCAACAGATTCCAGTGGCAAAAAAGGAAATTCCCACTAAACACCCAGAAGAAATTTCTGGCAGTGAGAGCTGCTCAACAGGAGAACAGTCTTTCTCAGGAGGGGGTGGGCTCTCCTTCCTCAGGAGTTTTAAAGCAGAAGTGGGATGGCATCTGTCAGCTGGGATTCCTACAATGCAGGGGGCTGGACTAGCTGGCCGTTGGGGGTCCCACTCTGCAATTCTGGGATGATGGGTGCTTTGGGCAGCAGCCAAGGAAGAGGAGCGATGCATCTCTCTACGGCTCAAGGAGACTCAGCCCTTCTCTGGCAGGAGAGGGTGCTGAAGGCCGAGGCTTGTGCAGTGGGGGCTTTGGGGTGCGCAAACAATCCTTGCAGCCCTGCTTGAATTTGTGGGCAGCAGGGCCCCACTGTCGATGCTCAGGGGGCAGGAGGGCAGGAGCAGAGACCTGGCCCTCCTTTGCGTCCTCTCCTCCTTGCCAGCCAGGTCGTGAGTTGCAAACCCGCCTTGGAAGCCCCCTTCCTTCCTTGCTGTGGGGGAAAATGCCTTCTGCAAGTTCTCTCCTTGGCTGCCTGGCATGGGATATGGAGGGGCATCAGGGCTTGTGGCAGCTGCTGCTGCTGCTGCTGCTAGTGCAGGCAGTTCTTTTCCCTTTACAGCCTAGTGGGAATTTGTGGGGTGGTTGTGGTGACGACATGTTACTGAGGTCCGTCAGAGGGGGAAGAGAGTTGCGTTTTTCAAATGAGTTGGGGTTTTTTTTGGAGCTGCTCCCAGTTGCCTTTGCAGGCAAGACTGGCAGGGGGATTGACCTGGGAAGCCGGAGGTTCAGTCTGGGTGGGAGCGGAGGAGGGAGCTGGTTCTGGGTCTCCCTCGCCAGGGGGTTACATACGCCAGACTATTTGGGGGGCAGTTTTAAGAAGCACTTTTCTGCAGGCGAGGGAGTGGCAGTGCAGAGGGTGGGGGCCCCAAGGAGATGGGGAACGGAGAAGCGTTGCCCCCTTTTCAACATGTGCCGGGGGGGGGGCGTTCTGGGGGAATTTGATGCTTCCATTTTTAAAAACAGAACAATCTAACAGCAACCTTGGGAATCTCTTCCCATTTCTCACTTGTGGGCAATTCTTTGCCTAAATCACATTTCTGCTGCAAAAACTGTGGCCGCCTATTTCAGCCACTAGGAAGCATCTGTGGTTGTTCCTTTTTCACCACACGGGGGCACCTTTATTTAGGTATTAATCAGGAGAGAACTACAAAGATCTGCAGTGTTACAGGAATTCTTTGCAAATGAGCCTCAAAGCTAACTTCTATTAATTGATCTGGAGTAAAAATATGGTGTGTTTTTTTTGTTATTCTGGGATTCTAGGGGTTTTTTTTTGTTAGCTTCCAGACCCACCCCCACTTTATGACTGTTAACAGACACCCAGCGCAGGAGGAGCACTTGAGCAGAGCTGCTTGAGGGATCATTGAATAGTATCCTAGAATTGTAGAGGGGGTCCCAGGGGTCATCTAGTCCAACCCCCTGCAGTGCAAGAATCTCGGCTACCAGGATGACTCGGTGCTCCTTCCACGATGTGCCAGTGTGGACCGGCTTCTGGGATTCGCCATCGCAGCCTGTTGTGCTCCAGTTCTGGGCTTTTCCCCTTGGGAGCGTCTGCCTGGACACTGTAACTGGAGGCTGGACTGGATGAGGTCCTGCTTGGCCCCCATCCTGCTGCTGCTGCTGCTGGGCTCTTTTTGGAGGTCCGCTCCCTTCCTCCTCCTCCTCTGCACCCGCAGCAGCTGGGCGGGCGAGAAGCCCATCGATCCCTGCCGGATGCCCTCCTGGGAGGCCGGGCTGATAAGAGGCCCCTCCAGTCGCACAGCGGAGATGGATGTCCCGGCCAGCGCCTCCCGGCAACAGCAGCAGCGAGGGCCAGTGGACAATGGATCAGCCGGGAGCCTCTCTGGAGAGAGGAAGTTCTCCTCCTGAATTGGCTTTTCCTATTGCGATAAGGGAGCGCACAATCCAGGCAGCGTCTCCAGGCAAGGCAGCCTCCGTGGCGGAGCTGTGGGTGGCGCTCTGGAAGGGTCGCAGGTTGTGGGGCGAGGGGGGGAGGCCTTGGGGGAGGACTTTGCTTGCAGCTCAGCAGGGTCTTCACGTTGTGCTTCGCCTGGGGGCTGTGAAACGGACAGAGCAGCTTGGTGGGTGGCATCCATTTTGCTAGTCATACAATCATAGAGTTGGAAGGGAGCCCCAAGGATCATCTAGTCCAACCCCCGGCAATGCAGGAATCTCAGCTCAAGCATCCAGGACAGATGGCCGTCCAACCTCGCCTTAAACACCTCCAAGGAAGGAGAGGCCACCACCTCCAGAGGGAGACTTTTTCACAGGTGAAGAGCTCTTACTGTCAGAAAGTTGAAATAAATAAAAAAGTTGTCCAGTAGCACCTTAGAGACCAACTAAGTTTGTTCTGGGTATAAGCTTTTGTGTGCATGCACACTTCTTCAGATACGAAAGCTTATAGTGGTACCTTGGGTTAAGAACTTAATTTGTTCTGGAGGTCTGTTCTTAACCTGAAACTGTTCTTAACCTGAAGCACTACTTTAGCTCATGGCACCTCCCGCCGTGTGATTTTTGTTCTCATCCTGAAGCAAAGTTCTTAACCCAAGGTACTACTTCTGGGTTAGCAGAGTCTGTAACCTGAAGCATCTGTAACCCAAGGTTCCACTGTACCCAGAACAAACTAATTTGGTCTCTAAGGTGCTATTGGACAATTTTTTTATTTATTTCGACTGTGTCAGACCAACATGGCTACCTACCTGTCAGAATGTTCTTCCTGATGTTTAGTTGGAATCTCCTTCCTTGTAACTTGAAGCCATGAGTTCGAGTCCTACCCTCCGGAGCAGGAGAAAACAAGCTTGCTCCCTCTTCCATGTGACAGCTTTTGAGAGATTTGAAGATGCGTCTTCTATCTCCTCTTAGTTTCTTCTTTTCCAGACTAAACATACCCAGTTCCTAGATCACCTTGGTTGCCCTCCTCTGTATACCTTCCAACTTGTCAACCTCCTCCTTAAATTGTGGTGCCCAGAACTGGACACAATATTCCAGGTGTGGCCTCACCCCGCAGAATGGGGGTGACTGTTAGTTTCCTTGATCTAACCTCCTGAAAAACAGGCCTCTGTGCCTCCTTGCTGACCTGGACTCTGAATGTTCCCACTGGAGATGGGAAGAAGGTTCTGAAGCCCCCTTCTGCAGATCCAGGGGATCCACAATGAAGGCCTGCCCCTCGCGCTCCCCACTTCCTCTTCCAGCTGGGGCTCCCCAGGCAGGCTCTGCCCCTGAAGGGGGTGTGTGCATGTACAGAAGCTGGTTTGTTCCAGGGGAGCCTGGCTGGGGCAGAGCTCCACACCTGCGCAATGGCAAAATGGAGCTTTGCTTGGGGGGGGGCAGAGCTGGCCCAGGGTGTGCTGGTGCCAGTGATGTGCAATTGGGGAGGTGGACAAGTCAGCCAGCCGCTCTTGCACGGGGAGGCCAGAAGGGGCCCTGTTCCCCTCCCCAGCCCAGAAGGGCCCCTTTTGATGCTGGACAGCCTGGAAGGATTACGATCTGATCTCACTGCTGGCCCAGCCGCATCTCGACAGGGGTCTTATCAGCTCTGCAAGGCTGGTGATAACTCACCCCCCCAAGCCTGTGGCCTCAGGCCATTGTGTCTGCCCACTGGACAATGGGGCCGAGGGAGCCAAGGGAGGGGTCCCTGGTTTGCCCTCTCTGAGAGTCCACACGGCTCCTGCCCAGGGGAGGGGATGCACATGGCCCAGGACAATAAGCAGTTCTTGGGGGGGGGCAGCTGCTGAGAAGTCACATGCTGTGCTGCAGTCCGCTTTGTCTCCCCTTTTGTCTCCCCTTTGTGGGGTGGTTTGTTTCCCTCCTGATAAGATACAGGCCTGGGAGCCAGATAATGTTTTCCATGAGACAATGCTCACCCCCCCTCTTGTCTTTGCCCTTTGCAGAGTCCAGTGGGGACTTGAGGCTGTTGGGATCCGGAGGCAGGGCTCCTGGGCTGGGGGGTCCCCGTGAGATCCCAGAAGAAAGAAATAGGCAAGGAAGCAGCCGGCTGTCCCCCAATTCCCTGAGCAAGAGGAGAGGAGGAATAGATGAGTCCCTGAAGTCCAGTGGGGCGAAAACAAATTGGGAGCTGGGGACAATCTAAGGAAAATACTTGATCAAATTCTCCTAACCCAAAGTTATCAGCAGAGTGTTGAATTTGGAGAAAGAGCTATAACTCTGTCTGTCTGTCAGCAGCTGGTTCCCCCATCAACTACTCCGCTATGGGGTGAGAGGCCCCCCAGCTCTGATGTTTGCTCCACTGCAGGAGAAGCTGGCTCTGCATCAGGGCAAGGCAGGCAAAGGGGAGGGATCCACCAGATCCTGGCAGATCCCTTGCGGCACTTGCTAAATGCAGAAACCGGCACTGTTATGCTCTGAAGGATACATGGACCTGTGTGTTATCAATGAGTGAAGCATGAATGGCTACAGATTATTTTTAAAAAGGGGAATAAAAATACATTTCACACACCCCACCCCCAACTGAGAATGAGAGCTGCCTTGGATGCAAGAGCCTCACAGCCTTTCTTGGCTGGGGCCCTGGAGGCCGTGGCAAGAGGGAGCCACCTTGGAAGCCCAGGGCTTGAGGGCATTGGCTTCTTCGCTTTGCCACGGCTTCCTCCTCTGCCTCCCCCTCCCTCCAGCTGCTGCTTCTTTGGGCAGGGGTCTGCTGAGACACAGCAGGCAGTTCCTCAACCAAGCCCGGATCCTGAACCCAGAGCTGCTTAGGAGGAGCAATGGCAGAGCGTGTGTCTCTCGCCTGTTCCTGGATCCGTCTCTTGGCAGGTGGCCAGAAAAGACAGTGGGTGGGCGAGGCGGTGGGAGCTCCGAGGTGCCATGGTCTGCCTCTCCCCTCTGAGAGGAGGGCATCCTACCCTTGGCTGGGAAGTGGCATGGCCCTGAACACCTACAGCAAGGGGCCCAGAGGCAACCGGTGGGCCTGATCCAGCTGCTGCTGCTGCTGCTGTAGGGTCCTCCTTGTCCTCCGGAGCCTTCGGGCAGGCAGCACCCAAGTTGCTGCTGGTGCCCCCACAGCTTCCATCCCTGTGCCACGGGGCAAGGGGGCAGCAGCTGTCCATCAGCACTGGCAGAAAACCGACCCACTGCTTGCTGTGGCTTCTTCTCCCTTTCCCTCTTGGGGCCAAACTGCGCAGGGAGCAGCCCAGTTGGTGGCTGGGCACAAGGGGCGGAAAAGCCCGCAGGGGGAGTTTGCAGGCCACATCGCAAGGGAACGTGCGTGAGATGCGTCCCTGCTTGGAGTCGCCTTCATTGCAAATACATTTCAAGGGAGACTTGGCGTAGAATAAGAAAGCCGCTGTTTGTTATTGGAAGTGCGTTCTCGGCTAGGCAAGAGGACCAGGCTGGCTAACGGGTTGGAGAAACAAAGGCCGCTGTGTTTGCCCACTTCGTTCCCCGAGGGAAAGGGATCCAAGGTGACCTCCTTGCCACTGGTTCTCCAGAAGAGAGCAGGAGGCGGAAGGGAGAGGATGCCCCTCAGCCCACCAGCCTCAACTTTGCAGGACAGGTCAGCGCAGAGACCGAGGAATCGGAGTTCCCTCCTCCAGCTGCTATTTCACCCAACCTTCCCCCGCAAGCCGAGTTTGCTTCTCACTTTCAGGAGAAAACCCCCGCTTGGGACGCAGCACCACTTTAATTCTGAAAGGTCGGGTGCAGAAGCGCCACTTGTGGACCCAGTAGGAGATTTTCTCATGCTCTGAGGTCCCTTTTTATTTCTCTGTGAGAAAAAGACGGCATCAAGGAGCCCCTTCACAGAGAGTTTGGAACATCAATTAGCAGCCCAGCAACAAGGATGTTGTTTGTCCAACTCCTCTTTGCCGCTGAAAGACTTGGAGGGGAAGCAAAGAACAGCCCTGGAAAAGGAAAAAAACCACCCCGGATTTGCTGGTTGTAACACATCAATGGCCAGAACTATGTGAGTAAATATTGAAGCTCCCCATGGAAAGCAGGCCCTGCAGGGGGCTGGGGGTGGCACTCACAGCCCACTTGGATGCCCCTGGGGGAATCCTTCCCGGGGCTTTTTAAAGGGTCCCTCCCTGGAGGGATGCCAGGCAAGAGGCCAGAGAGAAAACATGACTCTCCTGAAGACCCCGGGGGGGGGGCGGGAGAAGGAGGCAGTGGCTGGAGGGGGGGGGAGGTCTTGCTCCAGGGGACAGGAGTCCATCCGGGGAACTGGGGCAATGATGCAGGCCGAGCGGGAGGGATCCAGCCTTAAGCAGCTCAATAGGCAAATTAATTCTCCACTGCTGCTTAACCTGCACATCATTTCCCTACACAGTTTTAATTGCACATTACCTTCTTTGCTGTCAGACTGATTTAGGGATTTGTGTATTCTTTATTTAAAAGATTAAGATATCACCCTCTCCTATGCACGAGATTGCTTAAAACAATTACCGTATTTTTTGCTCTATAAGACTCACTTTTTCCCTCCTAAAAAGTAAGGGGAAATGTGTGTGCGTCTTATGGAGCGAATGCAGGCTGCACAACCATCCCAGAAGCCAGAACAGCAAGAGGGATTGCTGCTTTCACTGCGCAGCGATCCCTCTTGCTGTTCTGGCTTCTGAGATTCAGAATATTTTTATTCTTGTTTTCCTCCTGCAAAAACTAGGTGCGTCTTGTGGTCTGGTGCGTCTTATAGAGCGAAAAATACGGTAAGTTCACAACCAACAGTAACACTCGGAAAATGCCCAGATCTTCCAGGATATCTCTTGGCAAGTGTGAAGTTTGAATGGAGGCCTCCAGAGGCGAACGTGATCCCTGTCTCCTTGCCTGAATTCCCAGGACGAGAGAAGAAAGGAGGGCCTGTTGTCTTTTCTTGCTGGGCATCAGGTTCCCTGGAAGAGGAGGTGCCTGATCTTCAACTGGTGTTCACCCTGGTCTCAGTTGTTTAGTCATTTAGTCATGTCCGACTCTTTTTGACCTCCTGGACCAGAGCATGCCAGGCCCTCCTGTCTTCCACTGCCTCCTGCAGTTTGGTCAAACTCATGTTGGTAGCTTCAAGAACACTGTCCCACCACCTCGTCCTCTGTCGTCCCCTTCTCCTTGCGCCCTCCATCTTCCCCAACATCAAGGTCTTTTCCAGGGAGTCTTCTCTTCTCAGGAGGTGGCCAAAGTACTGGAGCCTCAGCTTCAGGATCTGTCCTTCCAGTGAGCACTCAGGGCTGATTTCCTTGAGAATGTGTAGGTTTCATCTTCTTGCAGTCCATGGAAGCTAATCTGGAGCAATTCCAGCATCCTGTTCTCACAGGGGCCTGTGGGAGACCAGCAAGCAGGATTTGAACTCAAGAGCAACTGGTTTTTGGAAGCCTTGCTGCCTCCAACTGGGCAGGCAGAGCAGAGCCATCCTGGCTAGTAGCCCTCTCTTCCTCCAGGAATCTGTCTAATCCGCTTTTAATGCCATCCCAGTTGGTGCCCACAGTTAAACTATGTGCTGTGTGGAAAAGTCCTGTCTTTTATCTTCCCTGAATCTCCTGACATCCAGCTTCATTGGACGTCCGCCAGGTGTGCGGTCCAAGATTTGAAGGTGGAGAGTGGGAATGGGATGGACCGCTTTGTCTTGGCTGCCCTCGGAATTGGCTTGCTGAACCCAACGGCTATTTTCATGGAGCTGCTCTCGACCTGCCTGCCCCAGGAGCCTTGGCAGAAAGAAAGGAGGCCCTTGTGAGACGGGCGATGCCCTCCTTCCGACGCCAAGGACATCTGATTAACGGGAAGCGGCTCCCATTCATCAGGCTGGATTCTGTTTTGCCCCAAGGAGAGATCTGAGAGCTAACCTGGTCAAGAGGAGCCGATGATGGCAGAAGGCGGAAAGCCTTTGAGACTGGTGCCCCCCCATAAGTTGGGTCCCAGGCTGCCCGATGAGGATGCAGTCAGGCATCTCTTATAGTGTGGGTTTCTATTGTTAATGGAGAAATCTGAGGGCTCCCTCGGACAAAAAAGCAAGGACACCAACCAGGAAAATTGGAACAAAACAGCAGCCAGTAGGCTTGGTTCTTTATTGAAACTGTCGCGACAGGACTCCAACTCACTGCAAGACGAAGCAAGATGGAAGCCCCAAACAAAAGAGCCCCCAAACATTTATTAGCTGCTACTCCCCATGTTACACCCCCCAAACTACATCACTCATACATCACAGTTACATCATGAAAGGGGAGGTCTGGTGGCAGGAATCTGAGCATCCTGGACCCTGCCCCATGGTTCCCCTTGCCCTCCACCAAACACCCATCAAGTGTCACAAAAGAGACATTTACATTTCCCTGTTTCCCAGCCAAGTTACCAGGTAATCGCACCCTTTTGTCTTCATCTGGGTTTGTTCTTTCTGGAATGGCTACCTGTCTGGCACTCAGGTATCAGGAGGCCAGGGATTATCCCTCAGGCAGAGGGGCTGCTGAGGAGCTGAGCTCACATGTCTAGATGAATTTCTGAAGTTTTCCCTGTGAGCCAGTACATAGATACATTTATCATTTGGTATCGTGCAGCAGAGGCCCTTTGAATAGATAGGAAGAAACTGTGACAAAGTGTTTTGTGGGGACAAATCACAAAAGTCACAAAAGTGATGGTGCTGGTTTTGGTAGTGGGCTGCATGTGCATGATATCTGCTGGAGGGGCACCCCCCCCAACCTATACATGAATTCCTGCAACACTATCCTGTCAGCTGAGCAAGGGGCTGGGTGGGCATTTGGGTGGGTTGGTGCAGATCTGCCACTGGGTGAGCCCTGGCAGAGGGAATGCCAGCCCACCCTCAGAGCCCAGAGATCTCCCCCCATGGAAACAGGAGTTTGCAGCTGGCGGGAAGCTGGTTGGACTCCGTGACTCCGGGGTTGGCATCCATTATTCTGCGATTCTGCGTACCATGGTTGCTGTTGTGCCAGCGAGAAAGGAAGCATTCCGTGATCCCTTTCATCTACTCCATAAAGCTGCTTATGCAAGGACCTGTTTATGTGACCTGCTTAGCACAAGGACAGTCCGTTCTTCTGGGTCAGACCACAGCAGGCCCTCCCAGCCCATTGTCCCGTTTCCAAGATTCCTGCCGGGCGTCCCAAATCTTCACCAGATGCTGCACATGGAGCTCCATGTTTGGAGAGCACAGGGAACTCGCGTGGGATCAGACCAAGGCAGGTCCACCCAGCCGGGCAGCCTATCGCCTCCAGCCCCCCGCCTGATACTTCCAGGGAGCCTGCAAGGCGGACGAGGCCACAGCGCTTGCCCTGCACATGGCTGGTGTGCAGAGGGACAGGCCGTTCCTGAACATGGAGGATGCACTGGCTCACGGCTGAGAGCTGCCACCTCTTCCTCCTCGGAGAGTTTGTCTCATGCCCCTTCCAAGCCCTCCAGGGCATCCTTAGGCCAATATTGTGGTGGCAGCAACTTGTTGAAGCCTGTGGGGCAGTGGCATAGTGTGGGTTGCCAGGACCCTGGGGAGGCCAACGGACAGGGCGGCTCATGCACCCCCAACTGCCGGACAGTGACTGATTCACGCAGGAGGCGGCAGCCTTCATGGGAGAGGCCGCCTGTTGTCCGGAGATGCCACTTCCTGGTTTGTGTGGAGAAGCTGTGGTTGTGTGGAGGCATCTTAAGGATGTAAAAAGGAGTACTTAAATTGTAAAACAGAAAATTTAATTGAGGTAGGTGGCCGTGTTGGTCTGACGCAGTCGAAATGAATAAAAAAATAAGAAAATTGTCCAGTAGCACCTTAGAGACCAACTAAGTTTGTTCTGGGTATAAGCTTTTGTGTGCATGCGCACTTCCTCATCTGAAAGCTTATACAGTCATACCTCATGTTACGTTTGCTTCAGGTTGCGCGTTTTCAGGTTGCGTCCTGCGGCAACCCAGAAGTACTGAAAAGGGTTACTTTTGGATTTCACCGCTCGTGCATGCGCAGACATGCAAAATGATGTCACACGCATGCGCAGAAGCGGCGAATCGTGACCCACATGTGTGCAGGTTGTCTTCTTTTCATGTTGCGAATGGGCCTCCGGAACGGATCCCGTTCACAACCAGAGGTACCACTGTACCCAGAACAAACTTAGTTGGTCTCTATGGTGCTACTGGACAAATTTCTTATTATTTTTAGAATATTTAATAGAAATTACACACACACACACACACACACACACACAGTAATACCTCCGCGAACATCCGCCTTGTCTAGCATCCATTCCGGCGAACGTCCGGGACAAACCAGGAAGTACCGGAATGGGTTACTTCTGGGTTTGCTGCTCATGCATGCACAGAAGCACAAACTGCTCCATGTCTGCACACAGATGTGGCACTTTGCCCTGGGTCCTTTTCAGCTAGTGGCTGGGGCTCCAGAACAGATCCTGGTCGCAAAACAAGGTATGACTGTGTATAGCCATGTTCAAATATATAAAAGGATGTCACATAGAGGAGGGAGAAAGGTTGTTTTCTGCTGCTCCAGAGAAGCGGACACGGAGCAATGGTTCCAAACTACAAGAAAGAAGATTCCACCTAAACATTAGGAAGAACTTCCTGACAGTAAGAGCTGTTTGACAGTGGAATTTGCTGCCAAGGAGTGTGGTGGAGTCTCCTTCTTTGGAGGTCTTTAAGCAGAGGCTTGACGACCATATGTCAGGAGTGCTCTGATGGTGTTTCCTGCTTGGCAGGGGGTTGGACTCGATGGCCCTTGTGGTCTCTTCCAACTCTATGATTCTATGATTCTATGATTCTATGTGTGTGGGTGTGTGCATACACACACACACACACACACACGTATATTTATACACACACACACACACATATATATATATATATTGTTGTTTAGTGGTGTCCGCCTCTTTGTGACCCCCTGGACCAGATCACGCCAGGCACTCCTGTCTTCCACTGCCTCCCGCAGTTTGGTCAAACTCATGCTGGTCTCTTCATGAACACTGTCCCACCATCTCGTCCTCTGTCGTCCCCTTCTCCTTGTGCCCTCCATCTTTCCCAGCATCAGGGTCTTCTCCAGGGAGTCTTCTCTTCTCCTGAGGTGGCCAAAGTCTTGGAGCCTCAGCTTCAGGATCTGTCCTTCCAGTGAGCACTCAGGGCTGATTTCCTTCAGAATGGAGAGGTTTGATCTTCTTGCAGTCCATGGGACTCTCAAGAGTCTCCTCCAGCACCAGAATTCAAAAGCATCAATTCTTCGGCGATCAGCCTTCTTTATGGTCCAGCTCTCACTTCCATACATCACTACTGGACATATATATATATTTTACCTATATATATATATATATATATATATACATGTATATATATATATATATATATATATATATATATATATATATATATATATATATGTAAAATACCCCCGTCAGTCCAGCCCAGTCGCCGCCGACTCCCTTGCGCGGTCCGACTGGCTGCCCCCCGGGCTCCTTCCGGCTCCGCCATTCCGGGGCGGGGCGGGCGTGGGCGTTGCCGGGCAACAGCGAGGGGGCCGCGCGCCTCGCTCCTCCCCGCCGCCGGCCGGCGAGCGGAAGTGGGCGGGGCCGGGCGACGTCGCATCCGGCGCGGCGGGGCTGAGGCGCTTCCGGCGGCCGGGGGCGCAGGCGGAGAGCTGAGGCGAGCCCCCCCCCGCCGGTCCCTCCCTCCGTCGCCGAAGGGGAGCCAGGAGAGGCGGAGGCGGAGGAGGCCCGGCAGGGAGGCGGCGGCGGCGGCGCCTGCGCAGAGAGGACCCGGCCGGCGGCGGGCGTCGCGTGGGAAGCGGCTGACACGTGGAGGCCGCAGGTGGGTGTCGCGGGGCGGGGAGGGCCGGGCGGGGGTCCTGGCCGGGGCTTCCCTCCCGGGGCGCCTGTCTCGCGCGTGGCCCCGCTCGGGGACCTGAGTTCGGACGCCGCCGCTTCCTTCCCTCGACCTTCGCCTCCTCGACCGCTGCCTTTCGAAGGAGGAGGAGGCGGCGGGGAAGGGGCCGCGGCCTCGGGGGGAAGCGGCTTGGACAGGCGCCCCTCGGGCTCTCCGCCTCGGCTCCCCGCTTGGCTCTCGGCCGCGTTTCCCGTTGCCCCACGTGCCCGAGCAGGCGAGGAAATCTAGCCCGAGGCCAGACCGGAAGATGGCTGCGTGTTCCAAATACCTGGCCTCATCTCCTGTACTCACATTCTTAGTCGATTGCGCAGGTGGCAGGAAAATGAATTAATAGATAGACAGACAGATAGATAGATGGAGAACCCGGGAGGGGCACCGTCGGAGAGTTTCTCCTGCACAGAGGATTTTTGAGGGGATGTTTGCCGAGACCTTTTGTGGGGTTTGGCGAGTTCGCCCTGCCCTAGTGTGTTTGCCCCCTGGGCACGGAAGGATATACAACATTGCACAACTTAGCTGGCACAGATCTCCTGCTTTCTCTAGATCTTGCCGTGTTGGGAACTCAGAGATCTTCGTATGCAGAGTGTGCACAATGAAATTGCAGTTAAACTGCATGATGGTAAGATGTGGGAGCACCAGTGGCTAAAAATACCTGGGTAGAGAGCCCAGAGTTGTCGCTGCTGGTCCCCATGAAGGGCCTGCATGGAGGGGGGAATTGTGGTGGCCCTTCAGACATGGCCAGAGGGCAGCTCCCATCATCCTTAGCCATTGACCACCCAGGCTGGGAGTTGGGAATCCAGCCACACCTCTGAGTGACATCTTTCTCTCCCCCCTTGGCTTCAGGGGGAAGGGCAGTAGCTCAGTGGCAGAGCTCCTCCCTGCTCAAGGTGTGAAGGGCGCCAGGCTCCCCGGTATAGCGTGAGGAGACCCCCAGCTGAAAGTCCAGGCATCCCAGAGGTAGCCGGACCAATATAGAAAGAAGGCTGTTTCCTTCTCTCCTTGTGTTTAGATGGGCAGCTGAGGAACCTAGCAGGTCTCCCCAAAGAGGGTCTTCCACAACCCGGGTGCCACCAGAGGTTGGCACCGCTAATGAAGAGGGCACTTCCAGAACCAAGGTGGGCATCAAATACTCTGTTTCATCCAGGAACACTTGTGCCTGGGCTGCCACAACAGGCTTGATCACCTTGACCTAAAGCGGCCTGTTTGGCACCAGAAAACCGGAATTCACAGAGGTCCATTTGGAGCAATTCTGTTTCCCCCCACTGCAGGAGGGGGTCTTACTAGGATCCTTCCTGTGGTTTCAGGAAGTGGCCCTTCCCTTAGGGAGGTGCTGTCTGCTCCCACCACCCACAAGAGCCAAGGGTACCCATGGCCAGCCTCTCGCCCCAAAGGATTCTGTAGCCAGGCTGCGCAAGAACCTTGACCAGGATCTGTGGTCTTGGTCAACGCGTGTTTGAGCTGCTTTATTTGCAGAGTGTTTGCAGTGGGTCGCAGAGGGGAAGGGCCCCCGCCTTGCACACGAAAGGTCCAGTGTTCAGGCCCCAGTGGCAGCATCCCCAGGCAGGGCTGGGAAAAGACTCCCTGGCTGAAATCCTGGAGAGCTGCTACCAGTCAGTGTAGGCAGTACTGAGCTAGATTGTCAGTGCATCTGCCTGTGCTGATTTGCAAGAGATTTCAGAAGTATGGTGTGTTTATTTTGCTCTTTATGACACCGTGAGCTGCCTCTGGCAGGCCCTGTCCAAAAAGGTGGCAGCATAAATGATTTTGTACATATATAAAACGTTTCAGTCAATGGAGGTGCAGTTTGGATAGACTACCAAGATTCCTCGCAGCTTTGCATGTACGCCTTGGGTGGTTGTCTCAGCGCCAGAATAATCAGCACCAGCCCTCCAAGCAGCCGCTGTGGAAAAAGCTGCTCAGAGAGGCTTTGGAATCTCTTCCTTAACCCTTTCAGAGGCTGGGGGAGAGAGGCTTCAGGATCTTGGGGATTGTGTTCCTGAGCACACGGCTGGCCTAGGTGGGTTCGTGAGTCCCCCACAAGAGAAGCGTCCCTCCCTTGGCTCCCACCCTCCCACCAGCCTTCTTTGCGCATGCACGATGGCGCAGGGCTTTCCTTTTCGCTTGCTTTCTGCCAAAATGCACTTGCAGCAATTAGAGGTGCTTGTTAGGGGCGGCCGCTGGGATCCTGTCCAACGGGCTCTACTGGGAGCTTGCAGATCCTTGCCAAACTCCCTGGAGATTTTCCTCATTATGGGAGTTAAATTTACAAGGAATGGCAAAATGCAGAGGGAGTGATGACATACTGGGAGCAGGGACATTCCATTAGGCTCTGTGAGAACTTCCCCCTGTTGCTAAAAGACCTGCTAGTTCTCAGGGTGGGGGTCAAGTTATTAAATAACTTCTGAAGCCGATCAAAGTTTACTGGATTTCGGTGACTCACAAGTGCTAAGTGCTGCTTGGCCTTGAGTTGAACCTGCCTAGGAATAACCAGGGGTAAAGTGCGGGCTGAGGGACGCGGGTGGCGCTGTGGTCTAAACCACAGAGCCTAGGACTTGCCGATCAGAAGGTTGGCGGTTCGAATCCCCTCGACGGGGTGAGCTCCCATTGCTCAGTCCCTGCTACTGCCCACCTTGCAGTTCGAAAGCATGTCAAAGTGCAAGTAGATAAATAGGTACCGCTCCAGCGGGAAGGTAAACGGCATTTCCGTGCGCTGCTCTGGTTCACCAGAAGCGACTTAGTCATGCTGGCCACGTGACCCGGAGGCTGTCTGCGGACAAATGCCGGCTCCCTCGGCCTATAGAGCGAGATGAGTGCTGCAACCCCAGAGTTGTCCGCGACTGGACCTAACGGTCAGGGGGTACCTTTACCTTTAAAGTGCGGGCTGAGTGCAAAAGTTTGGGTTGCCTTCCTGCAGAGCATTCACAGTGCTGGACCACAAGCAGCTTTCTTTTTAAAAAGGACCAGACAGATTCATGGAAGAGGAGGGATGTCTGGCCTAGTGTACGCCGTGCGTATGATGCCTGCCAGACATCGTTGTGGGTGAAGAGGATGTGGCAACACACCTGCATAAGAGCTTCCGAGCGCATCTGCTTGCTGGAGTTGGATCTGGGGCAGGATGGGCCTCCTGGGTCCGTCCAGCAAGGCGGCTGTTGCACAGGTCAGCAAGGCAAGCGCTGGTGTGCCTGTTGGTCACATGTGGCTAGCAGATGGTGCAGAGGACATTTCTGTGGCTCCCTGGAGTGTAAGTAGAAAGGGGCATTATGCTGTAGTTATAATTTGCGTGGGAAAACATGGTGAGGACACCCTGTTAGGTTTTGGGGGCCTGCTGGGGCTGTCGAGTCAACCCTTCAGCGGTAAGCAAAGAGGGTCTCCTTCGCACATGAGCAATTCCATCCTTGGGTGTGTCATTGTGCAGAAAAAGGTCCAGTCAAAAATCTCTGTGGTTTTTTTCTTGGTGTGCCCGTCAGAAGTGAGTTAGAAGTGAGCCCTGCCAAGTCCAACGAGGACTTGCTCCCAAGTGTCTGCTGGACTGCAGCCGTAACGCGTGACCAAGAATCACAGATCTAGGCACCAGCAGTTCCTGGGATTGTCACAATCTTTGCTTTCAAATCCAGCTCGGTCAACCACCAAATGCGGCATGCTTTTCGCAACAGAACATATATTTATGTAAAGAATCCACTTTTTACGAATGTAAATACCATTTTGGTTTGGTGCTTGCTAGATACAATGGTCTTCCTTAAGCCTAAACTCTGAAACAAAAGCCCGCATTATACCAGAAAGCCCAAGATGGGAAGTGATAAAATGGGCATTGAGAGGAGGGCTTTGTTGAACCGATCTGGTATGCTTGCAAGATTTCCAGGTATTCACTGAGCAGTGATGTCATGCTTATTGTACCAGGTTTGTTAGTGGAGTAAAGTGTGAAGCTTTGTTTGCTGTTCAGCAACTGTCTAGCAGCAGAAGTAGTTTCTTGGGAGGAGGGTGGGGGGCTTGTCTGTACCAAGGCCAGGCAGAGAGTCGGGGAGTATAAAGTTGGACGGGGGTGGGATGGGGGCTGGAAGCCCAGGCTGGGAGCGGCAGCAGCAGCACCTCCAATTTGGCTAGCTAGACTCCAGCTGGAGGAGCCCCAGGCGCTGGGAGGTCACTTGCCCCAGGCATGAGCTCCTTTGCACCTTCTGTCCACAGGAGCCTCTTCAAAGGGCACTGGAATTAATCTTTGTTCGCAGGTACAAATAGTAACTTTTCAGAGACGTGCTTGGGTGGAAATTCAGTAGTCTCTTTGTATATACTGTACAGGAACAATATTTGACATTTCAGGCAAAGCAGAAATCCCGAATAGCAGCACCTGGAGGCACCAGTTGGGTGATCTGCTTAAACTGGAAAGGTCCACCACCCTTTCCCCTCGTTCCTGCACTCTCAGCATCACGAGGCCTCCTGACGACCTGGGCAGGTGCCTGCTCAGATGGCCATGCGTCTTCCCAGGGGGTTTGTCCCCGTGCCTTCCAGCACTCTGGGTGGAGGTGGAGCTGTTGGTTCCTCCTGGAGCGTTCTTTTTGGAGAAGAACCACAGGAAGAATAATATCAGTTATTACACAGCGAGATGGACAAAGCCTTTTGGGCCAACAGCTAGCATAGCAGAACGAGGGAGGAGGAGGAGAGAGGCACCAGCCGGGTAGAGGGGGGTGGCATCCTGCAGCAAGCCCCATGGGGTGTTTCAGAAAGGCCATCTCCCTTGGTGGCACCACGTCACTTCTGTGAGCGGAGCATTGCTGCGTTGGAGCATGACTTGCACACGGATGAAACTTGTAGTGGTGTTCAGGGAGCTTGGAGCCAAACTAGCTGTTGAAAAGCAGAACCGAAGATCCAGGCCATATTTCAACTCATCCCCAAACGGTTCTAGTTGTTGGCTGGCTGACTGCAGTAGCAGAAAAAGTGCTTATGGAGTTAATCCGGGCTGGACTCTTGATGCTCTTTCCTCCTCTTGACCAGGCGATGGAGTTGACCACCTGAAAGGGATCTGACCAGGGAGCCAGTGGCTGCTCAAGGAGGATAAGGAGATTGTGGAAAGCTGCGTCTGTCTTCACAGCAGAAGATAAAGGGCAGCTCCCAGTTGTGAACTTGCTTTTGCAGGAAGGGAGTCTGAGGAACTGGAGAAGGTGGTGGTTCAGGCTAGTGGTGAGCTGGGGAGGACAGGTGTAAAAATTGGGTTTGTGTGTGGGGGAGAAGTGTGCTTCTTGTGTTATAATAACCCACTTGGTGTGTCATTCAGTGAAGCTGAATGTGGGGAGATTCAAAAGAACGGGACTCATTCATGCACAGGACCTGCAAGATCACTTAGATCACCTGGGGAGAGTCTGCTTGCAGTACTGCACCCCACGAAAGGTCACAGAGTGATGACTCCAAAACAGGCATTTTGTGCTATTGCCCATTTTCCTTCCTCTTCCCCTTCAAGTGCCTTGTAGAGACAGCTGTTTCCCCCCAGGCCCTGTTTTAATCTGTAGGAATTCCCTGAATTCCTGTTTCTGTGTGCTTTTGCACAACCTCTTTACTGGTTTTGTCTTTTTTTGTTTTATTGGTGATGTTTCCTACTTTTACGCTGTATACTTCTTAGAGATACTAAGCCATTTAGAAATGTTTTAAGTAAATAAATACAGGACGTAGCTGAACTACCAAGAAGTGTGATGATGTACACTAACTTGAAAGCGGCTTTCGCAGAAGTTTAGACAAGTTCATGAAGGAGGAGGAGGAGGCTATCCATGACTGCCAGTTATGACGACTCCACCTGACCCCCTGCGCCAGAGCCGCTTTTCTGGGGAGTGTGAACAGGATGGAGCTGTTGTTCGGATGTGTGTCCTTGCTGTGGCCTTGGCTTCTGGCTGGTTGTGGTGGGAGATGCAGCGCTGGACCAGTTGGGCCTCCTTGCGTCTGGCCCCCTCGCCAGACTCTTCTTTCTTAATGTGCTTGTATCACGTCCCTGTTTATGTGACTCCCCGTAACAGTGAGGTCTAGAAAGATTGCAAATTCTAGAGATATTGCAAATGGAGACCCTGGAATCCTCGTGGCTCTCTTCTTTCTCCTGAAAGTCACGAGTCCAGGCCCTCGGTTCAAGTTCCTTGCCACCGTTGACTCTTGGCCTCTTCCAGGAGGGTTGGTTCTCCAGCACTGACCGTGCAGGGCTTCATATTTATTCCACAGAGCAAATGATAACGGACAGTCGGGCTGACTTCATCTGCGAAGTGCTGGCGCCCGTTTCACCATTTTTGTGTCTTGCATTGTGTGTTTACTCCGGTTCCGAGCACAAAGCTGCCCATTGTGTGAGCGAGGAAGGGTTTGGTCGGCTGCATAATATCCTCAATGCTTTTGGCGATGGAGATAACATCGGGGCGAATGTGCCTTGTGCCGGGGCCGGGGGCTTGGCCCCTCACGGGCCGTTAGGGCACTTTGAATAGAGGGGGCTGCGCCGTCCGTCTGGGGGCCGCAGACACGTCCTCCACCCCAGCCCCAGACCGCCTTGCAATTGTTGTGGGGGATGTTTTCCTTTTTCCAAACAACCCTCCGGGGCGAGGGGTGCCAAAAGCGCTCTTGATAAAGCAGCCAAAGCTGCCCTCTGGATGCTTTCTTATTTAAGGGTTGAGACAAAATAGTTCATTGGCGGGGCTTCCCTTGTAGATAGGGGCTGGCTGTTAAGAAGGGCTTCACGCAAGCCCCACTGATAAAAGCAGCTGCAGCTCCAGTGAGGCCAGTCCTGTCTCCTCTGGCTGCTGGTCCAGCGAGGTGCCGCCTGCCTGCCTCTGGCCCATCTTCTCCCTGGCAGGTGCTGTCCGGATGCTGCCCAAGAGAGGGAGGGCCCTGCTGGAGGCAAGAGAGGCAGACAGGTGTGTGTTGTGTCTTCTAGACCTGGAAGCAGCGGGAAGCGTACCAGCAAACTCGGGGGCTGCCGGGAAGGGGGTGGCCATGTGCTCTTGCTTCACCCTGAAGGTCTCGTGAGGTTTCTCCCACCTTGTTGTGCAAAGGGCCTGGCTGTTGGCCAACAGCGGCTCCTGGGTTTCTGAGGTCCAAGAGGTGGTGGGATTGTCTTCGGTTTTGGGAGTGGACTGTTTTCTTCCAGAGCTCAAGCTTACAGGGAAACTTCGTTTTCATTTCTCCCCTTCAGCCTTTCAAGTTCACAATTTCAAAAGTTGGTGCACAATTTAAGAATACTCAGCAGTGAAGCCCTGTTGCTTATGAGGCAAGTGTAACGTTATTTCAGGAGGGGATTGAAGTATTATTAATTTCCAAGTATTTTCTCTCCTTTCTCTACCAGATGGTGATGATGATGATGATTTTTAACTTCCTCGTTGCTTTCTGACTTGTCTTCTGCTGGGAGCTTGTGGTTCTCTTACCTTTGAGTGGATCTGGGGAAATGGCATTCTGCGTTACGGGACAAAGCAGGGCTGGCAACAAGACCCTGCCTCATGGAATTCCCCTCTTCCCTGTGCCAGCCAGTGAACTGCGCCCTCCTTCATTCCATTCCCATCTGACAGTCAGCCAGAAATCTGTGGTTCATCCTTCTTGGGCCGCTTTGGGGGCATTCTTAAAAATACCTTTTGTCCTTCTGCAAACCTTGGGGTTCTCCTCCACCCGCTGGCGCCTCTTGCCATTCTAGATTCATAAGGCTCAATTGCCACTTATGCCGGAGGAGGACATTGTTGGCCTCGTGTGGCCTGAGGTGGGAGCCTCTGTCTGTTCTTAAGCACTTTGTCTTTCCTTTTCCGGTTCTCCCCTTTTAAGGGGTCAGGGGAACTCATATTCTTCATTCCCTGTTCCGTTAATGCTCTTGTCAGCCTTTGCAAACAGCTGTGCTGGCTGGGGCTGATGGAACTGCAGCCCATGCACCTCTGGCTGGGGGCACCAGGCGGGTGAAGGCTGCTTGGGGAATTCTCCGTCCTCCATGCAGTGAAGCTGCTGCTCTCTGGCTGGCTTTATGGGTGACCTCCGCAGGGTGCAGAGTGAGGCCAGGAGTGCTGCTGCTGCTGCTGCTACCTGTCATTTGTGTGGTTGCAGCGCCAGTGGCTGTTGCTCTCCTGGAGCGGCTGGCATCCGTGAGAGATGCGGGCTCCTCTTGGGCTCACGATGCCCCTTTGCTCCAACAGTCTTTCCTCCTCTTTCTCCTAGCCAGTGTTAGAAATGAGCCAGATGCCAGGCACGTCTACTGACTGGCGCGGGTCCACTTGCTGCGCCCAGGTGGAGGTCTCTGGATGCCTGGTTGGCAACTGGGGAAGGCCAAAAGTCACTGAGAAATTTCCCTCAAAGCTTTGGAATGGTTGTCTTCTGGACCGTTTGGCTTGATGTTTTCATGTGCTGTAAACCGCTTTGAGATTTCTTCTTTAAAATAGAAAGTGCTATTGAAATGAAATGAATAATAATAATAACTCCATCATTCCACTGTGGTGACAGCAACCTGGGTTTAAGGTCATTTGGGGATTAGGTTATATATCTGAGTTTCTAGCCCTGCTGCTTGGTCCCGTGGCCTCACCTCGGCTGTGCTGGAAAAGGAGCAGCCGAGCTGTGGCCGTGTGCAGAATAGTTGGTGGGTGTGAACCCTTGGCAGCCGGGAGGGAGGGCGTCTGGTTGGGAGTTTGTGCCCCTCTGGAGGCCCTGCTCTCATTCTCTTGAAGAACTTCTGAGGGTGGGGATGTTCAAAGAGCTGTGGGCAACTTGGGAACGGAAGCGGAGATGTTCTCCTGCCAGCTCTGTGAGTCCTGCAGATGTTCTCAGTGAGGTTTGCCCAGGAAGGCATCGCTGGGCGCGCAAACATACCCAGGGATGGAATGGGTTGATTCTGGTGCCCTTCTTTGAGCTGGCTGCAAACTTTGATGTCGCTCTTGATTCTTGAGGCATCTGAAGCCTTTGATTTGCAGAGTGAAGAAGAGAGGGACATTTGCCTTGGCTGGGCGTTTGAGCCCAAAGGGCGGCAACTCACGCATCCTGTGCAAAAAACCCTTTCATAAATTTAGGGCAGTCAGCAAGATTTATAGAGCTATTTCATCTGGTGGGGAGAGAGGACCGTGTGACCCTTTGATTCCAGTGCAAATGCCTGGTGACAAGATGACTTCACTCTCAAAAGGCAAGACCCACGTTGACTATAGAGCGTAGTACACCCTCCCTTTTATAACATCACCTGCAAAGAAACTCTGCACTGTTTTGAAGCTAACAGTTAAACTCTGGAGGCTTCCTTCAAGGGGGCGGCACCTTGGTCACTTGAAAACACTCAGCCATAGGTAAGTAAGCACAGGAAGTCAGCTATTTCCCATGGAGGCATTTTTTGCCCTTTGGATCAGCTTGTGGACGCTGTGCCAGGTTTCATTCTGAAAACTCTTGTCTTTCGCAGGAGAGGAAGTTGTAGCCTAAAATGAAGGTATGGGTGCCCTTAGGCCTGTTCAGCATTTTGTACATATTCTGAGCTTGGTTTTGTGGTGTAGCAGAAAGTGGTCATCCCAGGGATTTCTGTGCACCGATGGTGGCTGGTCTGATATATTCGTAAGATAGAAAGAAATTCAGCATGCGTTGTGGAAAAACTGTATGAAAGCAACTCTCTCTGTCTCCCCCCCCCCCACCCCGCTTGCAGCTCCAAGTATATGTGGAGCCAAGCTGAACTCTTGAGATGTTTCCAGAGGGAGGAGTGAGAACAGGGATTTGGCTGAGTGTCTCTCAGGGCAGTCTCAAGTTCTTCATAACTTTATTATTTATAAAGCACCTGAGATTAGGAGGCCCTATACAAGAAATTAAAATACAGCAGCCCCTGCCTGCAGGTTCCTCATTCTCCTCTGCCTGGGAACAGCTTTCTGCTCTTCTGGAAGCGTTGTGCTGCTTAGCGTTAGCCGGTTTGTGATGGGGGTGCATAGTTAAACTCTGGAATTCACTCCCCCAGGACCACCATCTCAGGGGGCTGGAAAAGAGTTTTGGCAAATGCATGGAGGATAAGGCTGGCTGAGGCTTCCAGGCCCGGTGGCTGTGCTCTGGCTCCCTAGTCAGGGCAGAGGACTCTTGTGCTCACTCCTGCTTGCAGGTTTCACGCACGGTTAGAGCAGGATGTGGGCCTAAGTGGGCCACGGGCTTGATCCAACCCCAGAGCTCTTCGGATGCTCTTGCGAAGATCGCTCATGCAGTGGGGATGCAGAGCTATGCAACGTTTATGGACAGATGTGAAAATAATTCAAGAGGTTATAGGAAATGTTTGCCACAGGTGGAAAGATTAACTGAGGTGTTGATGGGGAATTTGCTAGGCGAGCTGGAATCCACGGTGACAAGAAACAGGAAAAGTCCTGTGAAACCCTCAGCTGAAGAACTCAGGCATTAAAATGTGGAGAGTCTGGGTTCTGCTTCATTAGCAGGGTGGTTAAGGCATGTGTGGGTCAAGAAGGAACATGCTGGCCACTCTTGTGTAACAGCTCTGGGTGGGTGGAGAGGAGGAGAGTTTGAGCTGCTTTGCCTCGTTGGAAACAGCGCTGGCTAATATTTCACCTCTTGGTGTATCTATCTATATATCTATAGACAGATAAAGATATATAGATATAGAAATATTTGAAGAAATGCTCATAAGGAAAGCATTACAAGAACACACAGAATTCAAGGTTTGCTTAGGAGTTTCACTCTCAAATTCTGCTGCATCTGTTCTGTTGGGATCTAGCTATAAACCTCCGTTTCTCCTGCCATGGTTTTCCTTCTGGTTGGGGCTGCAGTTGGCAGCTGACACTTAAGCAGACTTGTGCACAGAGCTTTCCGCAGTGTGTCACACAAGCGCTCCTCCAGGGTCTGGAAAGGAGTTAGTTTAACCTCTGGTTTGCTTGTAAAACTGAATTGCTGTGTCGTGAAATGATTCATGTCTGCAAAGTTAGGGAAGCTGTGCTTGTGCTTGGTGTGCGCCCTTTGGTCTGGGGGGGGGGGCGTCCTTGGAGAAAGTGTTGGCAGTGGCTGCAGGCTCCCCAAATCTTGGCGATATGTTTCCTAAAGGCTTCTTTCTCCCTTTCTTTCTCAGCGCAGGTCCACTGGTGTCTGATCCCGTCACGCTGAACATGGAGAATGAGGAAAAGCTGGTCAACAAAGGCGAGGAAGATGAGATGGTAATTGGCTTTATGGTTTAGTTGCTTCCTTTTCAAACAGGGAGCGGAGCCTTTCCTTGCTCTCTGGAGTCCTCCTTGTGAGGCTTCTCTGTCTGCAAGCCCAGGACCTCTGAGGACAGAAGGGCTTTTTTTCCTTGACTGAGAAGATGCCAGGAGCCCCCTGCACAGAAGACTGGCTGCCAAGCTGTGGTGTAGTGGTTAAGAGCAGTGGACTCGTAATCTGGTGACCCGGGTTCGCTTCCCCGCTCCTCCACATGCAGCTGCCGGGTGACCTTGGGCCAGTCACACTTCTCTGAAGTCTCTCAGCCTCACTCACCTCATAGAGTGTATGTTGTGGGGAGGAAGGGAAAGGAGATTGTGAGCCACTTTGAGACTCCTCAAGGGGAGTGAAAGGCTGGGTATCAAGTCCAAACTCTTCTCCTTCTCCTTCTTCTCCTGGTTCCCTCGAGGGTCTGGGGCATGGCGCCCGCAGGGTCCCACCCCCTGCCCCTCCCTCCACGGAAAGAAGCCTCTTTTCACCATAGACAACTTTAGCTTGCTTTTGGCGTGTGTGATTTTGGGGTCGGCTGGGGTTATTGGCTGGTGGGGGGAGAAGGTTGTAGCATGTGCGTGTTTGTTCCCATAGCAGTTTCCCTGGTTTGCAAATGTGCCCACAGATCCCACAGGGTTGTTGACCCCTGGTGTGGGGTCTTCGCAGCAGCTTTGCCCACACAGAAGTACTCCCCCTGCCTCTTTCCTCTCCTGACTTTGGTGTTGGGATCTGAAGGATCTGGCCAAGCAGGGAGGGAGGCGATGACAAGGCCAGGGAGGGAACCCAGTCAGATGGGCAGCGTATAAGTAACATGGTGGTGTTGCTGTGAGCAGGTGAGAAATGATGTCTTTAGTGTGGCTGACCAGGAAAGGGATGGCAATGTCAATCCCGGCTGCGGCAGCTGCAGGAAAGGCAGATTCCATCTCCTGGATCTTTAGGGAAAGGGGCCGGAAATCAGGCTGCCAATGTCATAATGTCGTTGTGCGCATCTGTGGTGTGGCCCCCCTTGGAGTGCCATTCATTGCGCCTCAAAAAGGAAACTGTAGAGCAGGAGGAGCTTTTGAGCAGGGCAGCTGAGAGGGGCTGGAGCAGCCGCTCTAGGAGGAAGCTTATGGCACGTTGGGCTTTGGGGTGTTGAAAGAAGGAAGGGGGGCCTGGCACAAGTTTATAAAATGAAGCCTGGTATGGAGAAAGTGGGCAGGGGGATTCCCAGGACGCCTTCTGGTCGGTATTGAGGGTTTGCTTTGTCAGGACTGCCCCACCTTTCCCACCCCCTCTGTTGCTGTCGGAGCTCACAGAGCCTCCCTGCAGCTGCTCCGGACAGAGTTCTGGCCCCGATTTCTTTCCATCTTCCTGTGGGCTCCCGCTGCTTCCGTTTCCTCTGCCGTGTGACAGTGGAAAGAAGCATCTGGCCGCCCTCCAAGTACCTGCCTGCTTGCCTCCCTTCCCTGCCACTCCCCCCCCCACAGCTCTTCCAGACAGTAAAATTCTGCCCAAGTTGAAGAGAGGAGGGTCAGATTCATTTTCGTCGTCATCTAGCGTGTTTCATTTCAGCTGGGCCTGATCCAGAAGTTTCAAGTGGGCTCCTCTTCTGAGGCTCAAGGTAGCCAGGCCAAGGCAGCCCCCTCTGTTCTGCCGTCCATCTTGGCCTCTTGCTGTGTGGAGGGGCCTGGAAGCTGCTCAGGGCCTCCTCGCTGGCTTCCAGTGTCCTTGGATTTTCTGGCGGTGGAGAGCAAACCAGAGATGTGGAATTTAAATACAGAATTGCAGAGTTGGAAGGGAACCCCAAGGGTAATCTAATCCAGCCCCCTGGCAGTTACGCCCTGTGCCTTTACTGCATGTATCTCATGCACAGAAGTGTTTCACTGGCCTGGTGTCACAGCCCTTGGCAGAAAGCTCACTGTCTTCTGACACTCTGTCCATCTGTGGGTTTCTGGGGTTGAGCGCACCAGCTGGAGCTTGCGAGTGAGTAGGTGGGCGCTTAGAAACACAGCTGGTGGAGAAATCTTGAGGGCCTTTCCCCCCGGGGAATCAGCATCACTCGAGCACAAAAGCAAACTCCCTTCTTTTGCCAGAAGAGATTTTTCCAAAATGTTCTCAGTTGCCCCCCAATAACTCTGCTTTGGAACTCAGACGTAGGCTGGAGAGGACTCACTAGGGACATGTTCCTGGTCACATTTCCCCCCCGGCTGTTTTTCTGCCCTCCTCTCACCCTGGGTGTTTTCCCCGCTGTCACTTGGTCAGCAGCCGGACAGGGTGACGTGTGGCTTCTTTGTCCTGCTCTCCAGTGGCCAGCAAGAGTCTGATAGGACCTGCAGCTCTTGCAGCAGACGGTGTCCGTGTGTTTCGCAGTTGCCCTTTCTCCTTGGCACAGATAGGTGGCTGCCCCTGGGCTCCTGCCGTGAAGCGAGCGACCTCCAGGAACCTCCCTGGTCCTGCCACAGGGAGGGAAAGCCAAGCAGACCAGAGTGGAGGCATCCTGAGGCTCTTTCTGCCCACGCTGCCAGCTGTGCCATTGCCTTGGTCTCATTTGTTCCCCTTCTTCCCTGCAGAAGATCTATGGCTACACGTTTTGCCGGTGGAAGATGGTCCTGGTGGCTGTGGGGGTGCTGTGCACGGGCGGCTTCCTCCTCCTCCTCCTCTACTGGATGCCTCAGTGGCGGGTGAAGGCGACGTGCAGGAGGACTTCCCTCCGAGGCAGCAAAGTGGTTCTGCTGCGGACAACAGTGAGTGCCGCCCTCTTTGGGAGGGGGGGTCCCCAGGGGGATGTGGAGGACCAGGCTGGCCGTGGCCTCTGGACAGGACAGGCTTCTCCCACAAAGCTTTCTTTGCATGGCAGGAGGAGCGTCTGATCCAGAGGCTCATCTCCCTGGTTTCTGCCTCCCCGCCTGGCTTAAAAACTGGCAGGAACTATTTAATTCTTGTGGAAGCTTCCGAGGGGTCAAACGGGCTTGCTCTTCAAAAGGACCCTGGGCTTTGGACTTCACATGTGATCTGTGCAGAGATCTCCTCAGCTTAGGGACTGGCCACCACCCAGAAATGACCAGTTGCATGTCTGTCCAACTTCGTACAGTTCTGCAGTCTGGCCAAGCGGTGCCTTCGCGGGCCGTATTCACAGCCTGGAGCTGGTTTTAGAGAAGCGCCGGGTGTTGTAGAAACACAGAGTGGCCTGGCCCCTCCTTGCAGGCTCAAGAGGAGAGGGGAAAGGGGCAGACTTTGCTGGGGGAGATGGGAAGAAAGCAGAAAGTAAATTCTATGCAGAAGCCTGCCAGAGGTGCTAAAAGGCACCTCATTATTAAATCTCATAAAATCACAGAAATGTAGAGGGGACAGCAAAGGTTGCACATGCGCAGAATGTCCCTTTGCCTTCTGCATGTGTTTGGGTCCCTACAAGGTGTGGAGGAAGCTGGAAGCAAGAGTCCCTGCGTCTGTATCATAGGGTCTTGGTGAACTCTTAGCGCCTGAGGACAGTCATCTCCTGAAAGTGCCCCCCCTTTGCTTAGCCCAGTGGTGTCATCCTGCCCCCCCTTGAGAGGTGTAGTCTGCCCCCCACTTCTGGGCTGGGGCTCCCTTTACACACCTGCCTAGAGTCATGTATAGTTAAGCACCTGCTTCGCAGATATCAAATTGCCAGCGATGTTTGTCAGATCATCCGAAGGCGCAGAAGCTCACTGTTTTGTTCTGAAAGCGCTCTCTCTCTCTCTCTCTTAAAGGATGAATTCCAGACATGGTTTTGTGCAAAGGTTCGCATTGTGCTTTCTTTGGGGCCCAATCTGTTGCAGACTCCAAAATATGCATTGGAGAAGATGACAAATGGCTGCAGTGGTCATTTGGACATCAACCTGGCTGAAGAGGGCGAAAATGATTTGAACAGACGATCCCAGGCTCACCTACAGGAGGTAGGAAAGTTGTGGGATCGACCTCTGCATGGCAGCCTCCAATGGGCAGCCTTTATCCATGTGCCTTTGCCTCCGCCTAGTGGTTCCTTGGGAATGGCTGCTATGCACAAAGGCAGCTTGGGGGGAGGTGGTGGGGCTCTGGTGCGGGAGCAGACCCTGAAGAGGCCTCATCCTTCCCCTCCTCTCAGCGGCTCTGAGTGGAATGCCAGCATGCTGCAAGGGGGAGCAATGAGCCCCAGGCAGGTTTGTGGCCGCAGGCGTGTGAGGACCTCTGATTTGAGAGCCAATGCAGTGGGCATAATTAGATTATTAAGCAACAAAAGTGGCAGTCTGGGGCAGCTGGGACTGCAGACATGTTTTTCATTTGACTTCCAAAATGGTCAGCATCTCAGTTTGCTTTTATGAACAGTCACTGTCAAGTCACAGACGCTGACGGCCTCCTTGTATTTATGCGTCTTCCAGATCCGTTATTTCACCCACCACAGCGTGAAGTATTTCTGGAATGACGCCATGCAGAACTTCAGCTCCATAAAGTAAGAGCCGCCGGCTGTTTTTCATGCCTCTTTGCCGAAAGGACTTTGGCTGGTGATACCTGTGTGTGTGTGTGTGTGTGTGTGTGTGTGCATGCGCGCTCATGCTCCGTTTGATATTCTCCCTTTCCTTTAGGGGTCTGGATGACTCCACTTCCTGTTCGTCAATCCATAATGAACACAGCGCAGGGCTGACCAAGGGGATGCGAGATTACAGGTACACTCAAACAGAAAAGTTGGGGGGGGGGGAGGTGTACAGGAGCCTCTCAGGCAGCTATTTCTTGAAAATTGAGCAGTTACTCTCAGTAGTGGTTTTGTGTATGGCAGTGCACTGTGTAGTGGTTAAGGGCGGTAGTCTCGTAATCTGGTGAACCGGGTTTGCGTCTCCGCTCCTCCACCTGCAGCTGCCGGGTGACCTTGGGCCAGTCACACTTTTCTGAAGCCTCTCAGCCCCACTCACATCACAGAGTGTTTGTTGTGGGGGGGGGGGAGGGAAAGGAGAATGTTAGCCGCTTTGAGACTCCTTAGGGTAAGTGATAAAGTGGGATATCAAATCCAAACTCTTCTTCTTCTTCTTTGAAGTGCAAAAGGGGTGTGTGTGTGGAATGTTTGCAATTCAATCTCTTCCCCCGCCCCGATGCAAGGCCTGCCTTGCCTTGAGCCCCTGGGTCTGGGGGCCTCCCTGCCTGCCCTTCAGCTGGGGCTGGGGGAGCCATTCTGGGTCGCTGGGTTTTGCAAAACACCAAGCTGCCTTCTCACCATTCTCCCCCCAGCTGCTGCCGCCGCTGCCCCCTTCTTAGTAATTTATAGATTGCTGTTCATGTTAGCAAGCAAAACACTTCTGTTTTTTAGAAATATTATTTTTATTTATTTGGCTTCTGTTTTTCATACAGAAAATTATTCTACGGAGTAAATGAAATTGCCGTGAAAGTGCCTTCCGTTTTTAAACTTTTGATTAAGGAGGTAAGAATTACATGTGTCTTTGTTTGCGAGAGAGAAGGAGAAGGGGGCTCCCACCTGCTGCTCTGTGGGATCTGGCCTGGGGATTAACTGTGCATGAAAGGGTTAAAGGCTATGGAGGGGAAACCTGCCTGGATTTCCCCTCTGGTTCTGGAGACTTGCAAGTGCAGCTCTAGGTTTCACCAGATAGGTTGGAGCAATTGTGGCAGTTTGTCTGCCTTGGGGGGGGGGTGGTCTGTCTGTTTCTGTGCTTTACGTGGGCCCTTTCCTTCTCAACTGGCAAGTGTCACGTCCGTTCTCCATGAGCCGCAAGCCTCTTAAGGAAAGCCAAGCAGACGGCAAGGCTGTTCTCTTGCCCAGGCCTGACATTATGCCAGGGCATTCAAGTGGCAGATGGTTGTGTGCTGCAGTCGCCAGGCCTTGATGCCACGGAAGACCCAGGGCAGGTGGTGGGGATGGGCAGTGTTGGAGTGGCACCATTTGACCGAGGTGGAAACTCTCTTGGGGGCCTCGGAGAGATAGGAACCAGCAGGTGAAATAGAAATAGAAATATCTTTATTGTCATTGCCCCCTCTCAGGGACAACAAAATTACTTGACTGCTCCATAAAAACACTAATTAAAACAATACAGTATAATACAGCAAGGAAGATTAGATGACTTTCAAAGTCCAGGCTTCCCATTCAGGGCCGAGATCGCTCTGGAGAAGAAGCTGTTCTTAAGACGGCTCGTTCTTGTCTTCATCGTCCTGTATCTCCGTCCCGACGGCAGGAGCTCAAAGAGACAGTGACCAGGATGCGATGGATCTTTTACTATGTCCAGTGCCTTCCTATGGCACCTTGTGGCATAAATCTGCTCTAAGGTGGAGAGTGGGCAGCCAACAATGCTCTCTGCTGCCTTAACAACTCTGCACAACCCCATCCTGTCCTGGGTAGTACAGCTTCCGTACCACACACATAAGCCATAAGTGAGCACGCTCTCAATGGCACAGTGATAGAAGGCAAGCAGCAGTTTCTGCGGAAGATGGTTTTTCCTTAGAATTCTCAAAAAGTACAGTCTCTGCTGCGCCTTCTTCACAAGCCCCCTTGTGTTGACACTCCAGGACAGATCCTCTTGTAATTCAATGCCCAAAAATCTGAACGTTGTTACCCTCTCCACACAGACCCCATCAATCAAAAGTGGCTGGATATTGCTCTTCTGTCTCCTGAAGTCCACCACAAGCTCCTTTGTCTTCCTTGTATTTATGAGCAAGTTGTTAGCTCTGCACCACTCTGTCAGCCGCTCCACCTCATCTCTATAGTCCGTTTCACCCTCCCTTTCAGGGATGAGCCCAATCACGGTTGTGTCATCTGCAAATTTGACAACCCTATTACTAGGGTGAGCAGCGACACAATCGTAGGTGGCGCCAGGTGCTTGGCCCCTTCTTAGACCACTCCTGTGCCCCCTCTGTGGCTTGTGGGGCCCACTTGCCCACCCTCCACTCCTTAGTTGGGGACACATTTGAAGGGCAGTCAGAGCCCCGCTTGCACAACGACGCTTCTCCTCCTCCTGTCCCTGTGTGGCCCCCAAATCTGCTCCAGAGAAACCCTCAACCCCTGGAGCAGATTTTGATGGGTCTGCAGGACAATCGAGGGGGAAGTTCCATTGCACAAGCGGAACAGCCACGTTGAACGCAGCCTTTCGATCTTTGCATGCGAGCAGAGGTGTGTGTGAAAGTCAGATCCAGTCAAATTATCCTGAACCTCAAAAGAGGATGTTCCTCTTCCAACTTCCTTCTTGGGTCCTACGTGCTTTTCAAGGGAGAAGCACCACCTGATGGCCAAGGGGAGAGCAAGGGGGCGCAGAGGCTTCTCGGGTGAAGTCCTCAAGGGCACCATTAGCGTCCACTGAGCTGGCCCGCCCTGCCAGGAGAGGAGGGGAGCTCTGAATCCTTGCCATGTGCTCTTCTGGCACATTTTTCACTCCCCTCCCACGCAGACCAGGATGGGTCTGAATTCTAAAAATGTATGTAATAGGAGGCCATGAAATTCTTGACCTTCAGCACCAGAGAGAGGAGGGCGGCTCCTTCGTGCAAGAGGCATAATCCGTTGCTTTGTTTTGTTTTCTCTCTCTCCCCAGGTCCTCAACCCTTTTTACATTTTCCAGCTGTTCAGTGTGATCTTGTGGAGCACAGATGAATATTACTACTATGCAGCAGCCATTGTGATAATGTCTCTGATCTCTGTTGTTAGCTCACTGTATACCATCCGGAAGGTGAGTTCCAGGGCTGTTTTTGAGCGCCTGCCTGCCTGCTTACCTGTGGCAGGTGAGCTGCTGCCTCGGTACTCCCCTGGGGCTGGCATCCCAGCGTCAAACTTCCGCTTCTGTGGCCTGTTAAGGTTTGCTGCTCTTGAGTGCAACTTGACCCCCAGCGGGTGGGGCTGTAGTCGGATGTTGACTCTTCTCCTTCCCAGCTGAGGGTGCGGCTCTGGAAACGCTTTGCAGCCTGCAGAGCTGAACCGGCGTAGCTTGAAATCTCCTCACGTGTTGTGACAGCTGCACATGGCGACTAGCGGAGGGTGGGAGGGGGGCGGTCAGAAGGGCAGCCGGGTCTTCTGAAAGATGTGTGACTCTGGTGGTGCAAAGTGCTGGCTGGGGGTGAACTAAGGGGCAGAGGAGGCCTTGCCCAATTCTGCCCAGCCCTCTCAGAGGGCGGCATCCAGGAAACTAGATCCGTCAGTGCAAGGATATAGGTGGGTGCTGTGGAACGCCCCCCCACTCCTTTCCTGGTGTAACCCCCCCCACGCCTGCCCCAGTCCTGCTCTGGGAGGTTAGGGGAGGAAGAGGAGAGGGAGGAGACGTTCCATGGGGCAGGCAAAAGCCCTTGCACTGATGGAGCTATTTCGTTGGGGGCTGCCCAGAGTCCTTTGGTTGGGAGGAGAGAAGATTTGGAACTAGATTCCAGCACACAAAAATGGTGAAGGTACCCACGTTGGCCCTAAGAAAAATGTCAAAATCCATAGCTGGGCAATACATCTGTTAGGGCAACCAAAATAGGGCGGGAGCTTTTGAGGGTCCCAGAATGGAGCCGGGGGGAGGAGGAGGAGGAGGCAGGTGCCACTCGATGGCACCCTGGGCTCTGCAAGCCACTCTGTGACGTTTGGGTTGGCCTAGTGCTGGCAAGGCTCTGGCGAGTGTGTGGCAGAGGCGAGGGGGCTGGAGACTGAGCCAGCGACTCCTGGGGTTCAGGGCAGGGGGCAGTGCTGACTGGCGGGGGTTCAGGAGGCAGGACCACTCGGAGATGGAGGGAGAGGCTGATCAGGTGGGGGGGGGGACCACTGCTTCAGGGGAAGGGGCATTGGCCCCTTCCAGAACAGGCTGACCTCCTGCGACTTGCTTGGCATTTCTGCCAGCCACAAGTCTCTTGCCTGGATAGGCCTCCTGTTTCTTGCTGCTGCTGCTGCTGCTGCTGCCTGCAGGCTGCTTTCTTGCTCCGGGGCTCCACTTCCTCCACAGTGCTTGAGGGGTGGGGGGCAGGGATGCAGCTGGGAGTCACTGGCCCATCCCCTTAGTGCCCCTTGTGCTGCTGACTAACGCCCCCTCCTCTTCTCTCCCCAGCAATACATGATGCTTCATGACTTGGTAGCTGCTCACAGCGTCATCCGGGTGTCGGTCAGCAGAGCAAACCAAGGTAGGTTGGGGGGGGGGGCTGTGCTTATTTGAAAGGGAAAGTGGATCTGCCGCCTTCCTTGTGGGGAGGGGGCTTCCTTGGAGGGAGGGGCAAGTTCTCGCCGGACTTCTCTCCCAGGGGACTGTCCTGGCTGGGCCCAGGGGTGGGGTCTGGCCATAGTGGACCCTCCAGGAAGCACCAGTGGAGTCCAGCAGACCCATTTCTCCCTGTATAGGGAAGTTTTTAATGTGCGATGTTTTGCTGTGGTTTTACCATATTTTGGAAGCTGCTCAGAGCGGCTGGGGCAACGCAGTAAGGTGGGCGGCAAGTAAATAAGTAAGACTGCAATCAGCTAAGTTTCACTTGCTGGTAATGCATTGAAATGACTAAGCAGGGCTAAGTTAGGTCTGCTAATAGCAGGAGGTCTCTTCTGAGTAATACTTCCTTGCTCACCGGCCGGGGTCTCCAGAGAGAGGCTCTGCAGCGCCCCCTCCTGCGAAGGTGTTTTCAGTCTGCAGCCCTTTCAGACTACAGTCTCTCTCTCTTGCATGGTCCCCTGGGCCCCTCCTTCTGTCACTCGGTCTCTCCTGCCCCTTCTCCTAGCTGGGGTGTGTCTTGCACTCCAACCTTGGATAGCTCTCCCTGTCCCAATCCCTGAGGGCTCTCCCGTGGGCCAGGGGTCGCTCTCCTAGAAAGTAGCTCCCTTGGAGAGACGCCAGCCAGCCAGCCACTCTGGGCCGAGCAGAAGAGCAGCCAGAGCAGCTGCCGGGCCAGGATCTCACCCTTTGCTTCTCCCCGGCCTCCAGGCGTGGAGGAGATCCTTTCCACGGAGCTGGTGCCTGGGGACGTCATTGTGGTCCCTCTGAACGGGATGATCATGCCTTGCGATGCGGTGCTCCTCAGCGGGACCTGCATCGTGAACGAGAGCATGCTGACAGGTAACGGGGAGGGCCTGGCGGGGCCACGATCCGCAGCTGGGACCTGGGCGGTGCTTCTGGGGCTTGGGATCTCCGCCCTGTCAGCTGTGCCCTTGTCTCGTTGAAGGCGAAAGCGTTCCCGTCACAAAGACCAACCTGCCAAACCCGACTCAGGAGCCCAAGGGGGGCCTGGCGGACGAGGTGTACAGTCCCGAGGGGCACCGGAGGCACACCTTGTTCTGCGGCACGACCGTCATCCAGACCCGCTTCTACACCGGGGAGCTGGTCAAAGCCATCGTGGTCAGGACAGGTGAGACAGAGCCTTCTGCACAGGCAGCAAGTGTGTGTTTCCCCTCCGTCATGTTCCCTGGGGATCTCTGCAAATATGCTGCACGGCATCTGTAGGAGGCCATCCTGGGCACGGGGCCCAGCTCTTTATTTGATTGATTTTGGGGTTTCTCTCTCTCTCTCTCTTGCTAAGCTGTGATGGCTCATAACAAGTTGCAGCATCTGACCTAGTCTGGTGCTGGCAGCTTTGTGCAGTGCTGAGGCTGAGGTGTCCCTCTAGCCTCCTCCCTCCTGCCTCTCCGATGCTGCCCTCAGGGAGTCTGTGCAAACACCAAAAGCAGCCTTTTATTGGCCCGTGAGCTCAGGGTTGCCTGCCCTGAACGTAAGAAGGTGCTGCAGGATCAGGCCCACAGTGGCCCATCTAGTCTGTAGCAAGCAGGATCCGAGCCCAAGAGGCCTGTCCCCTCCTGCAACCAGTTGGCAGAAGCACCGCTGCCTCCGACCGTTGTGGCTGGCAGCCAGCCCTCGCCCTCTCCTCCATGGAAGCTGGCAGCAGGGTCTCCCCAGGGCTTCAGACTTGGAGGTCTCTTCCAGCCCTACCTGCAGGTGCTATTCGGGACCAAAGCTGGGACCTTGGGCCTGATCCCTCCAGAGGGCACTTGCTTTCTCCCTCCCTCGCCTCCTCACCTTTGGAAGATCTGCATGTCTCCGTTGATGAAGCCCTTTCTCCTCCCTTGTAGCTCTGAGTGACTTGCTTGTCCTTGAAGGTGGGCTTCTGCTGCCTGCCCAGAGACAGTCATAAACAAAATGCTGCATTGGCTTTCTCGCTCCTGGGACTTGTAGGTTTGCGCTTCCGACCCCATCTCTGAAAGCCTCCTTGCTTCCTCCTAGGCTTCAGTACTTCTAAAGGGCAGCTGGTCCGCTCCATCTTGTACCCGAAGCCCACGGATTTCAAGCTCTACCGAGATGCCTACATGTTCCTGCTCTGCCTGGTGGGGGTGGCAGGGGTCGGCTTCCTCTACACCATTGTCATCAGCATTCTCCACAAGGTAGGAGGAGGAGTCCCACCCCTTTCGTCTCCTTGCCAGATCCATCACAGGCTGGGGGGTGTGTGTGTGTGGTTGCTTCAGCCCCCCCTCCTTCACGGTCTCTAGGCAGAGCCACATCTGGGCAAACGCCAAGTGAAGCTGTCTGGGGACGTGGATGTTCTTTCCCCTTGCCCAGCCCCAGATGCAGCACACCTGCCTGCCGCATGGTCTTCTTGACCCAATCCGGAAAGCTCTCTGAGGAAATTGCCAACTCACATAGTTCCCACTTGGTTGTGCTCAGCATGGATTGTCAGTTGTTAGTTTTGCTAGGGCTTCCTTTTGAAATACGGTGGTACCTTGGTTCCCAAACAAAAACAAAACAGCTCCCAAAGGCTGCAAACCCAGAAGTGTTCTGGTTTGCGAACGTTTTTCAGAAGCTGAACGTCCAACGCAGCTTCCGCTTGAGTGCAGGAAGCTCCTGCAGCCAATCAGAAGTCATGCCTTGCTTTTTGAATGGTTTCGGGAGGTGAATGGACTCCCAGAATGGATTCAGTTCTAGAACCAATGTTCCACTGTACCAGAAAGCAGTGCTACAGCCCCTGGTCCTCGGATGTCTCTGGTGTGCGCAATGCTTGTTGCAAAACCTGCATCTCAGGAGCATGAAAAATGGCCTTCTCCCAGGTTTGCATAGCTGCCTGTCTGCTCTGGCAGACGGTGCTTCCACAGGACCTCTGGCAGAGAGAGGAAAGTGGGGGGGGGCTTTGTGCCAGCAGCTGCCTGGTTCTGGGACATTCCACGCTTAAAGGAATGCTCCCCATCCCAGCTCCCAGTTCCCCTCCTTCCCCTGGTACAAGGTCTTGCCAGGGTGAAACGGTGCTGCTAGATCAGCAGGCTGCAGGTGTCCAAAGGCAAGGCAAAAGCATTTCTCGGAAATGCCTCTGGCGAAAGACGTGGGTGCTTCCCACAGCACCTGCTGCAGGAATCTCTCAGCGCAGGCGTTTGAAGGGCTGGCTGAACTGGACCCAGCCTGGCCTCTGGGCAGCCAGCGGTGAGTGACCCTCTCCCTCATGGGTAGGCAAACTAAGGCCCGGGAGCTGGAGCTGGCCCAATTGCCTTCTCAATCCGGCCCGCGGACGGTCCAGGAATCGGTGTGTTTTTACATGTGTAGAATGTGTCCTTTTATTTAAAATGCATCTCTGAGTTATTTGTGAGGCATAGGAATTTGTCCCTCCCCCCCAAAAAATAGTCTGGCCCCCCACAAGGTCTGAGGGACAGTGGACCATCCCCCTTTCCTGGCCCCTGCTCTCACTCATCTTCCTCCTCTCCTCTCGCAGGTCTCAGCCGACATCATCATCATCGAGTCTCTGGACATCATCACCATCACGGTGCCGCCCGCTCTTCCTGCCGCCATGACGGCGGGGATCGTTTATGCACAACGGCGGCTGAGGAAGATTGGCATCTTCTGCATCAGTCCTCAGAGGATCAACATTTGCGGCCAGCTGAACCTCGTGTGCTTTGACAAGGTGCAGATCATTTGCCATTTTCCCTTGAGAAATTCTGAGCTGAGTTCGGGATGAGGCTTCTGAGAGCCTCCTGCCACAGACTTCAAGGGGGCGCTTGTGATGCTCAGTTGTGCGGAGTGACGCAGACGGGTGTGTTGTCCTGAGCTGAGGCCAGACCCAGGAAGGGACAAATGTTGGACCCTGGCGTTTTTCTGCTTGCTTAGTGCCCCTCGGGAAGGTTCTGGGCAGGAGATTAATTCAGTAAGATACCTGCAAAGAAGCAAGTCACAGAGAGAACGCACTTGTGTTGGGCGGGGATTAGAAGGGTTTTTTCAGCTTCATTGCCCAACAGATGTGAAAATCTTTTAATAAGCATCAGGAGAGTGTTGATAACTTTTTAGGAAGCTTGTGCATAAAGTAGCCAGGGAATTCTGATGTCACCCAGTGAAGAATTCCTTAGTGCATGTCTTTGGCCAGTGCCCAGATTCCCTCACAGCCTGTAGATGCCTGGTTCTGCTGAGGTGGGTGTTCTGTGAAGCTGCTGGGGGGCGCGAAAGGCTGGAATGGGAGGAAGGAAGGAGGAGTTGCTGGTCTCTGGTGGAGAGGCCCTGCAGGCCTGTGACTTCCTCTGGGATGGCTGCTGGAGGCGACTGGAGGGGAGGAGCCTAAGCAAAAGAACCAGCCAATAAGAGCCTGAATAGCTATTGCATGTAGAATGGCAGCGTGGGAAGGGACCCCGAGGGCCATCTAGACTGACCCTCTGCAGCGCAAGCGCTCCTTCCCCGCTGTATCCGCATGAGCTTGCCTTTGTGGGGGTTGCCACGTATGCAGTCACTCAGAGTCAGCCCTCCCCTTTCCCTGGGGCCTGCAGGTGTTTGGCCTTCTCCTCTTCCCCTTTAAGCCCAATCCTTCATTCCGCTTGAGCGCGCAGGCGGAGTGGGAGGAGGACGGAGAGACCACAGAGCCATCTTCCTTTTTGCTGGGGGGAAAGAAGAGCGGAGTTTGAAGTGGCACAGCTTAGAGGGAAAGGTTTTCGGTGCTTTTGTAAAACTCTTTGATGACTCCTCCTCTGAGGCTATTATAGCCACAAAAGCATGGCTTTATTTTTACTTTTTGGTTTTCTTCCAGGGCCCGGTGATCCTACCCTGCACCCCTTCCCTGCAGGGTCAGAACAAAGCAGGAGCAGCCAGCCCTCTAATCTCTGAATGCCTTGCCTTTTGCTTCTAAAATTGTTTTTCCTCCAGAGCTGATCACAGACCTCCTTTGATTTAGGAAAAAACAACAAAGCGAGTCGAGAGGCAGGAGATGAGGGAGCCTTGGAAAGCAAATCCTGCAGGGAGCTTGAATTCCTCTGGCTCTTCTTACGCGGCTAATTAATTTTAATGAATTGCACTTGCGTGTTCTGAGGGGCTTAGAGCTGGGCAGGTTGCCTGGGGCGAGTGCGGCGATTTCAAGGAAAGCCTTCCCTTCTGCTCTGCAGAACCTCTCCCTTCCACCCGCGGCTGCTTTTAGGGGTGGGAGGGAGGGGCAGGCATTGCCAGGCTGACAAATTCACTGCCCACCGGTGCCAGGCGGCCAGACCTTTGCCACAGTCCTGCTCTTGGCCTTCTGTAGTTGCACAGGGATAGCATTTAGAAATTCAGCTGCTGCTGTTGGCATAGATTGTGATCCCTCTGAGCCCAACTTGACTGGACAGAGGGGCGTCTGTCTGGCTCCCTCCCCTCCGAGGGTCCTGGCTAGTAGTTTCACAGCCTTGCAGCAGGGTGCGAAAATAATTGAAACGGAGGTGTGAGGAAGGTGAAGTATTTGCAGAAGCTCCCCTCTTCCTTCTCTTTTGGCCTCCCGCTAGGTTAGCACACGGGGCCAGGGGCTCCCTTCTGGTTCCCAGGTCGGCCTGCTCCCTGTGGGGTTAGTCCTGTGCCTCTAGACACATTTTGAGACTGCGCTGCCTGTTCTTAGGCCAGTGGCCAAATACTTTGCTCAGTATCTCTGGCTCTGCTTTTCACGTGTTCCTTCTCCCCTCCACAGACAGGCACCCTTACCGAAGACGGCCTGGATCTCTGGGGAATCCAGAGGGTTGAAAACGCTCGGTAAGCTTCTTCCGTGGAACGTCGTCCGCCATGGGGGCTTTCTTACTGTTAAAATAGGGCCATCTGGCCAAACCAAAAGGGACCGCGTGCGCTCTCCTCTTGGCAAGCACCCAGTTCCTCTCCCAGGCTCCTCAGCTGGTCCTTCTATGCTCTGCCACCAGGTGCCAGGGCTGCCCATCAGAGGATGCCAGGGGAGCCCCGTGAAATTGTAGGATACAAGGCAGTTTGCAACATAAAAAAACAAAATGAATACACAGAATATGTAATGTAGTAACAAAAAAGCAACACCCCCCCCGCCAAAAAACCCCACAATTAAAAAGCCATAGATTATTTAACCAGCCCAAGGCCTGGGAGAAGAAAAACGTTTTCACCTTGCTCCTAGACATGTAGTGCAGACTCCAGGCAAGCCTCCCTGGGGAGAGCATCTCACAAGTGGGGAGCCACTGCAGAAAAGGCCTCCTCTGCCACCCCATGGCCCCTTGTATCCATACCAGCGGTGCCCATAGGGGATGACAGTTCTTCCTGGGGTGGGATTCCCTAGGGGGCGCTAAGCGGCTGGAGGTGTAAATGACTCTCAGACCTTGAAAAGCTGGCAACCCTAGATCTGTTGAGTTTCTGTTAATTGGTTCTCATGGGAAACTTACAGATTCTGGCTTCACACAATTAACTCAAGGCAGTGTCAATTTACTCTTGGCAGAAAGCCAAGGTCAGCTTGACCTAGAAACTACTTACTCTGATTGGTTAACGACCAGCACTCAACTATGTTATCTAGGGATTGCTAGCACAGTGTGATGTTAGGTGTGTTAGGTGTGTTAGGAGTAGGAGTGCTGTGTATGGTTAAGAGAGAGAGAGAAAGAAAGGATTTATTTTGCTTTGTTTTGTATGCAGAAACTCTGCTGGTTTTATTTTTCCTTTTAATAAATCCTGTAAATAGTTATTCTGAGTCTAGCTGACTAGTCATTTCCACCTCAACTAGCTTCTTCGCTGTGCAGGAAAACTCTGCTACGTTTGGGCTAAAGCCATTAGAGCTATGCCTGACACTTCAAAGTTCCATGAGGTTATGGGTATTGTGCTGCCAGCCTGAGTTGTGGTGGTGTCAGCATCAACAGCGTTGGTTCCAGTAGTTCCAGAAGTTGTTGTTCCTGTTGGTGCAGCAGATGGACACTGGCTGGTTCCTGACTGTGGTGAGCTGGTGACGCAGTGGACACAAGGACAACAGCTGCAGCGTGTGAGTGCTGGGTGCTGTGGTTCCTGTTTTCTCTCTCGGTGATCGTGAGTAGCTGGTTCCGGGTTCCAGGGACATCGCTCTCAAGATGGCCTCACAACCAGTTCAGATGGCTTTTGAGCGTCTGAATGACTCCAATTACTTGCTGTGGTCGGAACGCATGCAGGCAGTGCTGCAGAGGGATCGTCTCTGGCAAGTGGTGAGTAAGTTTCCTGCAAAGCCTGATGATGAAGACCTCGATAAAGACCAAAGAGCAAGGGCCACAATTGTCTTGGGGCTGGAAGATTCCCAGTTGCCGTATGTGAGGGGAATCAAGTCAGCTAGAGGTGTGTGGCAAGCACTTAAAGAACTCCATGTGCGTGAGACAGCGGTTTCCAAGCTGTTCATTCGCAAGGCATTGTACAAGGCAATGTTACAGCCTGGGGTTACAATGCAGGAACACCTACACAGTTTACAGTTAAAGTTTGCTGCGCTACAGGAAAGAGACTGTGCATTAGACCAGCAGGAGAAGGTGGCTATTATTTTGAGTTCTCTCCCGGAAAGCTGGGATAATTTAGTTTTGTCTCTAGAAGGCATACAGGAGCGTGATTTATCAATCAGTTACGTTACTGGGCGTTTGATTGAAGAGTGGCAGAAGAGGCAAGAAAGGTCGTTGGCTGCAGAGGCTTCTACAGGCGGGCGGTTTGGAAGGAGTTCTCATGCCGTGCCAGGGGTGAAGCAAGAGCAGCGTGCCGGTGAGGAGTCTGCGTTTGCTGTTAGGCGTTGTTTTCGATGTGGGTCTTCAGCGCATCTAAAACGACAATGTCCTGAGTTGGTCAAGTCTCAGTGGCCGGTGCAGGAGCAGAGACGAGATCAGCAGCAGCAGCAGCGTAAAAAGAAATTCTTCAAACGAAAACAGTCGGCTCAACTGGTGACCGCCGAGGTCAAGATTGCTGATGAGAAACAAGCTGTCTGGGTGGTCGATTCGGGAGCGTCTCGGCACATCATAAATTCAGATGAATTGTTTGTTTCCAAGAACTCAGCACAGCGCAGCCAGGTGGCTTTAGCAGACGGAAGTACTTCCGAAGTGATTTCGGGGGGTGCAGTTTTTGTTCCTTGTCTTCGTGAATGCCTGCAAAATGTACTTTGTGTGCCTTCATTAAGGAGCAATCTGATGTCTGTAGATTGTTTGCTAAAAGCTGGGTTTAAAGTGTATTTTGAAGGAGACAGTTGCATTATTAAGAAGGCTGGTGAGATTTTAGGCACTGCTAAGTCAGAGGGAGGCTTGTTTTGGCTTAAAGCAGGATCTCAAGTTGCAGCAGTAGTCAGTAAATCTCAGCCTGCAGTGAATAACAAAGCTATACATGACAACTGTGTGCACTTATTGCATAGGAAAATGGGGCATGCTTGCTGGAAAAGTGTACTAAAAATGTCTGAATTGGCTGATGGGGGTAATTTAAAGAGTTGTAACAAGTACCTTGATTGTAATGTTTGTAAAAAGGTTAAAACCCACAGAGTCTCTTACCCCAGAAGTGACAGAGTTAGTGAGTCACCACTACAGCTGGTTCACATGGACGTAATTGGTCCATTTGCTGTAAGCAGGGGTGGATCGCGTTTTTCATTAACAATTGTGGATGACGCCACACGTTATTCTTGGGTTTTTCCCATGAAGAATAAGGGTGACGTGTTCACTAAGTTTAAAGGCTGGGTGGCATCTGTGGAAAGATTTCTGTCCATTAAACTCAAAATGATTCAGACGGACAGAGGTGGCGAATTTATGTCAAATGCTTTTAGAGATTGGTTACAAAAGCGTGGCATTGGGCATAGAAAAACGAACGCTTTTTCCCCAGAGGAGAATGGCGTTGCAGAGCGAAAAAACAGATCTTTACAAGACATGATGTTTGCCATGCTTGATGATGCTGATTTGCCCATGTCTTATTGGGGGGAGAGCATGCTCACCGCGTGTTATCTCCAAAATAGGCTCTTTCATCAAACAATAGGTACAACCCCGTACTTTAAATTGTTTCAGAAAAAACCCAAAATTGACCATTTGCATGTGTTTGGATCAAAAGCCTGGGTGTTAATTCCAAAACAAATGAGGAAGAAGGGAGATCCTAAGACCAAACAGTTAGTGTTTGTGGGTTACCAGGAGCTGGGAAAAGGTTTCCGCTTTGCTGAAGGGACAAATGGCATTGTGATCTCCAGGAATGCCAGTTTTTGTGAACATAGTGGCTGGGAGAGACTACATGCCAATACTGAGGTTTGGTTTGAACCTTCCCAGGAGCTTCATGACTCTGAAGGTAAACATAGAGAATCAGAGTCTGAGGGAGAGGAAAGTTCAGATAAGAGCTCTCAAGAAAGTGGAATTAGCCAGAGACCAGTTGCTAAGCAACAAAAGAGAGGTCGTAGTTCTGAGGAGGAAAGTGGGTCAGAAGAAAAATTTTCTCCCAGAAGATCTAAAAGACAAAACAAAGGAGTGCCTCCAGTGCGTTTTTCTCCAGATACTGCAAATGTGTTTAGTGTGATTGCAGAACCCAAGAGTTTTCAGGAGGTGTTAAAGTTACCAAAAGAGGAGGCAGAGCTCTGGAAACAGGCAATGGAGGAAGAGATGTCCTCTCTGAATGAGCACAAGGTTTTTACACCAGTAGCAGCGCCTGAGGGGGCAAAGATTGTAGGCTGCAGGTGGGTGTACAAACTTAAACCTCTGGTGACAGGAGAGTACAAATACAAAGCTCGTTTAGTGGCTCAAGGATACTCTCAGAGGCCTGGAAAAGATTATGACGAGACTTTTTCCCCTACTGCTAAGGGGGACAGTGTAAGGCTGATTTTAACGCTTGGAGCAAAGAGAAAACTCCTGTTAAACCATTTTGATATCCAGACTGCATATTTACATGCATCAATATCAGAAGACCTGTATCTAGCCGAACCGCCTGGTTATGAGACAGGTTCCAATAGAGTGTTGAAATTAAACAAAGCTCTATATGGTCTCAAACAGGCTGCAAGATCTTGGAACAAATGTTTCCATGAGGCCTTAGTGTCATTTGGTTTCAAGCAGAGTACAGCTGACAATTGTGTTTATGTACGTGGTACAGGCAGTGATCAAGAGTTTTGTCTGATTTATGTAGATGATGTATTGTATGCCTGCAAAACAGATAAACAAACTAAAAGGTTTGCCAAGCAATTGTCCAGTAAATTCAAAGTGAAAGACTTAGGCCCGGTTAGGACATATCTAGGGTTGGAAGTGTGCTGGGCCCAAGATGGCAGCTGCCTAATTAGTCAGCAGAACAAAGTTAAACAACTACTGACTACATACAGGATGCAGGATTGCAAAGGGGCAGTGGTGCCTATGGATCCAGGTTTCATAAAAACACTTCATACAGACGAGAGTCCTGAATTTGAACATCCTGATGTATATCATTCTGTAATTGGAAGTTTATTGTATCTAGCACAGTGGTCCAGACCTGATATTAGCTATGCAGTAGGCATATTAAGTAGATTGGTCTCAAAACCCACACTAAATGCCTGGAAAGGGGTAAAACAAGTTCTGAGATACCTCAACCAGACAATTGGCTATATGTTACAATTAAATTCTTCAGAGGATGAAATGTTGAGTTGCTACTGTGATAGTGACTGGGGAAATTTGCCAGATAGAAAATCTGTCACAGGACTAGTCATAATGGTCGGTGGAGCTTTAATCAGCTGGCGGTCACGCAAGCAAGACGTTGTAAGTGTGTCATCAACGGAATCAGAGTACGCCGCGTTGAGTGAATTGTGCAATGAGATGATTTATTTCAAGCATTTGTTAACAGATTTAAATGTAAATTGTGGAGAACCAGTACAAGTTTACATTGATAATCAAGCTTGTATAACCTTAAGTAAAACAGAGGGTTTCAAATCGCGTTCCAAACATATCTCTGTAAAATACCAAAATGTGCGTTGCTGTGTACAAGACAATGTAATCACCTGTACTTATGTATCAAGTGAAGAAAATGTAGCAGATGTGTTAACTAAACCATTGGCAAAGGTAAAGAACAAACGAATGTGCAAGGGTTTAGGTTTGCTGGAAAAATAATCTCCTACATAGGTGTATTTGATGTTAATTGTCCAGCAGAATCTGTGAGGGGGTGTTGAGTTTCTGTTAATTGGTTCTCATGGGAAACTTACAGATTCTGGCTTCACACAATTAACTCAAGGCAGTGTCAATTTACTCTTGGCAGAAAGCCAAGGTCAGCTTGACCTAGAAACTACTTACTCTGATTGGTTAACGACCAGCACTCAACTCTGTTATCTAGGGATTGCTAGCACAGTGTGATGTTAGGTGTGTTAGGAGTAGGAGTAGGAGTGCTGTGTATGGTTAAGAGAGAGAGAGAAAGAAAGGATTTATTTTGCTTTGTTTTGTATGCAGAAACTCTGCTGGTTTTATTTTTCCTTTTAATAAATCCTGTAAATAGTTATTCTGAGTCTAGCTGACTAGTCATTTCCACCTCAACTAGCTTCTTCGCTGTGCAGGAAAACTCTGCTATGTTTGGGCTAAAGCCATTAGAGCTATGCCTGACACTTCAAAGTTCATCAGTTTGGTTGACTTGATTGAACTGAATAGTTTTTGATGGATTTTGAATAAATGGGCAATTAATTGTTACTGTTACAAATTTTACGGTGTTCATCTCTTCCTTAGTGGGACTAATGCTTTTTATAGGGTAGGGGGCACTGGAGATGAGTCTGTGGAACTGAGGGTGTGGCGGCCCCAGAAATCTCAGCAACTGAACTCTCTAATGCTCTCTAATTATCAGTTGCTGGCAGCTGCAGGAGGGGAGGTCTGGCTCCTGTGCTTAAATCCTTCTGCCTGGCCCCTGTGAGAGCAGGATGCCTTTGCCTGATCCTGCAGGCTCTCCTGGTGGTCTCAGGTTCAGCTGGTGCCCTTGCAAATGTTGGTTCCAGATAGAATTTATCCAGCTTTTTTACTGAGTGGAATTTGGCTTTTCTATCGGTCTAGTCTGGAGGCCTAGGGAGGGAATCGGACCTTCCCAGAACCAGCTCACCTGGCTTGTGAATGACGCTGTCTTCCCAATCTTCTTCTTTTTTGGCATCTAGTTTCCTCTTGCCAGAGCAAAGCGCTTGCAGCGAGAGCCTCGTCAAGTCGCCTTTCATTGCCTGCATGGCAACCTGTCACTCCCTGACCAAAATCGATGGAGTCCTTTCAGGAGATCCGCTTGACTTGAAGATGTTTGAAGCCACTGGATGGGTGAGAAGCTGGCAGTTCTCCTATTGCCTGCAGTTTGGTTTGGGGTTTCAGACTCCGCAGGTGCAAATGAGGCATGGGTTTTAAGTGTATGTGACCCATTAAGAGGTCTGTGGCTAAGGAGCAAGATGTAAGTAAAATGAATAAATATGCAGCCAGTTCTCCTTGTGGTCCGCTTCTTGGGATGCCGGAAGCTTTGCAAGGCAGCAGCGCCACCCGAGCCGTTGATTCCACCCCTGAAAGGTCATAGGGTGAGATTCACCTTAAGGAAGTGGACTCCCACACCTACCTTGGCAGGGGGGTCAGGAGAACCCGCAGAGCAGCACACAGTGGGAGGAAGTGGTGGGTTGTTCCATCTGGCAAAGGGGAAAGGGACGTTCTGTTGAAGAATTCCTTTCCACCTTTAGTTGCAGACATGGAACTGTTGCATGTCACATGTCTGTTTACATACCAGCACAGCTTGCTGGGAACTTCCATTGTGTGTATAGCTTTTGCTTTTCCCGTTCTCTCTGAGACTGCACGAGAGAGAGACGACATGTTTCTTTGTCCTGATTTATGATTAATAAATCCATAGTTGTAGTATGCTTCCACAAGCCTCACACCTATTCTGTGTGCGCAGTTCTCTCTGCTGGTATAGTGTGCCCTGGCTTTGAAGCCTGGGTCGCTGATTTACGTCGGAGCAGAGGCAGATGGGTCTTTGCAGCAGGTCGGCTGGAAGGAGACGATCCAGCTGGGGCTAGCCAGCTGGCCTTGCGACCCTCTGCATGCCGACACGTTCTTCACGCAGCACAGAGTTAGACTGTGGAACTCCCTCCCACAGGAGGGAGTGATGCCACCAACTTGGGATGGCTTCAAAAGAGGATTGGACATGACACGGAGGAAGGGGATTGCTGGCTCCCGGCCAGGATGGCTCTGCTCTGCCTCCACGGTGCTTCTGAATCCCGGTTGCTGGAAACCCCTGCAGGGGGAGAGAGATGCTCTTGGGCTCGGCCCGCTGCTTGCAGGTTTCCCACAAGAGGCACCTGCTGGGTCAGAACAGGATGCTGGCCGGGAGGCGGTTGGGGGTCCCCCCCCTTTGGCCTGATCCGGCTGGGCTCCTCTCTTACGCTCCTCACACTTGGAAGAGGGCGTCTCTCACATGTGTGTTTCCTTCCTTCAGATTCTCGAAGAAGCGACGGAGGAGGAAACCGCCCTCCACAACCGCATCATGCCCACCGTGGTCCAGCCACCCAAGCAGCTTCTTCCCGACCCAAAGCCGGCAGCTGACAAGGAAATGGTAGTTCTGCGCAGAGCTTTCCCCCACCTTGCCCCCCCTCCCGCAAAGCAGGGCTGGACCCTGGAGCCGGAGGCCTGTCTTGGCCAGGGAGACCTGTGGCCTGTTGTCACACGGCTGACCAGTCCAGCTGTGGGGGGGCGTTTTCGGGGGGGGCTTTCCCTATAGATGTCTCTCAGAGGAACCTGATGGTTGGAAGATGGGGTGCTGGGAAAATGCTGGTTGGGCAGTTGGACAGCTGATAGGAAGCTGCTTTGAGTGTCTGCTGCTGGAGAAGCTGAGCTGCCTTCTCATTCTTCTGGAAAGCAGTTGGCGCCTTGTTTAGGGAAGCTTTTAATGTTTAATAGGTTATTGTATTTTAGTGTTTTGTTGGAAGCCGCCCAGAGTGGCTGGGGAAACCCAGCCAGATGGGCAGGTTATAAATAATACATTATTATTATTATTATTATTATTGCAGATAGTAATGATTTTATATCTTCTGTCCCCTCTCCTCCCACCCCCTTTGCAGGAGCTCTTTGAACTTTCGGTGAGTGTTCTCCCCCCCCCGCTTCCCTTCCTGCCCCCCTCCCTTCCTCTCCCCCCTTGTGCAGGCCCTGACTCCCCCCTTCCTCTCGCTCGGTTAGGCCAGTTACGAGATTGGCATCGTGCGGCAGTTTCCCTTTTCCTCCGCTCTGCAACGGATGTGCGTGGTGGCCAGAGCCCTCGGGCAGAAGAGGATGGATGCCTATGCCAAAGGGGCTCCGGAGGTGGTTGCCGGACTGTGCAAGCAAGAGACAGGTACAGGGAGAGAGGGCTCCTTCCTCCCCCCCCAACCTTCACTCGAAAGGCGCTTCTTCTGATCCCTTTCCTTCCAATCCCCTTCCAGTGCCCGTGGATTTTGAGAGGGTGTTGGAGGAGTACACCAGGCAGGGCTTCCGTGTCATTGCCCTTGCTCACAGGAGGCTGGAGTCCAAACTGACCTGGCACAAAGTCCAGAATGTCGCCCGGTAAGTTGGCATCCCAGAGCAACGCAGTCCCGCCTGGCAGGAGCGCTGGGAGTGAGCGGGGGCAGGTGCCCATTTGAAGCCGTGTGACTCCCTTGCCCTGTGGTGGGTCACAGGCGGCCTCTTCACTCTTCCTTTGGGCTCTTGGCCCTGGTCCCTCCAGGCTTGGCCCTCCTTCCCCTTTACACCTTCCCAGGCACCTCGTGGGCAGCCTCTGATCCCTGAGATTTCGCTTTTAACCAAAAAGTCACCAACAGAGCTGTTTCCCACCAATTTGTCCAGTTAATTCAGTTTTTGAAAGAAGCCTAAACTAGTGTTGAGTGATTTGTGCCTTTTGCAAGGAAGTCTTTCTTGAACCTCCTTGCGGCTCCCGTAGCCCATGGTGTTGCCTTTCTCAAGAGCCTTCCCAAGGCTCGGCCTCAGGCATTGGCGGGCAGCACTGCTTTGCATAACGCCCTGCTTGTGGGATTCACACCCCGGGCCCATCCGCTTCTAGGCCAAGTTCAAGGTTTTGGGGTTTAGGACGCAAGTCCCTGTGCAGGTTCCTTAAGGGACCTCCTTTTCCCTCGGCCATTGGGTCCCGTGGGGGAAGGCCTAACGTGGCAGAGTCCCACTTTGCAGTAGCTGGGAGGGGGGCTTTCCGATGCACCTGCCCCTGGTCTGTGGAACCCTCTCCAGAAACAATGGGAGACATGTTTGTTCTGTCCACCTTGTCTAGCTCAATGAAAAGGTCTCTATCATTTTTGTATTGTTTTTGAGTCTTTAGGGTGGTAATACTACTTTTTAAACCGCCTTTTTATTTTTAAATCTTATGATATACTTGTGGATCACAATGAGATGCATGTAAAAGGGAATTTAATAATAATAATAATAATAATAATAATAATAATAATAATAATAATAATAAATAGTAACAAGTGCAGTTTTACTGCTTTTTCACCCAGTTTGGACAGAGCCTTTGGAGCTGTTTGTGGGCTGCACAGGATTTTCCTGCCATGAATAACGTGTTGGCCCTTTGCAAATTGTCCCTGGAGTGACTTTTTCTTGGCAGTGCATTGGGGCCTGGAGGGAACTGTAGTTTTCCTAATGGTGTTTTCTGCCTTCCCCCCCTTTCTCTCTCCCCCCCCCCCCGTTTTGCTGCAGAGATGCCATTGAGGGCAACATGGATTTCCTGGGTTTAATTGTCATGCAGAATAAGCTCAAGCAAGAAACCCCAGCTGTGCTTGAAGTTCTGCACAAAGCCAATATCCGCACAGTCATGGTGACAGGTTGGTGAGCTGCTGTTATGAAGCCATTTCAGGCTGCCAGGGCCTCAGCCAGGCCAGGGGCTCTGTGTTCTTCTTGTCGTTGATGATATTGATGCTGCTGGAGTTTGTATTCCAGCGCATCCCCCTGCAGCCGAGTTCTCTGGGTGGCCCCCTCCCCTAGCCAGACTCAGAGCCCCTCCGCCCCCCTCCCCAAGCCCCTTCTTCTGTCTACAAAGGCAGAAGCAGGTGGGGTGGAGGGCGGTCCTTGTGCAGCCGCTCAGCAGGGCTGTGTAGTCCAGAGAGAGGTGTTACACTGAGATCAATGGAGCAACCTTCTGTCAGTGGTTCCTTTCCAGTGATCCCTGCATTGTGGCGGGTTGGGCTAGATGACCCCCAGGTCCCTTTCAGCTTTGCAATTTTGTTTTTTTTTTGTTTTTTTTAAATAATTTTTATTACAGATTTTTATAACAGCACAAACATATAACAAATACATAACCAATCAAAAAAAAAAACAAAAAAAAAACAGAACAAAAAACATGTACCATTTCGTATCTTAGTTTCTTATACCTTACTTCCCCGACTTCCTCATGCCTCCCTTTTCTGTATTCCAAGTTCTTATCAATTACTCAGCAAATCTTCCCTTATTTTAATTAAAATTTGAACTAATTTTCCTTATTCTCCTTGTCTTAACCATTGCTAATAGTAACCATTTGCTTTCCAATCCAACATCATTCTAACTTTCATTAATTTTATAATATTTCTTTAAATAGTCCTTGAACTTTTTCCATTCTTCTTGCGCTGCTTCTCTTCCCTGGTTTCGGATTCTGCTCGTCATTTCTGCCAAGCCCATGTAGTCTATCACCTTCATCTGCCATTCTTCCAGTGTGGGTAAATCTTGCGTCTTCCAGTACTTCGCAATGAGTATTCTAGCTGCTGTTGTGGCGTACATAAAGAAAGTTGTATCTATCTTTAACACCCCCTGGCCGACAATACCCAAGAGAAAGGCCTCTGGTTTCTTGGGAAAAGTATATTTAAATACCTTTTTCAGTTCATTATAGATCATTTCCCAGAATGCCTTAATCTTCGGGCACGTCCACCAGAGGTGAAAAAATGTACCTTCCTTTTCCTTACATTTCCAACATTTGTTGTCAGGCAAATGGTAAATCTTTGCAAGCTTGACTGGGGTTATGTACCACCTATAGATCATTTTCATAATATTCTCTCTTAAGGCATTACATGCCGTAAACTTCATCCCGGTGGTCCACAACTTTTCCCAATCAGCAAACAAAATATTATGACCAATGTCCTGAGCCCATTTAATCATAGCTGATTTAACCGTTTCATCCTGTGTATTCCATTTCAGCAGAAGATTATACATTTTTGACAAATTCTTAGTACTGGGTTCTAACAATTCAGTCTCCAATTTTGATTTTTCCACCTGGAAGCCAATTTTACTGTCCAATTTAAACACTTCATTTATTTGATGATAGTGCAACCAATCTCTCACCTTGTCTTTTAGTTTCTCAAAACTCTGCAGTCTCAGTTTATCCCCTTCCTTTTCCAAAATTTCCCAATATCTTGGCCACTTCGGCTCCATATTTAACTTTTTAACTGCCTTAGCTTCCATTGGCGACAACCACCTTGGGGTTTTGTTTTCCAGCAAATCTTTATATCTGACCCAGACATTTAATAGTGCTTTTCTGACAATATGGTTTTTAAAACTTTTATGTGCTTTAACCTTGTCATACCACAAATATGCATGCCACCCAAAAATATTGTTAAAACCTTCCAGAGCCAAAATGTCTGTGTTTTCAAGAAGCAGCCAATCTTTTAGCCAGCAGAACGCTGCCGCTTCATAGTACAGTTTAAAGTCTGGCTTTGCAATTTTGTGATCCTTCGAGATTGCAAATGGAAACGAGGAAACAGCTGATCCAGAAGGGGGGTGGGGAGGGATGGCAGAGTGTAAAGAATTAGAAGGCGAGGAAGGGCTGGCCAGGAGGCGAAATCGAGGCCCAGCAAAGCATGCCATGATTTTCTCTGCAGGTGACAACATGCTGACTGCCATCTCTGTGGCCAGGGACTGTGGGATGATTCTACCTCAAGAAAAGGTGATCATTGCTGAAGCCCTGCCCCCGAAGGATGGCCAGACCGCCAGGATCAACTGGCATTATGCAGATGCCCTCGCCAAAGGCACCGATTCCCCACCAGCCATTAACTCAGAGGTAACGGCAGAGCTCTGTCCGGGGGGGGGGGAGTTGCTGTTCTCTCCCCCACCCAACCCATACTGTGGACTCTTGGAGCCCAGCGTTATTCATTCATTCATTCATTTGTTCCACAACATTTAAACACAGCATGATTGTAAAAAAAATTCAAAGCAGTTTACAAAAAACAAACAGACAAAAAGATCAAGAAAAAATGCAGCAGTACTTTAAAATGTACAAAAAGTTAAAACAAGTTGAAACTGTGACCAGCTTTCTAAGTATATCTGGGTAGGCTTGCCTAAGCAAGAATGTTTTTAGTCCAGTGAAGGCGTCTGCCTGAGGTCCAGAGTGTAGGAGCTGCCAGACTAAATGATCGGTTTCTTTTTTTTTAATAAAATATTTATTGAAATTTTACAAAAACATAGATTTACAAAATACAAAAAGAAAAAAGAAAAAGAAAAAAACATACAAAATTACGTAAAAGAGAAAAAAGAAAGATAAACATACAAAGTACAAAAAAAGAATAGATACAAAAGAGTTAAAAACAAGCCCATTTTTTGTAACTTTAAACTCATTAGCTTGTTTCCTTGACTTCCTCACACCTCCCCTTTTTGTATTCCCATTTAAATAATCAGATCAGCAAATCCTTACCCTCTTTCGTTTATCTTAACTCTATATCTTAACATATTATAGCTCTATATTTTCATCCATTATCAACTCATTTTTGCATATTCTCACTAACTTTGTTGCTAGTGCCTCTTATTTTCAATCCAACATCATTTTTAACATTCATTAATTTTACAGTGTTTCTGAAGATAGTCTTTAAATTTCTTCCAATCTTCTTCCACCAACTCTTCTCCCAGGTCTCGGATTCTGCCAGTCATTTCCGCTAATTCCATATAGTCCATCACCTTCATCTGCCACTCTTCCAGGGTGGGTAAATCTTGTGTCTTCCAATACTTTGCAATGAGTATTCTTGCTGCTGTTGTTGCATACATGAAGAAAGTTCTATCCTTCTTTGGCACCAATTGGCCGACTATGCCCAGGAGAAAGGCCTCTGGTTTCTTCAGGAAGGTATATTTAAATACCTTTTTCATTTCATTATAGATCATCTCCCAGAAAGCCTTAATCTTTGGGCACGTCCACCAAAGGTGAAAGAATGTACCTTCATTTTCTTTACATTTCCAACATTTGTTATCGGGCAAATGATATATTTTTGCAAGGTTGACTGGTCTCATGTACCACCTGTATATCATTTTCATAATATTCTCTCTTAAGGCATTACATGCCGTAAATTTCATACCGGTGGTCCACAACTGTTCCCAGTCTGCAAACGTATCTGAAGTATCTGAAGAAGTGTATCTGAAGAAGTGTGCATGCACACGAAAGCTCATACCAAGAACTAACTTAGTTGGTCTTTAAGGTGCTACTGGAAGGAAATTTTTTTTTGCAATATCTTGTGCCCATTTAATCATAGCAGATTTAACCATTTCATCCTGCGTATTCCATTTCAACAGCAAGTTATACATTCTTGAAAGTATCTTAGTTTTGGGATCTAACAATTCTGTTTCCAATTTTGATTTTTCCACCTGGAAGCCATTTTTTTTGTCCAAATTATAGGCCTCTCTTATTTGATAATAATGAAGCCAGTCTCGCACTTTATCTTTTAATTTCTCAAAACTCTGCAATTTCAAATTATCTCCTTCTTGTTCCAATATTTCCCAATTTTTCGGCCATTTGGCCTCCATATTGAGCTTTTTCTGAGCCTTCGCTTCCATTGGTGACAACCACCTTGGGGTTTTATTTTCCAGTAAGTCTTTGTATCTTATCCAGACATTGAACAATGCTTTCCTGACAATATGGTTTTTAAATGCTTTATGTGCTTTAACCTTGTCGTACCACAAATATGCATGCCACCCAAAAACATTGTTAAAACCTTCTAGGTCCAAAATGTCTGTGTTCTCAAGAAGCAGCCAGTCTTTCAACCAGCAGAATGCTGCTGATTCATAGTAAAGTTTAAGGTCTGGCAGGGCAAATCCGCCTCTTTCCTTTGCATCAGTTAATATTTTAAATTTTATTCTGGGCTTCTTGCCCTGCCAGACAAATCTAGAAATATCTCTCTGCCACTTCTTGAAACAGTCCATCTTGTCCAAAATTTGCAATGATTGAAATAAAAATAACATTTTTGGCAATACATTCATCTTTATAGCTGCAATTCGACCCAACAAGGAAAGCTTCAAATTTGACCATATTTCTAAGTGTTTTTTCACTTCTGTCCAACATTTCTCATAGTTATCTTTAAATAAGTTTAAGTTCTTAGCAGTCATATTAACCCCCAAATATTTTACTTTCTTAGCTAATGTTAAATCAGTCTCCTTCTGAAACCTCTCTTTCTCAATCGGTGTTAAGTTTTTCTCAAGAACTTTAGTTTTTGACTTGTTCAGTTTAAATCCTGCCACATGACCAAATTCTTGAATCAGTTCTAATACTCTTTTCGTACTAGATTCTGGCTCCTATAACGTCAAAACTAGGTCATCTGCAAAAGCTTTCAATTTATATTGTTTGGCTCCGACCTGAATACCTTGAATCAGACGGTCCCTTCTAATCATATTTAACAAAACCTCCAGGACCGAAATAAAGAGCAATGGGGAAATTGGGCAGCCTTGTCGTGTCCCTTTCTCTATCTTAAATTCCTCTGTCATCACATTATTGACTATTAGCTTAGCCTTTTGTTCTGAATAAATTGCACTTATACCATTTTCAAACCCTTGACCCACCCCCATCCCCCGAAGATTTTTCTTCATAAAATTCCAAGAAATATTGTCAAAGGCTTTCTCCGCATCTATACAAATTAAAACTGCTTTAGTATTAATGTTCACTTGCAACTTCTCCAATATGTTAAGTATGTTCCTCGTGTTGTCAGACAAGTGTCTACCTGGGAGAAAGCCAGCTTGGTCCTTATGTATCTCTTCCACTAATACTTTTTTTAATCTATTAGCCAAAATATCAGCAAAAATTTTGTAATCCACATTGAGCAGGGATATGGGGCGGTAGTTCTTAAGTTGTGTCTTTTCAGACTCCGTTTTCGGTATAAGTGTAATGTAGGCTTCCTTCCACGACTCTGGCGCTTTTTCCCCCTCCAAAATTTCATTACAAACTTCCTTTAGTGGCTGAATTAACCAATCTTTCAAAGATCTATAGTATTTTGAGGTTAAGCCATCCGGCCCTGGAGATTTACCCAACTGCATATTCTGAATGGCACCTTCTACCTCCTGTTCTGTAATTTTGTAATTCAGCATTATCTTATTTTCTTGAGAGATTTTTTGTAATCCATTTGTTTTTAAAAATTGGTCTATATCAAACTCTTTCTGTGGCCCTTGTGTATATAACTCTTTAAAATACCTCTGGAAGCATTTTCTAATTTCCACTGGATACTGAATGTTCTTTCCTTCCACTTCCAAATTAGTGATAGTATTGAGCTTTTGTCTTTTTTTCATTTGCCAAGCTAACAATTTTCCACATTTATTAGCCGATTCAAATGTCTTTTGTCTCATTTGTTTAATTTTCCATTCAATTTCCTGGTTCATCATCTTTATATATTGCACTTGATATAACTTTATGTCTCTCAGAATCTCTTGTGACTTTGGTTTCGCTCTTAGTTTCTTCTCACCCTCCTTTATTTTTTCTAAAATTTTATCTTTTTTTCCATTTTGGGCTCTCTTCTTTATTGTATTCTGTTGGATCAGAAACAGATTATTCTTTTTTCAGTAGTAGTATTCAAATTTATCGCTTCTCGGCCTTTTGGCTAAGATCAAGTGTACTAAATGATCGGTTTCTTGCAAGTGCAAACTAAGTCTAAGGTGCCCCGGTAGAGCTGCCAGGTCTGTGGGTCAGGCTGACCGAGGGGGCACATGTGGGGTCAGGCCATCTCATAGGTGAACTGGTCCCAAGTTGTGAAGGGCCTTCTGTGCTAATGCCGTGAACTTGGCCCGGTAGCAAATGGGCAGCCAGTGCCGATCTCTGAGCCCAGGGCTTCTCTGCAGACAAGGCCTCCCTCCTGACAGCAGTGGTTCTGCAGCATTCAGCACGGACGGCAGCTTCCGGCTCCAGCACAAAGGATGTCCTGCATGGAGCGCATTCTGAGCGGGGAAGGCACTGGTTTGACTCCTTGGAAGGGAGACAGGCAGCGCTTTCCACACCGGTGCCACATCCCTCTGAAGAGACATTCCCTCCTGCCTGGAGGACGAAGGTGGAAGGGCTCTTCTAAGACGGCCCTCGGCCCTTGCAGCTTTTCCTTTTCCAAAGGTGTTCCTCGTAGCATTGCTGCTTGACAGAGGAAATTGGCAGCCGTTTCTCAGGTGAGCCTGCGAGCTGATGACCCTTGCTGTTTTGTCGCAGGATATCCCCGTCAAATTGCCCCCCGAGAGACTCGAGGACTCCCACGTGACCAAGTACCACTTTGCGATGAACGGAAAGTCCTTTGCTGTCATCCAGGAGCATTTCCAGGACCTCGTCCCAAAGGTCTGTATCTGGAGCAGCTCTTGGGGTGGCCAGTCAGTGGCAAAACTCCCATTGCCGGGAGATGAGCGGGAGGGGAATCATGAAACGTCTCTTCTAACTTCCTATTTCACTCTGTCCTGGTGGCATTTCCCCTGCTCCCCCCCCCACTTTTCTGATGTCTCAAATAGAAAAAACCAGATGAGATGATGACTTTGCAGAAGAACATTTAATATTCTGTTTCCTCCCAGGATGAGCAGGAGCTTTTGAGAGCTCTGTGCTGCTGTTTCTGCCCATTGCAGCGTCGCATGGAGCTCAGTATTGCTCTGACAGCCGTCTTGGCTGTGTAACCAGAGCTGAATGCTAACCAAGTTCATGTTTCCTAACTAAAAGGCAAAGTTTAAGTTTGGGAGCTGCTAAGAATAAGCTAACCCTGCTGCATAAAAAACTGAGGTTTCCATGTCTCCACCATGCGCTTCCTTTTCTAGAAACCTTCAGGAAGCTTCCAGGCGAAGTGGTTGCATCACGACAACACACTTGCCAGGCCTCCTGTGTGGCTTGCCACTGAATAGCCGTGTTGACCAGTAGCCACTGATAGCCACCTCCCACCCCCAGTTTGTCTCACTCTTTAAAAAGCCATGCCACCAAGCCACCAGCTGCAAGTCCATGATGCATTTGGCATGTAGGACATTCCTTTTTCCCTCCTGAGTCTCCTGCCAGCCCCACTGCATTGGCCAGCCCAGAGTTCCTCATTCATTCATTTATTTCTGTCCCACCTTTTCCCCCAAGGAGGAAATAATAATAATCAGCCACCTTGAGCTTGGAAAATGGGTGGGGTAGAAATGAAAGAAATAATAATAATAATTTTACTATTTATATGCTGCCCACTCTGGGAGGCTCCCAACAAAATATTAAAAACACAATAAAACATCAAACATTAAAAACTTCCCTATACAGGACTGCCTTCAGAAATAGTAATCATTATTTTAGTATTTATATGGCACATGTTTTTCCTCCCCCCCAAACAAAAATTAATACAACAACCCTGTGAGGTGGGCTAGGTTGAGAGGCAGTGGCTAGTCCCCAAGGTGGCCCAGTGAGCTTCATGGCCGAGGGGGATTTGAACCCTGGTCTCCCAGGTCCTAGCCTGACCCTCCAGCCTCTACACCCCACAGAGACTCTCCTTCCCTAAACGGAAATGCCTTTGTCTTTCCTCCCTGGGATAGTTTTGGTTCTCCTTCTCTGCACTTTCCCCAGCGATCTCCTTTGGAGGCACCAGGGGTGTGCCCCGTATTTCGAGAAGCATTGCAGGAGTTTCCCAGAGTGTGAAATGCGCCCCGCCATCAAAATGCTTGTTCTCTGCCCCCCCCGTTTTAATTACGTTGCTGAGAGCCCCCCTCCCCTGTTTTTCAGCTTGTGTTGCATGGCACAGTGTTTGCCCGTATGGCACCGGACCAGAAAACCCAGCTGGTGGAGGCTTTGCAAAACGTAGAGTAAGTATCCCTCTAATTTTGACGCTGCTGCTGCTGCTGCTGCTCTTGCTGCTGCTTTGACCCGACTCTTCAGGCAGCCCCAAAGCTTCTTAAAACTCTGAAGCCGCAGTTCTCTGGTTTAAAGGTGAGGCTTGCCCTTCAGGGAGAAACCATGCACTGAGTTAGGGGTGTTGCCCCTTCCCTCTGGGCCAGGGAGCCAGGAGCCAGTCTCCAGAGGTCAGCCCAGGCCACACCCCTGACCTCTTCCCAGTCAGGGATCAAGCTTCAGCCTGCTTGGGGGCCGGTTGGCCAGTCCTCTTGGCACCAAAGGGCCACTTTTTAAGAATCTGCCCCTGCCCTTCCCCACAGTGCCTGCCCCCTAAGTTGTTGGGTCCTGTCTCTGGGGGGCAGGGGGAGACAAGCATGGAGCTGCTCTCCCCTGGACAAGTGCAGTGTGAAGAAGAGGGCCGTGGGGTCTTTCTCGAGTCAGAAGGGTCAGGCAGAACATCTTGCCCACCACCTGCATGTGGTGCTTGATGCCATGCAGAGCTCTCTGGCGCCCTCTGACGGGCACAGCAGCACAGCCCTCTTGGGGAAAACGCACCCAAGTTTCAGTTTCTTACTGAATGAGTCATTACCCACAGCGTTAGATGACATTTTTGTGAACTGGAACTTGCTGTGGAACTGATGTCAGAAGCCACATTCAGCTCAGCTCCTTGAGAGTGTAGTGAGAGCCTCCTGGATGAGGCTGGTGGCCCAGCCAGTCCAGCATCCTCTTCTCTCAGTGGCCACCCAGATGCCTCCAGATGCCATCGAGATTGGCAGCCCTCGCTGCCTCCGGGGGAAGTGAGTCCCGTAGTTTAAGTCTGTGCCGTGTTCTGAATCCTCCCGCATTCGGCTTCATGGGAGAGAGGGAGAAAACTCGTCTCCATCCACTTTCTCGATGCCATGCACAATGTTATCATTTTTGGCCCCCTCAAACGCTGTAACGGCTCCTTGCTGTGAAGAGGGGGGGGCCCTGGGGGCCTTGCGTCCCAGCCTGTGTTGCAGATAAGGCTTGTCGCTCCGGCAGTGGCTTTGCCAAGCAGCCGTGCCCCCTTGCCTGGCTCTGTGGGAGCCTGGAGCAGCGTGGAGGCCTCTCTCTCTCGCTCCAGGGGGCAGCAGCGCTCTTCCTCTTCACCATCTCTGGCTGCCCGGCTGTCACTCGCCCAACGATGCCAGGCAGCCCTGCTTCTTCATCACAGCCAACAGCGGTGATTTGGGTAGCAGCTTCTTGTCTGCTTTCTTGCATGTAAATGTGATTTTAAATGGCGCTTTTCTGGATGTGCCCTGTTCTGAGGCCCAGGTTTCTCTTCCCGCTGGGAGTGACGCCCAGGAACCATCTTTGCTGCAGCTCAGGATTCCCTGGTCCTGGTCCTCAGCCCAGACGCCAGGCAGCAGAAGCGGGCTCACGGGGGGGGGGGGGCTTGCCTTTAGGCCGAAATGCTGTGGGGTCCTGGCTCTCCCTTGCTTCTTCACACAACGCATGGTGAAACTATGGAACTCCCTCCCACCGGAGGCAGGGATGGCCATCAACTTGGGTGAATTATAAGAGGAGGAGGCAGATTCATGGAGAGGGCTAACAGTGGCCCCTAGCCAGGAAGCCAGCGAGGGGAGAGTTGCTCTTGTACTGGGGTCCTGCTTGCGGGTTTCCCATTGGGCTGCCCTGGGCTGGTGCAGCAGATTCCTCTTGCCTTCTCATGTTCTCCCCCTCTCTGCTCTTGCAGTTACTACGTGGGCATGTGTGGCGACGGGGCAAACGACTGCGGGGTGAGTAGCCTCTTCCGTTTCCACGCGATTCTCACCCGCAGCTCATTCGCTGCACCGGGAGAATTAACCCTTTCCTTTCTGCTCCATTTGCGACCGGACAGGCACTGAAGAGGGCACACGGTGGCATTTCCCTCTCGGAGCTGGAGGCCTCTGTGGCGTCTCCCTTCACCTCCCGGACACCCAGCATCTCCTGTGTGCCAAGTCTGATCAGGTAAGGGCCGCTTGGAGGGTCTTTCAGGTCCCGCCTGGGCACAGCCGCCCCCCTCCCTGAGAGGTGGGGGTGCCAGCCAAGAGGAGGGCCTGGTGGAGGAAGTCCTTTCCCTTTGGGGAGGGATGCCAGGTCAGGGTGAAGCACGGCAACAGCAACCGAAGCCCAGCACAGAATAGCCACGGGTGGTCAAGCCTCACTGGGGGTCCTGTGTCCAGTTCTGGGCACCTCAGTTTAAGAAGAATATCAGTGCGGCTGCAGGATCCTTGGCAGGTGGCCATCCAGCTTCTGTTTAGAAACCTCCAGCGAAGGAGAGTCCCGCCTTTCCAGGGAGTCCATTCTCCTGCCCACCAGGAAGTTCTTCCTGAGCTCTTACCTGGCCTCAGGTACGCAGTTCTTGACTGTTTCGCCATGTGGATTTCTTTGTCTTCACAGGGAAGGCCGGGCTGCTTTAATAACCTCCTTCTGTGTGTTCAAATTCATGGCTTTGTACAGTATTATCCAGTACGTCAGTGTCACCCTGCTGTATTCTGTGAGTATTTGAGTCCCCCCCCCGCCCACCCCCATGGTGGGGCTTCGCAACATTGAGTGTGTCTGTGAAGCTGTCCTCCTCTCCCTTTGATTGGCTCCGAGGCACGAGCTCCCACCTGCTTTCCTCCTCCACTCTCACCTGATAGGCCCTGAACAGGTGAGGAGCAGCAGGGAGAGTTTCACGGCCATCTTTCCCCTGCAATGGCTCGTCCCTTGTGCAAAGTCTGTGGCATTCTTTGCTTCTCTCTCATCTCCGTTTCAGCCAGAAATGCTTCATGGCAGGTGGTGAAATGGGTTGGGGGGAAATCACCTTGCAGAAGGCCTCTGAGCAGGTTCCTGGTGGAGGTGGGACGTGAGCTGCCGAGCTTCCAAGAAGCCTTTAGCTGGCCTTCAGGGCATAAAAGAAACCTGCTTCCATCCCCTCTGAAATCCCCCTTGCGGTTCCCTTGCAGATCCAGAGCAACCTGGGAGATTTCCAGTTCCTCTTCATTGATCTCGCAATAATTCTGGTGGTGGTCTTCACCAGTGAGTATCCTTCTCCCCGCCTCCTCCAAGGCCGCCCTCCCTTTCTGGGGCAGCTTTGGCCAGCAGGCCTTTCTCCTTCACCAGCCCGAGCAGCTTGCAGAGTTGGGAGTCCTGCAGAATTCATTGTGAAGCTGATGCACAGGAAACAAGGGATACCCTTAGAAAGGGGGAGGCAACAAGCAATTTTGCAGCTGTAGATCCCAAACCCAGAATCCCAACTCCTTGCCCAATTCTGGTGTGTGGTTTCAGGGGAAAAGGGGGCTTCAAAATTCAAGTTTCTATGCGTCACCATAGCTCCTTTCCAGCCTCCCCTGGCAGGTAGCCTTGTGCAGAGCGAGCAGCTCTGTGCTCCTGAGTTTGCCTGGTTTACTTGGTGCAGCGCTTTGCTCGTGGGCTGTGTGTTGGTTCTCCCTTTGGGTTTCAGCTCCTTCTCTCTCCACAGTGAGCCTGAATCCTGCCTGGAAGGAGCTTGTGGCACAGAGGCCGCCCTCCGGCCTCATCTCGGCTCCCCTCCTCTGCTCCGTCCTCTCCCAGATCCTCATCTGCCTTGGCTTCCAGACACTGGGCTTCCTGTGGGCCAGGCAGCAGCCCTGGTATGAGACCTGGACCCCTCACTCAGAGTAAGTTGCTCCAAGGGGCCACGCCTGGGTCCATGGCGGGGGCAGGAGAGTTTCTCTTTGGAATCTATGGGACCCCACCTGCCCTTGGCGGACCACGTCCTTTTTGATGGTGGAGGATGTGTGTGTGTGGGGGGGGGGTGGTCCAGGAGGAACCATCTCAAAAGTGTCTGCCTCTTAATTTTGTTTTATTTCTTATTTCATAAAATTTATGTACCACTTGATTGTATATATAAGAAAAAGCCTCAAAGTGGTTTACAGAAAGAGAAAACATTTATTTATTTATTTATTTATTTTTTTAATGGTATTTATTAACGTTTCAAAGAAATTGCAAAAATAGAAAATATAAAATAAAAAATAAAAAGAACAAAAAATACAAAATATAGAAAAATAGAAAACAGTTAAAAACAAACCAGTCTTTCCATATCTTATCTTTCATTTACTTATTTCCCTGACCTCCTCACACCTCCCTTTTTTGTATTCTAATTCAATAGTTGTTTATTTATTTATTTAGACTCCATGCTAGTCTGTCTCAGAAGATAACAGAGGAGTGGGCCTCTGATTTAAAATACTCAAACAGATTAAAATGACCACAACTTTCCAGGCACCTGGACAGGCTTGTCTAAACAAGATGGTTCAGAGTCCAAGAGAGGCGCCTGTTTGATCTCCATAGGTAGGGAGTTCCAGAGGGCAGCTGCTGCCACACTAAATGATCTGAGTTCTTACAGATGAAGAGTGGGGCCCCTGGGGCCCCTGTAGCAGCGCCACCTTCCGCCAAGCGAAGCGATGGAGGGGGTGCAGGTGGGGTCAGGCGATCTCGCAGGTAGACTGGTCCCAAGTTGTTAAGGGCTTATGTACTAATAGCAACACTCTGGGTCCAGTAAACAGTAAAAGCAGCAATCATAGCAATAATAATACTTTATTTTATTTTGTCTTAACTAGTTGGGGCATCTTTTTACTTGCTCAAAATTGTTTGTTTTTTTAATTGATTGATCTAATATAGTTAATTGCAGCCCTTGAAACGATAGACTTACTTTCTCTAAGGACATTTAGGAGTGAGTTTGAGATGGACTTGCTGGCACCTCTCTGGGCCCTGCTGGCCTTGTCTCCGCTTGCTGGAGAAGCACCGAGAGATAGGCAGACAGACAGACAGACAGACAGACAGACAGACAGACAGACAAGTGTGTTAGAGATGCTGTAATTCCACCCCCCCCCCCAGACCAGCCCATCCCTATAGAAGCCACCGTCAAAGAAGATAAAGAAGATTGGTAAAGCAAATTAGTGATCTATGCAGGACATACTAGATAATTTGAAACCCAAGAAAGAAAAAGGACATTGATTTTTAAAAGAGGAAATGCTTAATGCATACCTTACAGGCTTGGTGTATAGGCTTTTACACTGGTTGAACTTTTAAAAGTCACTTGCAACAAGATGAATAAGGTTTTAAAGTTGGACTGTTAAGAATGTAAGATTTTATGGATGTGCATGAATAAGCGTAAAATAATGGAAGCAGGAGGGGGAGTGGAGGGAAGTCAATGAAGATGTATGATTTAAATTTTTGATTGCAATGTTCTTTTTTTGGTTTTTTGTTACGATATTTTATACACACACACACACACACACACACACACACACACACACTAATTCCTCCCCCCCCCCCCGGGTTTTGCAGCGCCTGCAATGTTTCTAGGGGTCCCTTTGCCAACGCCTCGCAGCACAAGAACAAGACCCTCCACGACGAGCACAACATCAGGAACTACGAGAACACGACGGTCTTCTTCATCTCCAGCTTCCAGTACCTCATTGTGGCTGTGGCCTTTTCCAAAGGGAGGCCCTTCAGGCAGCCTTGCTACAAAAACTGTACGTGTGCCAGAGTTTGGCCTTGGAGGGAGAAGGGGCCCCAAGCCAGAGCAGCGCTGATGGGAGGGGGCTCTGCAGGGGGGCATTTCCTGCAGGCACCCTCACGCTCCGTGGGGTTCAGCTTCCTTGCAGAGGAGGTGCTGCCATTCTTTGATGCCCCCTGCCCTGGAGAGAGAGAAGCAGTCAGGCTCTCGCCTCTGCTGGCGAAATTCCTTGCCGGAGGAGGGCAGAAAATGGCTGTGATTAGAGGGGCAGAAAGGAGCTATTAAAGGGCCTGTCGAAAGACCCTTCTCACTTATATATTGTGTATATTAAAATGGATAGCCGCTTTATCTTGTCAAAGGCAACCAACAGCAGCCAGCCAGCCAGCCAAGACCCCACATAGATACATTAGAAGCAAGGGGGGCAGGAAATCTAATACATTAAGAACACCCCACCCACATCTAAGAGGCCACAGATACAGACGAAAGGCCTGGTTATAGAGTAATTTTTTCTCCTGGCGTCTAAAGAGAGTTAGTGATGGTGCCAGGCAGGCCTCCCTGGGAGGAGCAGCCCACAAGTGGGGAGCCACTGCAGAAAAGGCCCGTTCTCATGTTGCCACCCTCCAGACTTATCATGGAGGGGGCTCTTCTGCACATTGGTGGGTGTTCTGGGAAGACTCCAGTTGGGCAGGGAGGGAGAGGGGGGCTCCTTGACTCCGAAGGGGTCAGGATAGGGAACGGGCTCCGGGAGATGCAACCTCTCAGCCTCCAAATTACGGCACAAGGAGATAGTTTTGCAGGGCTTTGCATGCTCAGAGGTGTCTCTCTTCTCCCCCTTCTCCCTCCCCTGCAGATCTCTTCGTTATCTCTGTGATCGTTCTGTATGCCTTCGTCCTTTTCGTCCTGCTGCATCCCCTGCAGCCCATCGACTGGTTCCTTGAGGTAAGCCCAGAAGAGGCCGCCCTTCCATTCCCTGGTGCCAGTCCCAGGGCCTCCCCCCCCCCCAGGGCAGCGCAAAGGGCTCCCAGTCGCTCCCCAGGCTGGGGCCGTGAAACCCCTTTGCCATAGGATCTTTGACGGTTTTTACAGTAACACCACCTGAGGCTTCACATGCATCAGGAATATCTTCTCCCTGCAAAATCAGATCAACCCCTTGGTGTGAGTGAGGGACTAGCTGCTCCTTAGAGGCCTTACAGAATTCCCCGCCCCAAAACATCTGTCCCTGCTGCCTTTCCAGTTCCTACATGCACCAGTGACTGGGTCACAAACTGCCATGTAAAGGCTCACTTCTGTGAGAGATCATTATAAAGATCTGAAGCAATTATGGGGTGTTCTGAGGCAGCGTTTGAATGTATATTAGTCTCTCCCCCTTGAGTCCACACATCATTAGAAATTTAAAAAATCATCCGCCTGGGAGTGCTTTCTAAGCTAATGCAAGAAAACGGTGTAATCCCACTCTTGGGGATGTTTTCTCCTGCCAAACATCTATTAAGACTTAAGTCCTAGTTTGAAATAATACCTGAGGGATCCTGCTGTCGTCATGTGGCCTCAGAATCATCCCCAATCCTCTCCATTCAGAACACGCTCAGGATCCCACCAGGTGCCTTTCCATGAAGTCATACAACTTTTTAAGAGTAGATGGTAGAAATTTGGCCTGGCCCAAGTTAGGGACCTGGGGAAGCACAGAAGCTGGATTCTTGGGCCTTCCATTGTGTGCATCGTCTCTGCTTGCCCTTTTCACGCTTGCACACGCTCGTCTCTTCTGCTTTGCAGCTGGTCTGCGTGCCGTATCCGTGGCGAGTCCGGATTCTCCTCATCGTTGTCGTCAACGCCTTTGTCTCCCTTCTGGTGGAGGTGAGTCCTGGCAGCGTTTGGAGCGCTTTCTCTGGCCAGGTTGGAGACAGTGGCTGCGTGTTTTCTGCTTAAAATCTCGGTCCAGCAGGCAGGGTTCTGATTTGCACAAAGCCCCACGAAGGGTTAGGGGGGGCGTTTCTTTCAGACCCTCCTTTGTCAGTGCCAGTGTTCTGGGATGGCGGGTGTTGGTGGTGGACCCTGTGAGGTGTCTTAAGTATATAACCTATGCGTATTTGTTCCATTATTCTGCCCTCCACTATTTGCTCAAGAAGGGGGGGGGGGAGCAGGGCACATGAAATCCGTCAGCCACCACCTCTCTCTGGCTTCCGGATCCCAAAACATCTAGCGTATCTGTGCAGCCACCGTGACAGGAAATTGCCACTGCCCCACATGCCACATTTCTTCTGCGCTCTTCCCTGTGCCCACTCCCGGCTGTGCCAGAGCCCCAATTCCGCCCACGCTCTGGGACTGGGAACAGCCAGTCAGCCCCTCAGTGATGAGTTGGAAGCCCCTGGCAGGTGGAAGCGTTGAACGGATCTCTGCCTGATCTCTGCCAGCCCAGTTGTTGGAAAACATCAGGCCAGTCAGTCAGGAGAAGTGCAAACAAGGACACGCTTCTCAGTCCAGGTCTGACCAACAGAACTGAAAGGATAGTTTGGGGTTTGCCCCATAGCGAGGGGGAGAGTGTCGCTCTGGGGCTCAAATCCCACTTGCAGGTTTCCCATTTAGTTGGCCACTGTGAGAAGAGGATACTGGGGCAGGTGGGCCGTGGGCCCGATCCAGCAGGCCCTTCTGATGTCCTTCCCTCTTTCCACGAGGCCTGGGCCAGAGACCCCACCCAGGCACCCCCCCCCCCCCGCCTTTCCCAAGAGCCGAGCGTTTGCTAGTCCTGCCCTGAGAGAGAGAGGCCTTTGTGCTGCTTTCTTCTGCCCCGACTGTGCTGTTGTTGTGACCTTCTTCTCGCTAACCTGCAATGATGGCTGCTCTTCTTGATTCTTCCTCTTCCCCGGAACACACCACAGAATTTCCTCCTTGACACCATCCTTTGGAAAGTTGTCTTCCACCGAGACAAGCAAGGGGAAAACCGCCTAGGCTCCTCCTCCTCCTCCTCTTCTTCCTTCTCCTCTTCCTCCCACCCATCACAGGTTGGAACACTGTGCTTTACTCTCCCTTGTCCACGCATGACACCCTCACGGCTGGGGACGGGGTGGGTTTGTATGCTGGGGGGCGGGAGGGCCCACGGAGTTTGCCAGCCCCGGGGCCCGCCGGGTGCCTTGGCCCACAGCTCCCACCAGTCCCAGGCACGCTGCGCTGGCTGGGGGGAGTTGTAGCACAGTGCCTGCTCCGACCCCTCTCTGGAGCCCTGCAGAGCCAGGACTGCCAGTCGGGAGACCAGCCTTCCTCGCCCTCGGGACCCCAGAGGTGGTTGGACTACAACTCCCATCATTCCCGGCCAGCGTGGTCAGGGAAAACGGGGGCTGCAATTCAGAAACATCTGGGGATCCAAGGCCCGGGAAGGCGGAGCCCGGGGTCCGACTCTGTGTCCACCCACTTCCTCTTCAGAGGGTATCAGGTTGGGCAGGTCTGGGGGTCTCCCTTTCCCTAAGCCTGTGAATGTCTTGCCAGTGTCCTTAAAGGGGGGGCTTTAAACAGCCTCCTTGTGGTGCTCACTGAAGGCCAGGGGGGTCCAGGGGAAGGGGGGCTGTTAATTTGCATCAGGGCCAAGTTTTGGGGTGTTGGGGTTCTCCTCAGGGTCTCTGCCGCCCCCTGTCCCTTCCCCCAGAAAGAGCAGGGTGGCATACGCGTTCATCACAACAACCCTGTGAGGTAGGTTAGGCTGAGGAGAGCAGACCCTGACGGAGGGAACGTTTCGAACCCAGGTTTTAAGGATGAAGTGGGGGAAAGCTCAGGGCAGGGGCTGCCCATCTCCCGCCCCAAGGAGAAGAAGGAGGGGTGGGGTGTTCCCCAAGGAGATCCCTGAAGGGGAAGATCTCCTGGGCTCAGGAGCAAGGAAGCTCTGCCCGGGTCAGGCTGGACCACAGCTGCTGTTGTTCTGGATTCTGACTGGGCGCAGCTCAGGTGATGTGACACCCGCCCTCCATGTCAGCCACAGGCCTGCTCCCAACTGCTGAAATTCAGGCAGCCTGAGAGCTATAGATATATAGAGACAGGGTGAGGACATGGCGGCTGGGCAATGTGTGTTTGGTGGCAGCAGGCGGGCACAGAGAGTGGTGCTTCACACCATGGCCTGCCACCTCCAGTCCTGTGGCTCCCTCAGGCACATGTTTCTGGGGCATCTGGCACTGCACTGCTGCCACGGGGCGCTGCCTGCCCTGGGCAGGTGGGGGTGCACCTGGCCTCTGCCCTTGGCTGTGGGGTCTCACCCTCTCTCTCTCCCTCCAGGAGGCCTTGGGGTGCTGCCGCGGCTGCGCCCTCCCCTCGCTGCTGGGCTTCCGGAAGAGGAAGAAGCCCCCGAAAGCCAAATACGTTCACTTGGCCCAGGAGCTGCTGGTGGACCCCGAGTGGCCGCCCAGGCCCTGCACCACGACGGAGGCCAAGGCCCCCCCTGCCCACCAGAACGGCGCCTGCCAGGTCATCACCGTCACGTAGCAGCAGCCTGGCTGCTTGCCCTCTCTGGAGACACTTCCGCCTGCGGAGCACTGGTTCGGGGCCCTCAGGCCGCCCCCCCTCGCCCCCCTCCATCCCTGGAGTTCAGCGTTCCGTCGAGAGAGAACTTTTCACAAGCAATGCAAAACGTTGGGTGTTTTTCCAGCCGGCTTCTCCGAGCCTCATTCCGCTGGCCAGTTCTGGGCTCAGGCTCTGCTCCTCTCGCCCCTGGGGGCAGATCTGGGCTCAGGGCAGCCCTGGCATAGCGCTGGTTCCTTCCACCTCGGAGGCTGGCCTGGGGGACTTGTGGAGCCCAGCAAGGAGGGGGTGAGTTGCCCTTACCAGAAAGTGTGGGTGTTGTGTGTGTTTGCCAAGCTTGGTGCTGGATGCCTCTGGTCTGCAGTGCGCTGCGGAGCCTGGCCCCGGCCACCTTGCGTGGAGCAGAGGGTGCCGGACGTCACGGTTAGTTTCCAAGTCCCCTCCTGGCACCCCCTGCTCTGTGCCAAGGCCCAGCAGTCCCTGCGCCCGACTCGGCTTCGCTACAGACTCTGTGCAGGAAGCAGGCAAAGCATCCGCCACGCTGGCTCAGCCATGTTCCTTATTGAGAAACAGGAAAAAGAACTGCTCCACCCTCAGCACCAAGTGCTTTAAATCTGCTGAGGCCACGCTAGGTCTCTGGCCTGTTTACACACACGTGTGCGCGCACACTGAGTTGCTCCAGGGGCCAAGGATCATTTGGCTACTCCTGGCTCCTGGGTGCCAAGGGCTGACCCCCCTCCCTTCCCCAGGCTCTGCCTCCATCCGCAGAGGCCCCTTGGCTTCTGTGGCTGGGCCTCCCTCCGGCCGTGGGGCACCCACCCCATCTGTGTGTGGGGGGGTCTTTGCTTTTGAAGTTCAAGCCCAGGGGCCCTGATCCTGCCCTGGGGCTGCTGATGCCCATGGCAGAGAGGAGCCTTGCAGAGGAGCCAGCCCACGCATTGGGAGGGGCACCTGCAGAGCCTTCAAGGAGGAAATGACCCTCCGCGGACAGCGCCTCTGGAGCGGCAGCAAAACAGCCGGGTCCATTTCCTGCCGTTTTATACCTCAACAAAAAGGTGTTGGAAGCAGCGTCTGGGAGGCTCCTGGCCCCCGAGTCCTCCTCTTGCAGGGGCCTGGCCCCCAAGGGGGCAAACGCCTTTGGCCTCTGCCGCCTGCTTCCCTCCCCGGCTGCCGGGCGTCCTTCCCACCTGGTGCTGCATCATGGAGGGGGGTTGGGATCTGGTGCTCTGACACCTCGGGGTGCGAGTGCGAGCTGCCTCCTCTCGCTGGAGCAGGTTGACGTAGCCTACAGCAGCAGCAGCAACTTTCTCTCTCTCCCCTGTTCAAAATGCACGGTTATTTTGCTTAAAAAGAAGGAAGAGATCCATGAAGCTATGCATCTTTTGACCTTGGGACTGTGACTTGGCCAGCACTTCATCTGACTGTACAGTAGCTCCATTTGTGTGTGAGAGAGAGGCAGAGAGAGCGTGTTGCGTTTAAGGAACAATGCAGGAGAAGTCCTGGCCAGGGGAAGGGAAGGTGTGTCTGTTTCAAGGAGTCTCGCTTGCCGCCCCCGTGCTTCCCAGGGGAAAACTGCTGGGAAGCAAAAATCTGGGACTGTCCTGGGCAGCCAGGTCTCACTAAGGATCTTTGGGGCTGGGAGAAGCCATTTGTCAATGTGGTGGCGAGAAGAGATCTGGCCTGGGAGTTTGGGGCCCGTTTGCTTTTGGCCTCCCTGAGATCTGGGCTGGGGTTTAGCCACTGTTCCTCTTGGGGCGAGCTTGAAAAAGAGGTTCGTCTTCTGGCCTCCGGAATCCAGCTTGCACGCCAAAATTCTGAGTTGGTATTTTTTTAAAAAATAAATAAATTGAGGACTCCTTTTCTTGCTGAATCTTCCTCAAAAGCTTATGAATTCAGGTGAACAAGATGGTTTAATGGGGCCCCTCCAACACTCCGGAAAGTTGTTTTGCCTTTCTGCAGTCAAATCCAGGGTCACGTCGAGAACTTGGAATCTGAGTTCCTTATTAAATTATTTGCGTTTTGTGGACCTAAAGTCTAAATTTGTCCTTCTTTGTGTCAGGATTGTAAATATGGCCAATTAAATATTTTTAATTTAATTTTAATTATTATTATTTATGCACATATCTAAAGGACTAGCTCAAGAGAAGAATAACCAGATTTTAAAATGATATATATAGATATATATCGGGATCCCTCAGGGTTATTTTTAAAGCTTTTATCTTCTTCCCTTACCAGGTAGCTAATGATACGGTCATAGGATCTCTGGGTGCCCCTTTCCATGTGCCTGTATGTCTTTGGGGGTAGCGATGGGGCACATCTCTCCCCAGTCAAGGCTTGCACATGCGACTGGGGACGGCTCCCTGGGGCTCCAGCCTTCACGGTGGAGCCTGAAAAGTGTGTGTGTGTGTCTATTTGTGCGTGTGCCCTTCCGGTTATTAGTGCTAAAATTCTACTGTAGAATACAATGCAAAAAAAGCCACTTGATTCAAAAGTGGAGAATCAATTTCTTATTGCAATCTTCACATTGGATACTTTTGAACAAAATTGCACTCATTTTAAAATTTATTTATTTTTAGTAGAGAGCATTTATGAGGATTGCCCTCCTAACTGGATGAGTTAATCTACTGTAGTTATCAGGACTGTGTCTGCACAGGATCCGAGTGAAAGAGATGAAGAATCCTTTTTCTTAAATGCTGCAAGTTCCTTCTGAAACGGTTTCCTCAGTTGTCTCAGGCCTCGAGACTTGAGAAGAGCTCCATGACTTTATCCCTCAAAAATCCCCGTTCCGAAATGAAATGTTTGTATATTAGAATACAAGTTTTATTTAATGGCTCCGTCTGACATGCTAGCTTTATGCCACATAATGTCAGGCTTTTAAAAACCCCATTTCCAATGAACTTCTAAACTCTGGGGTCGATGACGCAGCCCCACCGCCAGCTCCTCAGGTTCAGTTGATGGACGAGACCCGGCGGTCTCAGAAGGTTCCAGAAACCGGCCCCTTCGTTCCAGGGGCGCCGGCCGTCTTCCTCCAGGAAATGTCTGTTTGTGCTGCTTTTATAAAGGTACCGGTTGTAATAAAGGCATTTTGTGTCATTGTACATAGTCATAGCCCTGTAAAATCTTTTGTGTGCGTGTGATTTAAGCTATTTGAAATAAAGTTGTGATTCGCTTGCCCTTTCCATCCCCTGCCCCTTCATTTCCCTCCCACCACGGAAAAGGAGTTTTCCTCCACTCTCAGGTCCTCCCGTAACCCGGGACTCTCTCAAGCCGTTCTCGAGAGGAAACCTGTTGGTTGGCCTTTCTGGCAAGCTGAAGACCACGGTGTCGCATGGCTCCATTCCGGGGGAAAGAGATGAAGTCATGTGAAGTGGTCAACATGGAGCTTGCAGAGATCTTGCAGAGGAGGGGGGCAAAGGCGAAATGAGCCGCGGCCGATGAAGTCACTGCAAAAAGGGCCAAGTGATGTGATTGCGGACAAATGAAAAACCCAACTTTGCCTGCCTTGAGCTGGGCGGCGGTGGGGGAGACTGGTTTGGCTGTTGCTCAACCTGGGAAGGAATCTTGTGCTTGTGAAAATTACACCCAAAGAACACAAAGTTTGAGGTTTGCTAAAAAGCCTCAGCGAGCAGGTCATGGGGCTTGTGCAGGAGAGAGAGGTGGGCACCCACAAACTCATGGAGGGGGAGGGCTGTTGTGGCCCTGCTGTGCCATCATAGATACGCAGAGGAGGAAGGGGCACCCAGGGTCATCTAGGGTCATCTAGTCCAACCCCCTGCAAGGCAGGATCTCCTACCAGACGCTGCTCTGCAAATGTGCTAGCTGCTCCACAACTAGACCTGGAGGCGGCAAGGCTTCTGGATCCCAGTTGCTGGAAGCCATGGGAGAGAAGAGGCTCTTGCAGTCGCATCCGACTTGCCGGTTTCCCACAGGCCACTGTGAGAAGAGGATGTTGCGCTAGATGAGCCATGGGCCTGATCCAGCCTGCTCTTACGCTCATTCCTGGATCATGAAGGCTGCAATGTATGTGTGCATCCCTCCTGTTCTGGAGGGCTGAGCCTTTGGCACAAGAGTCGGGCAGTTTTCTGGATGCTTGGCCGAGGCTGCAGTTTTCAGAAGACCTTTGTGGCTTCCTCTGTTGGTGGCTGAGTGGAGCCGGCTTCAGATTTGGCCTGGCGGGTTGCTGACCGGTGGGGGGGGGAGATTTGCAGACTTGGGGCTGCCTGAATATATTCTAGCTCGCCCCACCCAGCAGAATTTGGGTTTAATGACTTGGTGGTTCCTTTCCACCTTGTGCCAAAGACCAGCTTCTTGACGATGCTTGGGCTGAAGGGGAAATGCAGAAAGAGCCTTGCTGAGAAAGTGCTTTTTGTCAACTCTCACATCCCCTTTCCCACAAATGGCCAACCTGGTGTCCTTGGGAAGCCCCCCAAGCAGGAGGCGAGCCATGGGGGCCTCCCCCCCCAGGCTCTGGAGTCAGAATTATAGGGTTGGAAGGCACCAAAAGGGTCATCAAGAGGGGGGTGACCCCAGAGAGCTGGAAGCCAGGACCAGGTTGCTTTTCTCCCTCCTGCTTGCCTAGGTTCATCCAACCCCTTCCAAACCCCACCAAGGGAGTGGTCGCTGCCCCATCTTGGGCTGAGGGGTCCCATTGCCCGGTTGAGACTTTCAGGTTTTCATTTCAGGATTTATTCCCAGAGCCGCTTCATAGCTAACCTTTGTGGAGCTGGCCGGTTTTGGCCCAGAGTGAGAGGCCATGTGGGATCCTGTGGTTCACGGCTGATTCTTCCCCCATGATGCGATTCCTCCTTTGTATTCATTGCTGGGTCTTCAGCCAGAACCGTTTATAAGAAGGTTCACTTAAATGAAACCTGAACCCTCTGAGCTGAAAATCTGAGGATGTTTCCCTGCTGGGATAACTTGGTCCTGGCATCACCCAGAAGGAGGAAGTGTGCTCAGCAACCTTCTGAGCATCAGATTAGCCCAGTGATTCCCCAAGTGTGTGGTGGCGCCCCCTGAGGGATGGGTGCTTAAAGGCAGGGGGGCAGGGGGGCGCTGGAGGTATAAGTGTCTAGCAGACAAACAGCTGGTATCACTAAATCAAGCTCATCAGTTTTGTTGAATTAATTAAATAGTTTTATTCCTGCATTGCCGGGGGTTGGGCTGGATGACCCTTGGGTCCCTTTCTGCGATTCTATGTATTGGACTTTGAATAAATGTGCACTTAATTGTTTCTGCTTTGAATCTTAGTGTCATGCAAAGTGATGTTCTGAATACAGCTTTTTATAGGTTAGGGCTGCAGGTGCCAGGGAAGAGTTTATGGAGCAGCCAAGGGGGCAGGGGCCAAAAGAAGTTTGGGAACCACTGGCTTATCCTGAAGGAAAGTCAGCGCAGGTTGAAGAGCAGTCTAGGAAACCTGGAGTTCCCCACTCCTTTTCCCCAGGCAGACGCGTCGGCCTCCAGAGCCAGCAGAGTTACAAACATCCTCAGTTCTTTCCAAAAGGGCTGAGTCCACTTCCGAGCGTGCATTGCATCAGGCAAGTAGGAAATTCCAGCGTCCTGTTGATTTATACCCATTGACCTCTCAGGGCAGGATTTGCCCCCCAGGGCTGCTCCTCCGCTCCCCCTTTCAGCCAAGAGGAGTATTGCAGGGCTACTGTGTCCTTAGAGACGCTGCTCCAGAATTAAAACCCATGACCTTCACTGGGCATCCTCACCAACCAGACCCAACAGGAACCAGAATTACAGACCTGGCAGTTGGGCTTTTGTTTCTGGCTGATAACTTGCATCTCGCAGCTTGTCCTTCTTTCTTCCAAGAGACTTTTGCAAGAGACCCTTCAAAGGTTTTGTAAATCTAAAGACCCTGAAGAACAAAAAGTTACGGCATCTGCCCAGAGGTGGGCTTGATGAGGAAGAGCTGCAGTGCAGAGCAGAAGAATAAGGCCCACGCTCTTGGGCTCCGCCTCCTGGCAATGCTCTCTGCGTGGCTTCCTGGGAGTAAGCGCCATGGCGTTCAGGGAGGCTTCTGAGTGCAGGAAACACCACAGAGGTAGAGGGAAAGATCTTCAGGCACCTGAAATGCACCCGTTTGCTTTTAATAATACAGTGGCACCTCGGTAAGATGCAACAGCGCATCTGCGCATGCGCGGGTTGCGTTTTGCCCCTTCCGCACATGCGCATGACGTCATTTTGAGCGTCTGCGCATGCGCAAGCTGTGAAACCCAGAAGTAGCGCACTACTTCTGGGTCACCACGGAGTGCAACCCAAAAATACTTATCCCGAATCGTATTTATCCCAAGGTATGACTGTAATAATAATAATAATAATAATAATAATAATAATAATAATAATTTGTTATTTATACCCGCAGCTTCCAACAAAATATTAAAATACAGTAGTCCATCAAACATTAAAAGCTTCCCTAAACAGGTCTGCCTTCAGAAAGTCAAACCACCCTGCAAAGAAGCTGCTTGCCAAACAGCTGCTGGCATGAAAAGGAGTGAAAGGAGAGAAATTTCCAGCCTGATTCTCTTGCTTCCTCTGTGCTAACTTGTCGCAAACACATGTAAAATCTTCCTTATCCAAGTGTGGTGCTGCAGCAAACGTCCTCATTTGTTCCTCTTGATGTGGCGAGGAAGAAAAAATCCAGCCCTCTAGAGTTTGTGCTCTGCCACTTTCCTCTCCCTGCTATAACAATAACAATAATTTATTATTTATAACCCGCCCATTTGGCTGGGTTTCCCCAGCCACTCTGGGCGGCTTCCAACAAAATATTAAAAATACAATAAAACATCAGTCATTAAAAACTTCTCTCAGCAGGGCTGCCTTCATATGTATTCTAAAAGTCAGGTAGTTGTTTATTTCCTTGACATCTGAAGACTGGAGAGCAGCCAATGACATCCTGGGGGAGGAGGTGCTTCACACCCAAGAATGCCCCCTCCAGCTGCGAGAACATTGGAACGGTCCAAGTAATACACTGGCAAATTCAGGTTGCACAACTGGAGCGACTTTGGTGCTCTTGCACAGCAGATGCCCTCGTGTTTCCCCCTCCATCAAACCTTTTGTGGTAAGGGAACTGATGACAAGCGACTTAGGAAAGGGATGGCATGAGCCTTTGTTTGACATGATTTCTTTAACCTCCCTGGACACAAATCAGAATGAATTCTCAGTGATGGGTGTCATCTGACCTTCTGCACTGCAGCGGGCTGGACTGGATGACCCTTGGGGTCCCTTCCAGTGCTACAATCTACAATTCCAAGAGAGCTGTGGGTGGGATCCGGCACTCTCCTAACAAGCCCCTGTTGCCTGCACTGAAGTGGGATTCACCTGGCTGCCCAGCTGGCATATGATGGCATGGCACAGGAGAGGAGAGACCCCATCCTCAGGCATGGATGTTTGCCTCCTGGCCTGGCCTGATCCTGCTCTACGGGCTCCCATTGTGCAGCCCTGCTGGCCATGCCTGTGTGGTCAAGGCAGTGTGCAGCCAGCTCTCCCCCCCCCCCCCCGGCAGCTGATTTTAGCAGCTGTTCTCATGCAGAAGGCAGCTGGCTCTCCCAAGGGTGCCGTAAGCCGGGGTGGGGGCTGCTGGGAGGGAGCCAGGCGCTCCGTGGCGTGGGAAGGTCCTGATGAGGAGCAGGCAGGTCAGCTGGCCGGTGGTCAGGCTGCCCCAGACCTCTCTCTTCAGACAGAGAGCGGAAGCACGAGAGGATTGCTCATCGCTGGGCTGCTGGGCACGCGGGGTTCTCCTGAGCAGAAAGAGAGAACAGATGAAGGAAAGTCCTTCCTCATGCAGTTCAACTGTGGAACTCCCTGCCACTGGAGGCAGCGATGGCCACCAACCTGGATGGCTTTAAAAGAGGATTAGGCAAATTCAGGGGGGATAATTTCCTGCTCTGCCTCCCCAGCAATGAAGGCAGCGATGCTTCTGGATACCAGTTGCCTGAAACCGCAGGAGGGGAGAGTTGCTTGTGCGCTGGGATCCTGCTTCTGGGCTTCCCTTTGAGGCATCTGATTGGAAGGAGAGTGAAGACATCTTGCCAGTGTGACCTCTCCACCTCGAATGAAGCCCAAAGAGGTGGACGCCATAGCTTTGCTTGACAGCCCTGGGCAACACCTGGCAGGGGTCTTGTGGCTGAGGGGGCACCTGGTGGGGTAATTTTAGCCACTGAAGAATCCCTGGCAGATGGCCGTCCAACCTCTGCTTCAAAACCTCCAAGGAAAGAGAGTCCACCCGCACCTCAGGGAGTCCGTTCCCCGGCTGGCCGGCTCCTGCCCTCACAAAGTTCTTCCTGGTGTTCCTGCAGAATCCCCTTCCTTCCCATTTGAACGGGTTGGTTCAAGTCCCATCCTCTAGCGGAGCAGCAGAAAGCAAGCAGCCTTTCAGGTCTCCTGTCGCCTCTTGGTTTCCCCCAGGCCAAACACCCCCACTCCCTCAACCGTGGGGGTCCCACTCTACCATTCTGTGGTAGATTCTTTGAAGGGTCCCAGCTACTAATCTCACGAGTAATCTGGCAGCTGAAGACATCTGCAGAGCCCTCTGATCTCAAGCGCTGCTGGAAGGGATCCCCTGTAGGCAGACCCCGAGTCTCATGCAATATTCCTTCTCTCTGCTCCTCCTTCTCCTGGCTTTGCTCTCCTCCTCTGCGCTTTGCACAACTCCAGGACACTCCTGGGTAGGAAGTTCTTCCAAAGCCGGGCCCTCTTGCTGGAAGAGCACGTAGTTTCATCCTTGGTCAAACAACGGCTTGGCAACATGACACAGAACAGAGCTGCTCTGGAGAATGTTTATTTCCTCCCCCCCCTAAGTATCTCCAGATGTTCCTGACGTGCCCGGACCACCTCCGTCTCTGCTGAAGGGGAACAGGGTCCTTCTGCGTGTGGGGAAGGGTGTTTGGGGGCTGCCCTCCTGCCTCCCCCAGTCACTGCCCCCGCCTGCAGCTCCCAAGGGGAGGCAGGTGAACAGATGCTCTCCCGGAGAGGGGCAGGGATGTCTCCCCCTGAGCCGGCCTGGCCCTTCTCAAGGCTGTGTTTTGGAGCCCAAGGCGCAGCAGTTGGAGTGCAGCCTGGGAAGGAGTGCCGCTCGCTCTCAGAGCATATGCTTGGGATGCAGAAGGCGTCCAATCCTTGGCAGCATTGCCAGGCAAGGCCAGGAGAGAGGCTCCTTCCTGAAATACGGGAGACCTGCTGCCAGCCAGTGTATATGCCACTGAGCGAGAATCACAGAACTGTCGAGTTTGAAGGCACCTTAGGGGTCATCTAGTCCAACCCCCTGCAAGGCAGGAATCAAGCTAAAGGGTCTCTGATGGACGGCCACCCAACCTTGGTTCAGAAACCTCCCATGAAGGGAGCCTGTTCCACTGCCAAACAGCTCTTGCCCTCCTAATTTTGAGTCAGAATCCCCTTCCGTGCCATCTGAATCCATTGGTTCAGGTGCTGAAGACAAGCTTGCGCCGCCTTCTGTGGGGCAGCCCTCCAGGTACCTGAAGGTGGCTCCCATGACTCGGGACAAGCCAGCTCCCTCGGCTCTCTTCACCAGCTCAGGCCGGCAGAGCAAAGGGCGCCTGGCCAAGCCCTGTCAGAGGGGCAGGCTGGGACCTGGGAGACTGTGAAGCTCCCTGGGTGTGACCCCAGGCCACTCCCTGCCTCTCAGCCTGACCTCCCTCATAGGGCTGTTGTGGGGATTACATGAGGAGGGGGAGAAGGGAGAAAGGTGGGAGATAAATATAGCCATGAATGAAGAAGCATCTCCACCCCCATCATCCAGCTCCGAGGGCCTTCTGGCAGTTCCCTCCCTGCGAGAAGTGAGGCTACAGGGAACCAGGCAGAGGGCCTTCTTGGTGGTGGCACCTGCCCTGTGGAACGCCCTCCCACCAGATGTCAAGGAAATAAACAACTACCTGACTTTTAGAAGACATCTGTTCAGGGAAGTTTTTAATATTTGATGTTTTATTCTGTTTTTAATCTGTTGGGAGCTGCCCAGAGTGGCTGGGTGGGGTAATAATAATAATAATAATAATAATAATAATAATAATAATATCTGTTGCTGCATTGGCAAACGGTGACCCGTTGAGCATCATTGCATCTGATCACTTTCCCTCTGTGCCTGGATTGCGCCATCATTGTGGTGACGGCGTCTCCTTGCATGCTTTGTCACATGCCGGCCCCCCCGTTTGACCTGTGTCCATCACCAACGCCCACTGAGAAGTGCATAGTCAAATGAGGAATTGCTGCCTTCTGCTCCTGCTTCAGCAGACATTAACTGCAAGGGTGGGGCGGTCTGGGGGTGACACAGCAAACCCTCCAGGAGGACCTTTGTTCTGTCCCACAACCCCAGCCACCCAGGGTCACAGTTTCCAAAAAGGGCTGAGATGGGCCAATCTCAGGGGGTGGGGATTAGCTGCCTCCAAAACTCACGCGAAGGAGATCTGGCACGGAGGTTAGAGAATCATAGAATTGTAGAGTTGGGAGGGACCCGGGGGTCATCTAGTCCAACCCCTGCCATGCAGGTTGAGGGTCCAAATTTCTTCTTTGCCACTGGAAGCCCCACAGCCACAAAATCAGGCCTTTAAAAGCGTCCCTCTGCCCGGTGGGGTGAGCCCAGCCTGGAAGAGATGTAGCGCCCAGGCTGTGGGTGCATCTTACATTGAAAGCACTCCACCAAGAATTCTGAGAACTATAGTTTCTTAAGGGTGGTCAGATGGCCACCTGCCCGGGATTCTCTAGCTGTGATTCTTGCAGTGCTGGGGTTGGACTAGATGAGCCTTGGGGGTCCCTTCAACTCTTAAGGTTCTATGAAAGTCGAGGTAGGGACAGGCTTAGGTGTTTGAGGCTTCCTCCAGGCAGGCTTAACTCCCCCCTCCCCCCTAGTAACCAACTGCAGATTTGCGTTACCACTTGGTCGCTTCACACACACACACACACACACCCCAATTATCCAATTGTAGACACTGATGAAGATGGTCAGGCAGAAGGAACAGCCTCAAGGAAGTGGGCTGGCAGGAAGCAGCAAACAGATGGCTTAAAGTTGTGCAAATATTTTCAGCAAAAGAACAAGAAGAATTTAGCACTAATTAGATGAGCAGTGCTTCTGAAATAATGTGACAATGTGTCAAAGTGCCAAGCAGCAGCCAGGGGCTCCCCTGCCGAAAACAAAGGATCCCTGTGCAGGTCCAGGGCCTGCTTCCTAGAGGAGGGCTCAGGTGATCTCAGGTGATCTTGGGGGGGGGGAGCAGGGCAGGGCTGGCTGCTGTCCCCTTCCCCCAAAAAGGGAGTGAGCAAAATGCCGCTCTTTATTTAGGGAGTCAATGCCAGGGACTCCCTTGTCCTTGGGAGCGGGGGGGGGGGTTGTGCTTACCTGGGACACAAAACATTTGAAAGGGGGGCTTTCTGAGCTTATAAGGTCTCTCTGGGGGCTCTTGAGAGCTCTTGAAAGGCCTGAAAGAGGCAGACCATCACCCAGGGAGGGATGTCCTTCCTTGGGCACCACAATAGTTGTAAGAACATGGAATATGGAGCAAGGGGGGAACTCTCCTTCGTGGGAGGTTTTTGAAGAGAAGTTGGCTGGCTACCTGTTGAGAATTCTTTAGCTGTGATTCCTGAATTGCAGGGGTTGGGATAAATGACCCTCTGGTGTCCCTTCTAACTCTACAATTCCCTGAGTCAACTATTCTATGCTACAGAGACAGCTGGTTTATTCCCCCTGGCCCACTGTGGCTGCCGGACGGTCCGGCAGAAGTTCTGCAGCATAATTACATTTGGAAAGGCAAGCTCCCCAAAGCCATTTGCCTCTTGCAGAAACCGAGAAAGTCTGCAGAGCCGTCTTTTCAGCCTTTGCCTTTGCTCTGCCAGTTGCAGGGTAAGCAAGATGAGCGCCATCCTTAGTTGGGTCTTGGCTCAGCCATGGCCTGGAATGGAATTCAGCCCTGCTGGACATTGACTCCCCAAGCAGAGAAGTCCTGGGAGATCCAGAATCAGAGGGTGATGGTTTCCCAAAGATGAAGAGGTTAAATGTGCAATGATTAGGTGGGTGCAAGATTTAGGACATAAAATACAAATGGAAGACCGGGGAAAATTATGGAAAATGAACCTAAAGTTCACTGATTGCACAATGCTAAAAAAGAGAATTATATGAAAATGATGTATCGATGGTATATTATGCCTGTAAAAATGGCAAAAATGCATAGAACAGGCTGTAACAAATGTTGGAAGTGTAAAGAAAAAGAAGGTACATTCTTTCATATGTGGTGGAATTGCAAACTAATTAAAAACTATTGGGAAATGATTTATAATGAAATGAAATGAATCTTTAAAATGACCTTTGTTAAAAGACCAGAAGCCTTTTTGTTAGACATTAGAGGACAAGACTTGCCAAGGGAACAGAAGAAACTATTCATGTATGCTACAGCAGCGGCTAGGATAATAATAATAATAATAATAATAATAATAATAATAATAATAACAACAACAACAACAACTTTTATTTATATCCCGCCCTCCCCAGCTGAAGCTGGGCTCAGGGCGGCTAGGATATTACTAGCCCCCAAATGGAAAGATGACAAGATACCAACTAAAGAAGAATGGCAAGAAAAACTGATGGACTGTGCGGAAATGGCGAAACTAACAGGAAAAAATAGAAACAAAGACAATAGAGACTTTAAAAAAGACTCTGAACCATTATGTTGACTTTACAGAAATATTGTATAGAAGTGGACTCACTAGCAGGGTTTGATTAAACACAACGTACAAAACAGATAATCTGAAAACAATTATAATATAAAAATGACAGAAACGGAGGGTGATAGGAAGGGAAGGTGTTTGGCCCCTTCCTTGTTGCCTCAAGGCTTTGTGCAAAACCAGCTGCCCCATGGATCTTCTGATGGACCTCTTACATGGCCCGCTCCCTGGGACCCTGGGTGCCCCACGAAGGGGTTGAGCACCCACACATTTCGGTGCCAGGGCCATGCATGCTGCATGACACCCACGGCCTCGGGTACCCACGGTTGTGGGACCAAGCTGGCCCTCCTGCATGATGGTGGGGCTGGTCCTCCAGTTCATCCTGCAGGAAGTTGGGCTGGCCTTGAGCTGTCTTGGGAGAACAACTCTGCTTTGCCTGCCTGGTTCTCCTCTGCAGTAACATCTGAACCTTTGAGCTAACAAGTCCCATCACTTGGCTCACGTGGGGTTTGGGGTGAGGTGGGGAGATCTCTCCCCCCCCCCCACTTCTGTTATTCAGAATCTCCATTCTTGAAGACAATGACTTTGGGGTGGCCAGACTCGGGAGGAGGGTTTTAAGGTTCCTGGTCCTGCTTGGCTGTTGGCTGAGAGGTGCTTTGCAGCTTGTGAATTCCCTGGAGGCCCTGTGTCCGCTGGGTGTGAGAGCAGACCTGGGCCAAGAGAGAAGGACCACCCACTCCCCTCTGTCTGACCCTCACTCCTCTCCATCTTGTCAAAGACAGATAACAGCCACAGGAACAACCTTTGCTACTTCCTCCCCTCATTGGAGGGGAATTTGCGGAGGAAGCTCTTCAATGGAATGACTGGGCTGCAGGAAAGCCTCTTGCAACACAGCCCATGTCCTGAGATTTGGGCTGCATGGAAAGGTTGCCGACATGCTTAGCCAGGAAGAAGCCTGGGGAAATCCAAGGTGGGCTTGACAACAGGAGGAACTGATGGAGCCTGTCATCGAGTAGCCTGTCATCTGCACATGCCCCAGAAAGGGGATGAGTAATCTGGCTCATTTGCTGGGTCAGACTCAGTGAGAAGAATCCCCTTTCGCATTCAGGATGAGGCAATCAGATTTTCCTATCACTGGCTGAACAAGGCATCCCTCACTTTAGAAGAACATAAGAAGAGCTGGGCCAAAACAAACAAGATGAATTTTAACAGGGAGAAATGTAAAGTATTGCACTTGGGCAAAAAAAATGAGAGGCACAAATACAAGATGGGTGACACCTGGCTTGAGAGCACTACATGTGAAAAGGATCTAGGAGTCTTGGTTGACCACAAACTAGACATGAGCCAACAGTGTGACGCGGCAGCTAAAAAAGCCAATGCAATTCTGGGCTGCATCAATAGGAGTATAGCATCTAGATCAAGGGAAGTAATAGTGCCACTGTATTCTGCTCTGGTCAGACCTCACCTGGAGTACTGTGTCCAGTTCTGGGCACCACAGTTCAAGAAGGACACTGACCAACTGGAACGTGTCCAGAGGAGGGCAACCAAGATGGTCAAAGGCCTGGAAACGATGCCTTATGAGGAACGGCTAAGGGAGCTGGGCATGTTTAGCCTGGAGAAGAGGAGGTTAAGGGGTGATATGATAGCCATGTTCAAATATATAAAAGGATGTCACATAGAGGAGGGAGAAAGGTTGTTTTCTGCTGCTCCAGAGAAGCAGACACGGAGCAATGGATCCAAACTACAAGAAAGAAGATTCCACCTAAACATTAGGAAGAACTTCCTGACAGTAAGAGCTGTTCGACAGTGGAATTTGCTGCCAAGGAGTGTGGTGGAGTCTCCTTCTTTGGAGGTCTTTAAGCAGAGGCTTGACAACCTGTCAGGGAACTGCCATCTGAGGAGCAGGAGGTGAAAGGGCTCACAGAGGGTGAGAGAGACCATTCAGCTGAGGAGGGAACCAGCAGGGGGAGAGGTGGAGTTCCAAGGGAAAGTGAGTCGGAGGGAGGGCTCAGAGACACTTCCAGCGAAAATAGTGGGGAGGTTTCAGGACCTCCCACAGGGACACCTACTCCTCGCCGGAAACTGTCACGCCGAGAGTCCAGAAGACGCGTTTCCGTTAAGGAGCTTTTATGCTGGAAGAAGTTCCGTAAACGCCCACTGTCCGATTCTACAAGTGACTGATGGAGCCATGCTTAAGGAGCTCCGTCACAGACAGAGGTTTGTGGACTTAGCCAAACTCTGAGGGACTAGGATTTTACGCACAAGCAGCTCACCATCCCATCACAGCAATCGGACAGTCCCTGAAAGCAGCTTGTGCAGAGAGGCATCATGAGCAACCCAGCCGGAGCCGGGGGAGCAGGAGGAGCTGGAGAGGGTCCAAGCCTGGAAGAAAGGTACAGGGTGTTGGAAGTCCAGCTAGCGCTGCGAACGGCGAGGCTAGAGGAAAGGAGGGCGCAGGATGCAGAAAAGGCAAAAGGCGCTACACTAGCAAGAAAGATGCCAGGATTGGTGCAGAAGTTTGGGGGGGACCCCAGGAACTATCAAGCCTTTAGGACAGAGATGCTCTCGAGCTGCAGTTTGACGACTTTCCCGACGAGGCATCGCGAGTGGCGTTTGTGATTGGCCATCTCGAAGGGGGGGCGAGAGACTGGGTTAGACCCCTGATGGCAGGGAATAGTGAAATGCTGAAGGACACGAGGAAGTTTTTTCGCGCCATGGATTTGATGTTTTCCAGCGAGATTGAACAGGGACTGGTGCGCAGACAATTGATGGCTTGTAAACAGGGTAGCCGATCGGTTCGTGAGTACTGGACTGAGTTTACAATGTTGATACATAAATTGGGGTGGGACCTATCGGCGGAACCCATTCAAATGCTTTTTGAAGAGGGGCTTTCTTCGGCGGTGAAAGACGAACTTTCCCGGGCGCCCAGGGCGGAGTCTGACCAAATCAGCTGACCAAATCAGCGCTGACCATTGGAGCGCGCCAGGAGGCAAGAGCCTTGGAGAAGCGGGAGGGGAAAGGAGAGCGTTGGAGGGATTTCCGCATTCCAGAGATTCCGGAGCCAAATTTCCCGCCAGGAGAGCCGATGGAAGTTGGAACAGCGCGCGCGCACGCAGTTTCAAATCCCAGTGAAGGGAGGAAGAAGGAGGGAAAGAGCACCAAGAAATGTTATCTCTGCCAGCAGCCAGGTCACTTTGCCAGAGTCTGCCCGCAAAGAAAGGAATGGCAAGGGATGGCGGGAGCTGTTGGGGGGAAGGAGGAGGGAGTCCAGGAGCCAGTAAAAGCCAACGCCTGGCTGCCACCGTCAGGGCACTGCAGCCAGGCCAAGGAGCAGTAAAAGTGCCCACTCCGGAACCTCCAAGACCAGCCCTGGTAATAGAGGTGTTGCTAGAGCTGGCAAACGGATACCCACTAAAGACAAAGGCGCTGTTGGACTCAGGCAGCTCCTGTAATTTTATGAGTAAGGAGTTTGCAGCTGAACACCAGATACAGATACTCCCTTTAAGCAACCCCCTGCAGGTGACCACGATCGATGGGAGGGAGCTGTTGGGAGGAGAAGTTAGCCTACAGACCGTCCCAATGGTTATGAGGGTGGCCAGGCACACCGAAAGGATAGCGTTCAATGTGGCCACCCTGGGAGGGGCTCCCGTCATTTTGGGAATGAGCTGGCTAGCGTTGCATGATCCGCTAGTGGGCTGGCATCAGAGAGTGGTTTCCTTTGGGTCAGCACATTGCCTGGAACACTGCAAAGAGGGGAAGGCTCCGGAAGGGGCAAAAGCCTTTCTAGCAGGGACGGAAGTAACGGACAAAGGGAAGGTGCCCAAACAATACGCTGACCTGAGCAAGGTCTTCAGCGAAAGGGAAGCAGATAAACTACCACCGCATAGAGACTTTGATTGCCAAATTAACCTGGTCCCTGGGGCCCAGCTCCCCGTGGGCAAGCTGTACGCCATGTCAGACAGGGAAATGCAGGAGTTAAGGGAGTTTATTGATAAAAACCTGAAGAGGGGCTTCATCAGAGAGTCCAGAGCGGTGGGGGGGAGCCCAGTGTTTTTTGTGGACAAAAGAAACACGGATAAACCCAGACTTGTAGTGGACTACCGGGCCCTAAATGCAGTGTCAGAACCAGTGGCTTTCCCCATGCCCAGAATTGATGACATTTTGACCAGGGTGAGGAAGGGAAAGATATTCACGAAACTGGACCTGAGAGGGGCATACAACCTGATACGAATAAGGAAAGGGGATGAATGGAAAACCACCATGTTCACCCCTTTGGGGGCTTTTGAATATTTAGTTATGCCATTCGGATTACAATCAGGCTCCGCATGTTTTCAATCGTTCATGAACCATGTCCTGGGACCTCTGCTCTACAAGAATTGCGTGGCCTTCCTCGATGACGTGCTGATATATTCAGAGAATGAGGAGCAGCATGTAAAGGATGTCAGGGAAGTGCTGAGCCAACTGCAAGCAAACCAGCTGTGGGTCAGTTTCACACCAAGGAGGTGGAATTCCTGGGGTACCGCTTATCAGACAAGGGATTAGCCATGGATCCAGGCAAGGTCCAGGCGGTGCTGGAATGGAAGACACCGAAAACGAAAAAGATGTGCAAAGGTTCTTAGGGTTTGGGAACTTTTACCGTAAATTCATCAAGAACTTTGCCCACTTAACGGCTCCCATCACGGACTGTCTAAGCAGCAAGAAGAAATTCGTTTGGACGGCGGAGGCGGAGCAAGCATTTGAGGAATTGAAAAGGGCATTCGCTTCGGAAGAACAACTCCTGCATGTGGATTTACAAAAACCCATGAGAGTGGAAACTGATGCCTCAGACCGGGCGGTGGGGGCGGTGCTGCTTCAGCTGGGGAGCAATAAGTCGGAATGGAGACCGTATGCCTTCTTTTCGCGTAAGCTGAACAAATCCGAGAGGAACTACACCGTGTATGACCGAGAACTACTCGCCATTCACGAAGCGTTCCGGAGATGGAGACATTTACTAATTGGCGCACAGCATAAGGTGCAAGTGTGTACGGACCACAAGAATTTGGAGTATTGGGGACTTCCGGTTGGCGCCAGCGCTAATGGCCGCCTCCCGCTGAGCTCCGCTTAGGGAGGCTTCTTCACGAGTTCGGGTCTGACCGCTACGGCGAAGCGGGGACCCTTAAAATCTCAGGCACAGAAGCCTGAGAGCAAGGAGGCTCGGTGGGCACCTTAAGCGCCCCTCTTTACTGCAAAGGAGCCTTTTTAAAGGCTCCGGAGTGGCAGCGGGGGAGCGCGGTGCTGAGAGCCGCTACCCAGCCCGTGAAGTGAAGCCGCGTCGCCATTGACGGAGAGCGCCGACTTCTTCCTGACATTTGGATTACAAATTGGACTACCGTGAGTAAGACTGAGCAACAAATTTATAAGGAAATAATTATAAATTGGCTGAAAGCGGAGAAGGTAAAAAATAAGGAAGTCTGCCTTCTCCGGACTGCATGTAAATAAAGCATTGAAACAAGAAGCTGCAATTGTTAGAAAGTGCTTTAAAAGTGACGGACTCAGGCATTGGACTCAGCTCCCCCCCCTTAGCAAGCAGGGGCAGGGGGGGGGGAAGATTTATGAACTGTTTTGCCTGCAGGAAAGAGGCTTAGAAGGGAAAGTTCTGCCGTTTTAAACCCTTGGGGAGGACTGCCTGGGAGTGAGCTACCGGGACTGAGAACTGTCATTTGAGACTTGCTACAAAGTAGGTTTTCTGCTGGATTATAACTAAAGATTTGATTTGACAGAAGTCTGGAACTTTGGAAAGATACAATTTGGCTATTTAGAAGATATTGGACATTTGGTTGCCACCTTTGTTTATTTAGGAAGGGAACCTTTGTTACCTTGTATTGGAAATTCTGAACTGCTCCATCTAGAGGCTGTAGGGAAATAACTACTATTTTTCACTGCAAGGAACAGACTTGTGGAATTTTCCACCTGAAAGTGATTCTCGTGGGAAAGACCTTGGGATATGAGTGGCCCAACAGAGGAGAGAACAACAAGGGCCAAAAGCAAAGCTGAACAAAAGAGAAGAGGTTCAATTGTACCACCTGCAGCTCCCTCCATGGATACAGTAACACTAACAAAAGCATTAGTCAAGATAAATGAAACCCTAGAAGTGCTAACAAAGCAGAGCACTGAAAACTCCAAACAGTTGAATCAATTATCAACAAAATTGGATTTGAATACAGAGACTATAATTAAATTAGTTCAAGAGAATGAGATAACTAGAAAGATTGCAGAGGAGGCAAAAGTTTCGGCAGAGGAAGCAAAACTTTCTGCAGGAAATACACAGGAACAGATAGTACCAGTCTGTAAAAAGCTGGAAGAACATGAGGCTGCTCTGTCTTTATTGGAACTACAGAGAAAAAATAAAAATTTGAGACTGAGATCGATTCCAGAAAATGAAAAGGACAATTTGATAGAATATTTGACAAAAGAATTTCTGGAATTCTGGCAGGACAGCTTGAAAGAGGAGGAATTTAAGATAACAACTGCTTTCAGACTGGGAAGGAAACAGAACAGAAAGAGCCCAAGAGATTGCCTTATAACTCTGAGATCTCAGGAGGCGAGAGATAAGATATTGAATTTACATTCCCAAACAGCCCTTGAAATTGAAGACTCGCGTGTGCAGATCTTTAAAGATATTCCTAAAAATATCTTGGAAGCGAGGACCCATTACAAGGATTTGGTCACTCTATTGAGAAAGAACAACATAATATTCAGATGGGAGTTCCCACAAGGTCTGTCTTTTAATTACAAAGGAAAGAAAATCAAGATAAAAACAGTGCAAGACAAAGAACAGTTCCTGACAAGAAATGAGGAAGATCTTCTTAAGGAAACGGCGGAACCTACGGATCTAGAAAATCTACCAGACATTTCAAATCTATCCTTTGGAGCTAGAAAATCAACAGAAGAAGATCTCCTTGGAGCTGTTGGAGGGGCAACCGAATAAATAACAAGATGTCTTTGAAATTCTTAAGTTGGAATTGTAATGGTTTGAACCTTCCTAGAAAGAGACGAGAAGTCTTTCATATTCTGAAAAAAGAACAATTGGACTTGATTTGTTTACAGGAAACCCATGTGACTAGGGTATACCGAAAATTACTTATCAATAAAAGATTAGGACAAGAATTTATTTCATCGGATAAAGTGAAGAAAAGAGGAGTGGTGATTTATGCAAAGGAGAAGTTGGCCCCTAAATTAATATTTAAAGATGAACAAGGAAGGTATTTGGCAATTGAAATCCAAGTACAAGGAGAAAAACTATTGATAATAGGAGTCTATGCACCAAACGAAGGGAAGTCAGAATTTTTTAAGAAACTGCATGAGACACTAATAGACTTTTTGGACTACAATGTAATTTTAATGGGAGACATGAATGGAGTGGTCTCTACAAATATGGACAAAGCACAAAAACAGGTGATCTCCAAGGATGGGAGATTACCTAAGACATTTTTTGAAATGACTGACAATATGAACCTGATTGACATTTGGAGAACAAGGAACCCTCTCGAGAGAGAGGGAACCTTTTTCTCTGAAGCAAAAATGACATGGACGAGAATTGACCAAATATGGATAACTAGTGGGATGGCAGCAAAGGTCAAGAAAGTGGAAATCTGCCCAAAGACTTGCTCCGACCATAACGCTGTAAAGATGGAAATGAACCCAACAACAGCTGGCTCCTTCAGATGGAGGATGAATGACTCCCTATTTAGAGATGAAGAGGTATATAAAAAGGCCCAGAAGGCGGTTAAGGACTACTTTGAGATAAATCTGAGAACAGAAGTGGAAAAAAGAATAGTTTGGGACGCAAGCAAAGCTGTCATGAGAGGATTTTTAATACAACAGAATGCCGTAAAAAGGAAGAGACAGAATGAGAGAAAGGATAAGATCATGGAAAAGATAAAAGAAGGAGAAAAAAGATTGAGATCTAAACCAAAGTCTCATGAAATTTTGAGAGAAATCAAGTTTCATCAGAGACAATACATGGAATTGATGAATCAAGAGATAGAATGGAAAATAAAACAAATGAGACAAAAGACATTCGAATCGGCAGATAAATGTGGGAAACTTTTGGCATGGCAATTGAAGAAGAGACAAAAACAGAATACGGTTACCAACTTAGTTGAGGGAAAGAACGTTTATAAACCAAATGAGATTAGAAACTGTTTTCAGAGCTATTTCAGGAGACTCTATGCACAAGGGCCGGTGAACGAAAAAGAAATTGAAGAATTTCTTTAAAAATATGGATTACAAAAAATCTCGGAACAAAGTAGAGTGATTTTGAATCAGAAGATAACGGATCAAGAAATTGAGGGAGCCATTCAAAATATGCAATTGGGAAAATCTCCAGGACCGGATGGACTGACCTCCAGATACTACAAAGTTTTGAAAGAATGAATGAGATAAGAAATTGTTTTCAGAAGTATTTTAAGCAATTATACGCACAAGGGCCACAGAATGAAAGGGACATTGATGGATTTTTGAAAACAAATGGATTACAAAAAATCTCACAGGAAAGTAAAGCATTGTTGAACTGTAAAATAACAGATCAGGAGATAGAAGGTGCCATCTTAAATATGCAATTGGGCAAATCTCCGGGACCGGATGGACTGACTTCCAGATATTATAGATCCCTGAAGGACTGGATAGTACAACCTCTGAAGGAAGTCTGCAACGAGATTTTGGAAGGGAAAAAGGCACCAGAATCGTGGAAAGAGGCTTACATTACACTTATACCGAAAACAGAGACTGAAAAGACCCAACTTAAAAACTATCGTCCCATATCCTTATTAAATGTGGATTACAAAATTTTTGCTGACATTTTGGCTAAGAGATTGAAAAGAGTATTGATTGAAGAGATACATAAGGACCAGGCGGGCTTTCTGCCGGGAAGACACATATCTGACAATTTGAGGAACGTAATTGACATCTTGGAAAAGCTAGATGTGGATATAAATACTAAAGCTGTTCTGATATTTGTGGATGCGGAGAAAGCCTTTGATAACATTTCTTGGAGTTTTATGAAAAAGAACCTACAGGGTATGGGGGTAGGCCAAGGGTTTGAAAATGGTATAGGTGCAATATATTCTGAACAAAAGGCCAAATTAATTGTAAATAATGTGGTTACGGAACAATTTAAGATTGAAAAAGGGACACGACAAGGATGCCCAATTTCCCCTTTACTTTTTATATCGGTCCTGGAGGTTTTGCTGAACATGATCAGAAGGGACCGGTTGGTTAAAGGTATACAGGTCGGAGCCAAACAATATAAATTGAGAGCATTTGCAGATGATCTAGTTTTGACATTACAGGAGCCAGAATCTAGTACAAAAAGAGTTTTAGAATTAATCCAAGAATTTGGTCAGGTGGCAGGATTTAAATTGAATAAGACCAAAACCAAGGTTTTAGAGAAAAATATGACTTTGTTTGAAAAAGAGAAATTTCAGAATGAAACAGGTCTGTCTGTGGTGAGGAAGGTGAAATATCTGGGGATTAACATGACATCTAAAAATGGGAACTTATTTAAAAACAATTATGAGAAATGCTGGTCAGAAGTGAGAAAAGATCTTGAAATATGGTCAAACTTGAAGCTTTCCTTGATGGGTCGAATAGCAGCTATAAAGATGAATGTATTGCCTAAAATATTGTTTTTGTTTCAAACATTACAAATTGTGGACAAGATGGAATGTTTTAAGAAGTGGCAGAAAGATATTTCCAAATTTGTCTGGCAGGGCAAGAAGCCTAGGATAAAATATAAGATTTTAACTGATGCAAAAGAAAGGGGTGGCTTCGCCCTGCCAGACTTTAGACTGTATTATGAGTCAGCAGCATTCTGCTGGTTGAAAGACTGGCTGCTTCTTGAAAACACAGACATTCTGGATTTAGAAGGTTTTAACAATGTCTTTGGATGGCATGCATATTTGTGGTATGACAAGGTTAAAGCTCACAAAGCGTTTAAAAATCATATCGTTAGGAGATCTTTGTTTAACGTTTGGATTAGATACAAGGATTTATTGGAAAATAAAACCCCAAGGTGGTTGTCACCAATGGAAGCGAAAGCTCAGAAAAAACTCAATATGGAGGCCAGTTGGCCAAAATATTGGGAAATTTTGGAGCAAGAAGGAGATAGACTGAAATTGCAGAGTTTTGAGAAATTAAAAAATAAAGTCCGAGACTGGCTACATTATTTTCAGATAAGGGAGGCATACAATTTGGACAGGAAAATTGGCTTCCAGGTGGAAAAATCTAAACTAGAAACAGAAGTGTTAGAACCTAAAACTAAAATCATGTCAAAAATGTATAACTTGCTGCTGAAATGGAATACACAGGATGAAACGGTTAAGTCAGCTATGATTAAATGGGCACAAGATCTTGGACATAACATTATGTTTGCTGATTGGGAACAGTTATGGACCACAGGTATGAAATTCACGGCATGTAATGCCTTAAGAGAAAATATTATGAAAATGATATACAGGTGGTACATGACCCCAGTCAAGCTTGCAAAAATATATCACTTGCCCGATAATAAATGCTGGAAGTGTAAGGAGGTTGAAGGTACATTCTTTCACCTTTGGTGGACATGCCCAAAGATTAAGGCCTTCTGGGAAATGATTTATAATGAAATGAAAAAGATATTTAAGTATACTTTCCTGAAAAAACCAGAGGCTTTTCTCTTGGGCATAGTCGGCCATTTGGTGCCAAAGAAGGACAGAACGTTTTTTATGTATGCTACAACGGCAGCAAGAATACTCATAGCAAAGTACTGGAAGACTCAAGATTTACCCACTCTGGAAGAATGGCAGATGAAGCTGATTGACTATATGGGACTGGCAGAAATGACCGGCAGAATCCGTGACCAGGGAGAAAAGTCAACAGAAGAAGATTGGAAGAAATTTAAGGAATATTTACAGAAATATTATAAAATTAATGAATTTTGAAAAGATGTTGGATTGAACTTTGATGGTCTCTAGCTGTTATGATAAAGACAATGGGGATTATAATTGTTTTTGTTATGAAATCTAAAAAAAGAAAAAGGTGAGCGGAAAATAAGGTGATATTTTAAAAGGAATGTTAAGAGAATAGGATTTGCTGAATAAACAAATTGAATTAGAGAACAAGAAGGGGAGGTATGAGGAAGTCAAAGAAACATGTGATTGAAAAAATGTTATTGAAACTGAATTGTTTTTAATATTTTTCTTTTTCTTTTTCTTTATGTGTTTATATAAAATTGGAAAATCTAATAAATATTCATTAAAAAAAAAAAAGAAAGAATGGCTTATGCAACCGTTGAAGGAGGTCTGTAACGAAATTTTGGAGGGGAAGAAGGCACCTGAATCGTGGAAAGAAGCCTATATTACACTTATACCAAAGACAGAGACCGAGAAGAATCAGGTCAAGAACTACCGCCCTATATCATTACTCAATGTGGATTACAAAATTTTTGCAGACATTTTGGCAAAAAGATTGAAAAGAGTTTTGGTGGGGGAGATTCATAAAGACCAAGCGGGCTTTCTTCCAGGAAGACATTTGTCAGACAATGTGAGAAATATAATAGACATTATGGAGTTACTGGAAGTTAATATTAATACTAAGGCAGTATTAATATTTGTGGATGCGGAGAAAGCCTTTGACAATATTTCTTGGAGTTTTATGAAAAAGAATCTCCAAGGGATGGGGGTAGGCCAAGGTTTTGAGAATGGTATAAGTGCAATTTATTCTGAGCAAAAAGCAAAATTGATTGTAAATAATGTGGTTACAGAAGAATTTGCTATTGAAAAAGGGACACGACAGGGATGCCCAATATCCCCACTACTTTTTATATCTGTCCTGGAGGTTTTACTAAACATGATTAGAGAGGACCAGCTGGTTAAAGGGATTCAGGTCGGAGCTAAACAGTACAAATTGAGAGTATTTGCAGATGATTTAGTTTTAACTTTACAAGAGCCAGACACTAGTACGAAAAGAGTTTTAGAACTAATACAAGCATTTGGTCAAGTAGCAGGTTTTAAGTTGAACAAACAGAAAACGAAAGTACTGGACAAAAATTTAACAGCTGTTGAAAGGGAAAAGTTTCAGAGTGAAACGGGGTTAATGGTAGCAAAGAAGGTGAAATACCTGGGGATTAATTTGACATCTAAGAATGTGAATTTATTTAAAGATAACTATGAGAAATGCTGGTCAGAAATTAAGAAAGATCTAGAAGTATGGTCAAATTTGAGACTTTCCTTGTTAGGCCGTATTGCTGTTATTAAGATGAATGTCTTGCCTAGAATGTTGTTTTTATTTCAAACATTGCAGATTTTAGACAAAATGGATTGTTTCAAGAAGTGGCAAAAAGACATATCTAGATTTGTCTGGCAGGGCAAAAAGCCCAGAATAAAATTTAAGATATTAACTGATGCAAAAGAAAGAGGGGGGTTTGCCCTGCCGGACTTAAAGTTGTACTATGAATCAGCGGCGTTTTGCTGGCTGAAAAGCTGGCTGCTTCTTGAAAACACAGACATTTTGGATTTGGAAGGGTTTAATAACAGATTGGGCTGGCATGCATATATATGGTACGACAAGGTAAAAATTCATCAAGGTTTCAAGAACCATATTGTTAGGAAAGCATTGTATAAGGTTTGGATTCGATATAAAGATTTGTTGGAAAACAAAACCCCCAGGTGGCTGTCACCAATGGAGGCTAAGGAAGTGAAAAAACTTAATATGGAATCCAAATGGCCAAAGTACTGGGAAATTATAGAACAGGAGGAGGGAAAAGTGAAATTGCAGAGCTATGAGAAACTGAAGTCAAAAGTAAGAGACTGGCTTCATTACTATCAGATAAATGAAGTCTTCAAACAGGACAGGAAAATTGGCTTCCAGGTGGAGAGGTCAAAATTAGAAACAGAGCTATTGGAACCCAATACTAAGAACTTGTCAAGAATGTATAACCTGCTGTTGAAATGGAATACACAGGATGAGACGGTTAAATCAGCTATGATTAAATGGGCACAAGACATTGGTCATAACATTATGTTTGCTGACTGGGAACAGTTATGGACCACCGGTATAAAGTTTACGGCATGTAATGCCTTGAGAGAGAACATTATGAAAATGATTTATAGGTGGTACATGACCCCAGTCAAGCTTGCAAAAATTTATCATATGCCCGATAATAAATGTTGGAAATGTAAGGAAACTGAAGGTACTTTCTACCACCTTTGGTGGACGTGCCCAAGGATCAAGGTATTCTGGGAAATGATTTATAATGAAATGAAAAAGGTGCTTAAATGCACGTTTGTGAAGAAACCAGAAGCCTTCCTCCTGGGCATGGTAGGCCAATTGGTGTCAAGGAAAGATAGGACGTTTTTTATGTACGCTACAACAGCAGCAAGAGTACTATTAGCGAAGTATTGGAAGACACAAGAACTACCTACACTGGAAGAATGGCAGACTAAGGTAATAGACTATATGGGACTGGCTGAGATGACCGGCAGAATCCGTGACCAAGGGAAAGAGACGGTGGAAGAAGATTGGAAGAAGTTTAAAATTTATCTTAAGAACTGTTGTAAAATTAATGAATGTTAAAATGTTTTGGGTAATGCAAAATAGAATTGCAGCGATTAGCAATTGGATATGAGAAATAAGATCTAAAGAAAGTATTATATTGAAATTAGGGGATGCTGAAAAGATTGATAACAGGGATGCAGAAAGGGGAGGTACGGGGAAGTCGCTGAAAGAAGGCTTAAGAAATGAAAGGTTAAGAAATTATACGTGTTTACGTGTTTGTATGTCTTGTATTGTGTTGTATTGTCTTGTATTATGTGTGGAAAAAACCAATAAAAATTAAAAAAAAAAAAAGAATTTGGAGTATTGGAGAACGGCACGAGTGCTCAACCAACGACAAGTGAGGTGGGCCCAGGAGTTCTCCAAATTCCATTTTGAAATTTGCTATGTGCCAGGTCCAGAAAACATCAGAGCGGACGCTCTCTCACGCAAACCTGAATATTTGGAGGGGGAGGGAGCGCCTGAAGAGAGACATGTTATCCCAGAGGACCACTGGGTGTGTGGGGCGGCCTGGGTGGGGCAAAGGGAACTGGTAGAGGGAACGGTAAATGATGAATACGCCCAGGATAAGCTCAGAGGTTTAAGGAGAGAGGGAGAAGACCCCGGAGGTTTTGAAGAAAGAAACGGGGCATTGTATTACAAAGGGGCACTATATATACCCGAAGGGGAATTGAGGGGGAGAGTACTCAAACAGCTGCACGACAACCCCACAGCGGGGCATTTTGGGCAACACAAGACCATGTGGTTGGTGACCAGGGAGTTTTGGTGGCCCAAGGTGAGGGAGGATTACGGGAGTATGTAAGAGGGTGTGACCAATGCCAGAGAGCCAAAGGAGAAAGGCGGGCGCCAGCGGGGTTATTAGAACCGTTACCCACACCAGAACGACCGTGGGAGGCGGTATCGATAGATTTTATGACTGATCTGCCTAAATCCCAGGGGAAAACCGCCATACTAGTCGTAGTAGACCTGTTAACTAAGATGGGTCACTTTGTAGCTTGCTCACATGCAGTCACGGCGGAAGAGACAGCGAAATTGTTTGTAGAACATATTTTTAGGCTGCATGGCGCCCCCTTGAGGGTGGTCTCCGACAGAGGGAAACAGTTCACGTCCAGATTCTGGAGGAAACTTATGAGCTTGTTGCACGTAGAGGTCAACTTTTCGACTGCCAGGCACCCTGAGACCAATGGGCAGGCGGAGAGGGCAAACGGTATCCTCCAACAATACCTGAGGTGTTATGTCAATGACAGAGAGAACGATTGGGTCGAAAAGTTGGCGCTAGCGGAATTTGCTTACAATAATGCGGAGAATGTGTCCACCGGGATGAGCCCCTTTTTGGCTAATTATGGGTGCCACCCCAGGGCGTTTCCAGGGGGAGGAGGGGAGAGATGGAGTGTCCCGACCGCCGAACATTTTGTAGAAGAAATGGAAGCGATCCATCGTCAACTCCAACTCAACTTAGAAAGGGCCAAAGAAGAATATAAGAGGCAGGCAGACAAGAGCAGAAGGGAAGGTGAAACCATTAGGGTGGGGAGTCAGGTCTGGCTATCAACCCAAGGGTTGCCGTTCAAGGGGGGTTGCAAGAAATTGATACCCAAAAGATTGGGACCATTTGAGGTCATCCAACAGGTCAACCCAGTGGCTTTCAGACTCCGGTTACCGAACCACATGAAACTGCACCCAGTATTCCACAGGTCATTACTGTCACCATATAGGGGGGAAGGTGAAGGGGTATCCACACGGGGGCCAGTCTTAGAAGAAAGGGAAAGCAGCAACCATGTGGCGGAGATCATCGACTCCAGGTGGAAGGGTAATCAGGTGGAGTATTTGGTCGCGTGGGAAGGGGAACCGGAGTCGGAAAACACCTGGGTGACGGCAGAGGAGGTCCGTGACGAGATCTTGATCGAAACGTTCCACCAAAGGTTCCCCAGGAAACCTCAGCCAGTAGCGAGGTTCCGGAGGGAGTACTTTGGCACCACCGACGATGAGGAGGAACTGGAAGGATTCAGGGAATCGGAGTTGGAAGGAGGAACAGACTCCGATGAGGAGGAGTACTTGGAAACCGGAAACAGCAACAGGTGGAGGGAAGTGTTCGAAACTTCGGAAGATGAGGGAGGTTCTTTCAGGGGTTTTGCTCCCTCGCCTCCCGCAGAGGAGGGGAGGGAAGGGGGTGAAGGGGGCCCTGGAGGGGAGGTGGATGTCAGGGAACTGCCATCTGAGGAGCAGGAGGTGAAAGGGCTCACGGAGGGTGAGAGAGACCATTCAGCTGAGGAGGGAACCAGCAGGGGGAGAGGAGGAGGAGTTCCAAGGGAAAGTGAGTCGGAGGGAGGGCTCAGAGACACTTCCAGCGAAAATAGTGGGGAGGTTTCAGGACCTCCCATAGGGACACCCACTCCTCGCCGGAAACTGTCACGCCGAGAGTCCAGAAGACGCGTTTCCGTTAAGGAGCTTTTATGCTGGAAGAAGTTCCGTAAACGCCCACTGTCCGATTCAACGAGCGACTGATGGAGCCATGCTTAAGGAGCTCCGTCACAGACAGAGGTTTGTGGACTTAGCCAAACTCTGAGGGACTAGGATTTTACGCACAAGCAGCTCACCATCCCATCACACAACCATATGTCAGGAGTGCTCTGATGGTGTTTCCTGCTTGGCAGGGGGTTGGACTCGATGGCCCTTGTGGTCTCTTCCAACTCTATGATTCTATGATTCTATGATTCTAAGAGCTGGCTGGATTTGGCCAAAGCTCAGCATCCTGTTCTTCCAGTGGCCATTCAGGTGCCTCTTTGGGGGGGGGGCAGCAAGCAGGGCTTAAGCATAAGAGCAGGTCTCTCCTCGTCCGCAACCCCCTGCAAGTCACTGCTTCCGTCGTAGGTCTCCCTCATAACTGGTAGGCAATGCCAGCCTTCCCTGCCATTTTTATGAGAATTATAAGGTCTAAGATATAAAATAAATGTTCACAAATGTACCAGGCAAACACATACATATATATTTAAACCACATTTCTGCAACAGTACAGGAAAATAGTCCTAAAGTCATTTTGACTCTTTCAGTGACCTCAAATATTCCTCTGCAGTTTGGATGGAAATGGGAAAAGCCTCGCGATTGTCTCTGTGCTCACAAATCCTGCCTTTAAGGGCACATTTGGGTATGAATAGGGTGAGCCTGTGACCTGGACTCAGGAATTAAGTGTTGATCATCACAAAAGAATGGCCAGGCTCTCCAGGTAAACCCATCAATAGGTTTCCTGCCAGACAGGATTCTGCTGTAGACCCACCTCCTTCTGTGATGTATGTATGATGTTTTTGGGGGTGGTCTTGGGCTACAGGGTGGGCAATTTCAAAAGTCTATATAAGGGCTTGCGCACCATTGTTCTGGGTTCCTCCTCCCTCCTGTGTGGGGTGAGTGAGGACCCTGTTGCAACAGTTTAATAAAGATCAGGCTTACTAGCTGCTTTGCTTCTCAATATTCTCTGCTTGGCCTCTGTTATTTTCTCCTACCGATAGGGAACCTACATAAGGACTCTATACAGCTCTTGGGTACCCCATTAGGGAAAAGGAGCAGTTTTTTCTTATTTTCTTATAACCCCATGAATTTATCTCTTTTAATGCCATGGACCCCGTTGCACCAAGTGGGATGAGGTGGGAATGGCAGGAACTGCCAGAGGAGGAGGAGGAGGAAAAGTGTGGAGGCAGCTCAGGCGGAGAGATGGAAGGGAATCCACCTCAAGGCGGTAGGATGCTCCGGAAGGAGGCGGGTCAGTGGAGAAGGCAACACAGAAAGCACTGACACCCCCTTTGTTTCCAGGGATGCTGGGCCCTCCAGGGACCTGAAGAAGCCACAACTTGTTTGGGTGTGGCGCTGCTAATTCCTTCCTTCCTTCCTTCCTTCCTTCCTTCCTTCCTTCCTTCCTTCCTTCCTTCCTGCCTGCCTGCCTGCCTGCCTGCCTGCCTGCCTGCCTGCCTGCAGGACGGGTAATGCTTGCACCCCAACTCTTCCATCATCCTCTGTCTCCTGTCTCTTTCCTTTTCCCCACAGCAGAGCTGGGACTTCCAAGTCTCCACCTGACACTTCCTCACTGGGGGATTCTGCCCCCCTGCCTCCCCCCATCATTTCTCTGCACAGGAGATAAGCCAGTGGTGCAGGTGACCTGTGGGTGGACTCACCTGTGCAGGTGGCCTCAAGCCCTTCCCTCTGGTGTGTTCCTACAGTGGCATTTCTTGTTGCAAAACTGTTTTTGTTTTTCTGATAGTTTCCTATGGGCATGTTGCCACCTTTAAACCTCCATTCATTCATAAATGCATATTTTAGTTGCAGCTACTGTCTGCTTATTTCGGGCTCTCTGGAACAAGCCCACCAATTCTGGCCCATGCTAAGTTTCCCAAACAAAGTGAGGCTATCAGAACTCATGCAATTTGCCTCCAGTCAAAAAATCAAGCTTAGTATGGCTGATTCTTTTGTAAGACATGTGAATGTGTGGACGAGGGCACTAGCAGATCACCAACAAAGCGGCCAGGTTCAAAGCAAGTCCTGGTGTAAAACAATATGCCGCCTCCCCCGTCCTGCCGTGACTTCTAAAAGTAGGACTTGCTGATCTCATCCAAGTATGTCTGTTCAACTCGTTCTTGTGGAGCCTGTGCCAAAATGAAATTCATTGCGCCTGCTGTTGATTTGCAGCATCTTCAGTGAAACATCTGGAAATCAGGACAGGAATGCATGTTCAGCTTGTAAGGAGGCAGCTGTCCCTGACAGCCAGGCAAGCAGAGAGGAAGGCCAGTGGGATGGTCGTTTCCTTCTGTCTTCTCTTCCTCTTTCTCACTGACCCATCAGCCCCGTGGGCTGTGTGCACCTGGCCGTGCAGGTAGGCAAGCATCTTTGCACCTATATACCTGAAGGAGTGTCTCTACTCCCATTGTTCTGCCCGGACACTGAGGTCCAGCTCCAAGGGCCTTCTGGCGGTTCCTTCACCGCAAGAAGCGAAGTTACAGGGAAGCAGGCATAGGGCCTTCTCGGTGGTGGCACCTGCCCTGTGGAACGCCCTCCCATCAGATGTCAAGGAAATAAACAACTACCTGACTTTTAGAAGACATTTGAAGGCAGCCCTGTTTGGGGAAGTTTTTAATGTTTGATTCTATTTTTAATATTCTGCTGGGAGCAGCCCAGAGTGGCTGGGGAAACCCAGCTGGATGGGTGGGATATAAATAAATAAATTGTTGTTGTTGTTGTTGTTGTTCTTAATTATTATTATTCAGACCGGAGAGCCTGTGGGGGGTTGGACGGCTGGTGTTGGCTTTGGGCTGTGAGTGGAAAGCAGCCCTTCCTGAGTCCACTCACGGGAGTCAGCAAGGAGAGCCCAAATCTCGCCAGACTCATTTAGAGTGACCTTCCATGAGCAGAAAAGGTGCTTTGGGGCAGAGGGGTCCTGCTGGATGAGGGCCAGTGTGCTGCTTCCCAGGACACAGAGGAGCACCCCCCCTTGCCCCCTGCTTGCCTCTGAATGCCAAGGTGCCCCCGCTGAGCTTCTCTGGCTGACCTTCCCTCCTCCTCTTAGTCATTCCCCAGTTCCCTCTCCTTCAGCATGCAACTGGTGGCTCCTCTCCACTTCTCTGGATTCTGGAATGGGGCGATGTTGCTTCTGTTGGGCTGCGGTTGCCAGGCCTTGCGCTGGAGCCGGAAGACACAAAGTGGTGCAAAGAGTGTCTTGCTCCCCCCCAGACAGGCCGGCCTCCTTCCTGCCTCTGGCTCATCCTCCTCTCCAGCCTCTTGGCTGCCCCATCACCTCCCGTTGCCACGTCAGCGCATGTTGCGCCAGCCTCTTCCAGGGTTTAATGAGGCCAAAACAGCTCCAGCGAAGCTCATGCCTGCTTTCTATTTTTGTTTCCACTCTCGGCGATGAATAAGCCACTGGGGGCTGTTTTTGAAAGGGAAGGGAAGTCTGCTGTGTGTGTGTGTTGAGAAGTTTGAGGAATGTGACCCCAAGAAAGAGACTGGCTCTGAACTGGAGCTGGGAGTCTCTGGGAGTCTTGTCTCCTTTCTTCCCGGCTGCCAAGAAGAGAGAGGAGCACATCCACCCTGAGGGTCAGCCAGGACTCTCTGCTCTCCAGGACCAGAAATTGGCAGCCACAGGGAGCTCGCTTGTTCACAGGGACTCTTGGCTGCGGAGCCCGCGTTGGGAGACGAGCCCCTCGTCTGGTCCAGGGACACCCCCTTTGCTGGCGAGAGCAAGCCAGTCTTTTGGGTGGGGGGGTTGCTCTGGAAGCAGGGTGGGGCTGGCTGTCAGAGTTCAGGGGGAGAAGAGGAGAGGGATGGGGTCTCTCTCACATCCAGATTTGGACAGCCTTGCCACCATCCTCCCACTTCCAGCTTGTTCCAACAGGGCTGATTCCTTCAACTTGTCCCCCAACCCCTGCTGCTCTCCCCTCCAGCCCATGGAGGGGGGGGGACCAGATGACCCTTTGGGTCTTTTCCAACTCTACAGGGTTGCATTTTAACTCTCTCGCATCACTCCGCTGGAAGATGAAGGGGGAGAATGAGGCCACCTGGATCCGCACTCTGGTTTATACTACATTTGCTCTTGTAAGCAAAACCCAAGTGCAAAAATGTCCCGACTATTTATTCAGCTGCGGCAATGGAGGCAGAGAGAGATGCGGATGGGAAGACTGGGCCCTTCAGCTGAAGGAGCAAGGGCTGGGCAAGGGGACCGGCTGGGCCCTAGAGAGGAGGAGGGGGAAGGTTTGCTCTGCTTCCTCTCACAGGGCGGTAGAAAGAAATGCCACCATGAGTTTTGGGAGCAAAAGTTCAACTGGCTGCTGTGAGAAGTGCACAGCAAGCCCTTAGCAAAACGGGGAGCTCAGAACATAGACGAACTGTGGAACTCCCTGCCACAGGAGGCGGAGATGATCACCAACTGAGATGACTTTCAAAGAGGGTTGTGTTAAGGAAGGTAGGAGAGGATATATTGTTTTGATATGATCCCTCCTCACTCAGTGCTAGTGAGTAAACAGCAGAGCACATTCCCTTTGCAACTTATCGGAAGCAAGTTGATGATTCGTTACATTCCTTTAATTAAGCCACCCAGTCTGGCTTGTCCAGTCTGGATTGTTCCTGGTAAGTTTCTCCTTTTATTTCCCTCTTAAAATAACCACAACACAACACAACACAACACAGTCTTCTTGAAAAGTAATAATAAAGTTTTACTCTCATTCAGTGCACAGCAGTAATCTGAAGGCAGGTTTTATCTTGTGGTTACAGAGCAATGAAGTGTGAGCTACATCTCAGGCTTTCTGCATGTGGGCTCCATCCTATGTGAAGGCTGAGCCATGCACTGACTAAGAGCCAGGAGAGTCCAAGAGCAAGAGAGGAGGAGCGTAAGGGTCCAAGAGAGAGATGGTTGGGTGGCCAGCCCTTTTACCTGGTCAGCTAGGGTCACGCCCACCTACCTGGTCACACACAGGGGGAGGTCACGCACAAGACGTCCCCCCTGTCTGGAGCCACATTCCCCTAAGTGTCCACTCTAGGCAACAGGAAAAGGTTGCACTTGGCTGCTCTAGTCATAATACATCCCACAGACTGGACAAGATAATGGAGGAGAAGAAGAGGGCTGTGGGTGGCTACCAGTCAGGGTGGCTGTGCTCTTCCTTCAGCCGGAGGCAGGGATGCTTCTGAACACCAGTTGCTGGAAGCCACCAGAGGGGAAAGTTGCTCTTGTGTTGGAATCCTGCTTGCAGGTTCCTCACAGGATGAGACCAGGAGGCTGGACTAGGTGGGCCATTGGCCTGATCCAGCGAGCTCTGCTTGGCTTCTTCTAGGCGCTCTGCAGCTTGCTTTCAGGCAGCCTCCTCCTCCGCAGGAGGGCACTGCCCCCCACCCAGAGAAACTCAATAGAAGGTTACTGTCCTTGCAGAGGAATGGTCCCATCATCTGCAAGACGGATCAGCCCACACACTGGGGTCCTTTGCTCTTCCCTCTCTGTGGGAGCTGCTGCATTGCACAGGACCTGTGGGGGGGGCAGGGTCTGCCCCTCTCTCTTTCCTCTCCTCCTCCTCCTCCTGCTCTCCTCTTCTCAATCTCCTCTCCCTCTGCCCCTCCCATTCCCCTACTCCCTAACCCAGGACCAGCCGTGGTGTTGTGCAAGGTCACGCCCCGAGTTTGCTGTGCACCCACACTTCTCCAGGCAGGGAGCCTGGCACCAAACCAGCAACGGGTTTGAGTGTTGGACTAGGACCAGGGGGAGACCAGGGGATGAACCCCCCACTCACTGGGTGACTTTGGGTGCCAGTCTCTCCTCCGAACCTACCACACAGGGATGTTGTTTACCCCCCACGGGGGGAGGGAGTTAAAGGTCTGATCCATTCACCCACCCCTGAGGCAGACTGTACACAATCAGTCTTCAACCATTAGCTCCAGAGCTGCCATTTTCACCAAGCTAAAAATTTCTTTTTATCGTTACTTGACTTAACTAGAGGGCCCCTTTAATCTGCATCCCCAGGAGATTTGCCATTGCCCTCAGAATGTCTGGAACTTCCTTCCCACATTGTAGGAACATCAGAGCATGAGAGCAGCTCTGGAGCCCAGCATCCTGTTCTCACAGTGGCTGCCCAGGTGCCTGTGGGAATCCCACAAGCAGGATTCGAACACAAGATAAATACTCTTCCCAGCAACTGGGATTCAGAAGCGTCACTGTTTCAGGCTGTGGAAGCAGAGCATCACCCGGGTGGGTGGCCAGCAGTCATGCGCAGCCCTCTCCTCCTCCTCCATGAATTTGTCAAATCCCTCATTTACAGCTGCCCAGGTTGGTGGCCACTGCTGCCTCTTGTGGGAGGGAGTTCCACTGTTTAACTGTTCTGCATGAAGAAGGACTTTCTTTTCTATGTTCTGAATCTTCCAAAAGCATTCAGCTTCCTTGGATGTCTGAGGTTTCTGCTGTTAGGAGAGTGGAAGACTTTTCCCCCTCCATGACAGGCATGATTTGCACACACCTCTCCAATTCCAGGGTTCCTTGGATGAAATGAATAATAATAATAATAAGTTTTTTATTATTAGTGATATCCCACCCATCTGGCTGGGTTTTCCCAGCCACTCTGGGCGGCTCCCAACAGTATATTACAAACACGATAAAACATTAAACATTCAAAACTTCCCTAAACAGGGCTGCCTTCAGATGTCTTCTAAAAGTCAGAGAGCTGTTTCTTTCCTTGACATCTGATGGAAGGGCTTGCTGTCCTTCTGCCGACACCATAATAGTTTCTTGTTCCAACAGGCCTTTGGGGAGCGGAAGGGTTTTTTGTTTTTTTTTTTAAATATATTCTCTTTCATTCTAACCCTTTCTACACCTTTTCCAGCTTCACAATATCCTTCTCACAGAATCATAGAATTTCCATCTAGTCCAATGAACCCCTTGCAATGCAGGAAGTCCAGCCTCCTGCAATGGGACAGCAAGACCAGAACAGGACAGATCTTGCTTAGGGCTGCTACTCCTTCGGCTCTTTCATGAGGCAAGAGGCAACCTAAGGCCCGGGGGCTGGATCTGGCCCAATCGCCTCCTCAATCCGGCCCACGGTCGGTCCGGGAATCAGTGCATTTTTAAATGAGTAGAATATGCCCTTTTATTTAAAATGCATCTCTGGGTTATTTGTGGAGCATAGGAATTCATTTGTGTGTTTTTTCAAAATATAGTCCGGCCCCCCACATGGTCTGAGGGACGGTGGACCAGCCCCCTGCTGAAAAAGGTTGCTGACCCCTGATCTTCACCTTTCACCTTTCACCTGTTCACCTACTTCCAAACTTCTGCTCACACACACTTCCAGCCCCTTCCCAGAGGACCACCATTCCTTGGACGCTAAAGGGGGCAACTATGTGAATTGTTGTTGTTGTTGTTGTTGTTGTTGTTAATAATAATAATAATAATAATAATAATAATAATAATAATACAACGACAACAACAGCCACACAAGTCCTGGGTGTGGCTATGGGTACAAAGTCACCCTCAGAAGAGCAAGCAACACTCAAACTCATGCACATCCAATGAAGCAGAAAGCTGGAAGATTGAGAAGGGGGGTGGGGGGAGTGTTATTGGGTTGTTGTTGTTGTTTTTATTTTGATTATGTATTTTGTGGTTTTATATTCTGATTTTATTCTGAGACCTGCAGGTATAGAGCGGTATATAAACTAGAAGGAGGAGGAGGAGGAGGAGAAAGGACTTTTCCATGCAGCACTTAGTTCACCTCTGGAACTCCCTCCCACCAGAGGCCACTAACCTAGATGGCTTGAAAAGAGGATTGGGCAAATTCATGGACGGTTAAAGGCTCTCTGTGGCCCCCAGTCCCAATGGCTGCGCTTGTCTCCACAGCTGGAGGCAGCGAAGCTCCTGAGACCGCGGGAGAGGAGAGGTTCTTCTGCCTGAGTCCTGCTTGCGGGTTTCCCATTGAGGCCTCTGCTTGGCCTCTGGGAGAACAGGATGCTGGACTGGGGTGGGTGCTGGGCCTGATCCAGCAGCAGCCTCTTTGTCCGTCCTTCTGTCTTTGAGGGTGGCCTGTGGTCAGGGCTGCGCTGCCCATTTCAGTTGGGTGGGGAAGGTCTGCTAGGATCAGGCCCCTCGCCGCCGCCTCCTCTTTCTCTCTCCCAGAGCTGGGTTTGAGCTGGTCCCTCGACTTCATCCCTCTTTGCTCTTAAGCGAAGGCGGCCCTCGGGGGCGGGGGGAGATCAAGGACGGCGTCCCGGAGCCCAGCAGGCGGGGTGTGGGGCTCAGGGAGGCGGCAGCCCCCTCCTCAGTCGCTCCCACCCAGCCAGCCAGCCAGCCCCCAAACGCCCACTCTCCTCCCTCCCTCCCTCCCTCCGTCCTTCTCTTTCTGTTCCAGAAAGGCGAATTCAGGAACCTGTGACGCTTCCCCCTTTGCTGATTCATTGGTTTGGGGAGTTTAAATACAGGGAGGAGAGCGCCAGAGAGCAGGAGAAGCAGCCCCAGCCCGGGACCGGGAGCGCATCCTGCTCAGCCTCTGCAGCCGCCTGAGGAACCAGCGCCGGACTCCGCCCTCCTCCTGCAGCAGGTAAGGGTCGCCTCCCCTCCGTAAGGGGAGCTGCTGCCTCCTCGGCCACCGCGGGGAAGGGGACTGTCCCGAGATGGAACCGGCTGGACTCCTGCATCGCAGGGGGTTGGACTGGATGACCCCTGGGGACCCCTACCCGCTCTGCGATTCCACTCTGCACCTGGCAAATGGAAGGAGCGCAAAGAGAAGCGAAAGGACCGGGAATATCCAGGGAGCTCTAGGCGGCTGCAGGCGCGTGTCTGAATACTCGGAGCGCCCTCGGGCTCGACAAGCTGGGGAATTCCTGTCTGCAGCGCTGCTTCTCCCATGTCTGGGGTGCTCCGAGGCCCCCTTCCCGAGGGAGAGCCGCTGCCTTTTGAAGTTTTCCTCCCCGGGGAGGGCTCGGCTCGCTTTGCAAGCCCTTTCTCTGTAAACAAGGCTCCTCTGCAGGGAAAACCGTTTCCAGATGTGCCAGGGAAAGGGAGCCTGTGGTGGGGCGGGGGGGGGGGCGGGGGGCTGACTCTGCAGAGATTCCTTCCTCCTGAAGCCACTGTTTGCTCTGGCCGAGGAGCCGCGGAGCAGAAGTCGGCAGCAGCAAGTGCCCCCCATTTCCGTCCCCTTCTTCTCGCTCTGGGGAGCTCAGAGGCGGCGTGGGCGATGTGCAGGATCCCACCCGGGCAGGATGCCGTGGAGTTGGAGAAGGTTCAGAAACGAGGGCGGTGGGGATGGAGCAACTCCCCCAGGAAGAAAGGGGCAGCGGTTGGAGGTGTTTAGTTTGCAGGAAAGGTGAGCGAAAGAGGAGGGAACAGAATCCTGGAATCGTAGAGCTCGAAGGGCCCCAGGTCATCTAGTCCAACCCCCTGCGATGCAGGAATCTCGAACCCACGACCCTGAGATTAAGAGCCCCAAGCTCCACCAACTGAACTTTCACCGTGGAAGTTTGTAAAACGTTGCCTGGCAAGGAGGACGCGGGTAGAGAGAAGTTTTTCTCCGACCCTCATAACGTGAGGAACTGCTGGGCACCCCTGGAAGCTGCAAGATTCAGGATAGATTGAAGGAAGCACAGAGTTAAACTGTGGAACTCCCTCCCACAGGAAGCAGGGATGGCCCCCAACCAAGGTGGTTTTAAAAGAGGATGAGGCAAGTTCCAGGGGTTGCATTGCAGGGGGCTGGGCTAGATGACCCTGGAGAACCCTTCCAGCTGTGACTCAGGGAGGAGGAGAAGGCTAACCTTGGCTGCCAGCCACAAGGGCCAGGCTCCTGCTTCTGAATAGCAGCTGCTGGGAGCTCTTGGGCTCGGATCCTGCTTGTGAGCTCCACTTTGGGGCAGAGAATCCTAGAAAGGGAGAGTTGGAAGGGACCCCAAGGGCCATCTAGTCCAACCCCTTGCCATGCAGGAATGGGTGATCACTGGGGGAACAGGATGTTGGGCCAGGTGGATCTCCCATTCATATGCCTCTCTAACCACTTGGAAAGCACTTCAAGGTGCAGAGGGGGGGCACAACAGCCCAGAAAAGGCACTTCCAGGTCAAGACACCCCTCCATTTGGGTCTCCAAATGTTGGACTACAATTCCCATCATCCCTAGCTAGTGGTCAGGAATGATGGGGGTTGTAGTTCAGCAACAGGTGGGGACTCAAGTTGGAGAAACATTGCCACACACTGTCGGTCCAGAAGAGGAAGGGAGGGGGGTCCCTGGCGCTCCAGCCCCTTTGGGGAAACTGCAGCTGCCCGCCTGGTAAGCTGAGCTGCCCCATGGCGGAGAGAAAAAGCTGGGGCCACAGGCGCCTGCCAGTGGGGTGGGGGCCACACCAGCAGGCAGCAGCCCCACCCACTGCAAAGCCTCCTGTGGCACCAGCTGCACCCGCCAGGCTGTCTGCCAGCCCAAGAGGATCCTGCACACTTTTCTTTCCAAGCTGGCAGGTGGCCACATGAAATTGTTGGCTCTGGCCTGGCTGCCTTGAAATGGTCTGTTGCAAGGAGAAAAGTGCTGCTGACGCCCCCCCCCATGAGAGCCCTTCACAGAACTGCAGAGTAGGATGCCTCAGTGGATAGCCTGCAAGTGGGATTCGAACACAAGAGCAACCCTCTCCCCTCCTGAGGTTTCCAGCAACTGGGATTCAGAAGCATCGCTGCTTCTGACCGTGGAGATAGAGCACAGCCGTCCTGCCTGGGAGCCCTTGGCAGCCTCCTCCTCCTCCTCCTCCATGAATTTCTCTAATCCTTTTTAAAAGCCATCTAGGTTTGCAGGCACCACTGCGTCCTGCAGCAGAGAGTTCCAGAGTTTAACTAGGCGCTGTGTGAGGGAGCCTTCCTTTTACCTGTCCTGAAATCTTCCAACATTCAACTTCCTTGGCTGCCCATGAATTCCAGCACTGAGAAAAACTCTTCTTTCCACCTTTTCCTTTTTAAAAGTCCCAGGTGCTGCAATCTTTTTTCACAGGGGCTTCACCCCCTTGATCATTTTGGCTGCTCTTTTCTGAACCTTCCCCGTGTTTGCGATATCCTTTTTGAGGCGAGGCAACCAGAACCGTACACCATATTTACCCTGCCCTTCCCAGCTCTCTCCTGCAGGCCTGGGGCTGGCTGGCTACTGCTGGTGCTCCTGCGATGGGGTCTCCCTGGCATCATGCGCTGGTCCTGGCCAGCGAAGATGAGCTCCTGGGCCCTGAAGGCAGAGCAGCAGCCCATGCGCTTGCCAAGACTCAGCGCTCAGTGCCGCCTCCAGAGCATGCCTTGGCTGTGCGCAATTACTGCAGCCACAAAGCCTTCTCTGACCACCAGCCTTGCTCAGAGTTTCCAGCCAGGAGCCTCACCAGCGAATATTATTCCGCTCCGAGCCCTCAAGCGTGCCAGACATTCTGGGGAACATTTTGGCCTCAGGCGCTAATGAGGAGCACATTCGGGCCTCACCAAGGGAGGCAGCCTCGTAATTTTCTCATCTTGGAAGTGCTGAGCTCCGCCGGACTTCCTGGTGGATCATTTGTGGGAATGTTCAGGGTGGCAGGAGAGGATATATTGTTTATTAATATCCTTCCTAACTTGCGCTAGAAAGTTCCTTTACTTAGCAGAGTTTACATTCCCCTTTTTACATGCAGAGCAGATAGCCGGTTGCAGGCTTGTGTAAGCCTCTCACTATTATACAATTCAGTCTGTCTCAGATTGAATTGTACGTTCCTGGTAAGTTCCCTTGAATCCCTCTTAAAAGAACAAAGAGGCCACAATCTTATTCAAAGTCAATAAAAGAAGTTTACTCACATCAGTTCACAGTTGGATTCCTGAAGGCAGACTTAGTTACAAATATGTACATGTGAATCTACCCCATTTGGGGGAATAATCCCAGTGCTTCTGCTATCTGAAAGCAGAGCAGTCCTAGCTAGAAGCTGGTCAAACGAAGATGGGAGTCAAAAGGAGAGAGGGGTGCTTCGTGACTCGTCCTTTTGTTACCTGGACAGGTGAGGTCACGCCCACCTTCTATCACATGCAAAAGGAAGGGTGCTCCAGTCAGGAGGAACAGGAAGTTTCTACTGGCTGGACCAACATCCCCTTGCATGTCCACTCTAGGAAAACAAGGAATGTTGTATTTTGACTGCTCAAATAATATTGTAATAAATAATATCAGAAAAAAAGGTTGGCTCTCACGCATGTTCACTTCATCAATTCTGGCCCTCTTTGAAAAACGTTAGGGCACGCCTGCCTTGTGTCCTTCTGTTCTTAACGCCTGACCTGTCTTTTGCCCGCAGGCCCCATGGATCCGAGAGGCCGCGCCCCTCTTCTGCTGCTGGCAGGCTGCCTAGTGCTGGCCCTGGCGTGGGCTCAGTGCCCCGAGGAGTGCGCCTGCTCCCGGACAGCGCAGGTGGAGTGCTCGGGCCCCCACATCTTGGCCATGCCCAGCCCCCTGCCCGCCAATGCCATGAGCCTGCAGGTGATCGGCACCCAGCTGACGGAACTGGGGGCGGGGGCCTTTGGCAACGCCTCTCTGCTCATCGCTCTGCGGATGGAGAAGAACAGCCTGGCGCGCCTGGACCCAGACACCTTCCGGGGCCTGCTCTCCCTCCGCTACCTGAGCCTCTCCAGCAACCGCCTCCAGGAGCTGCCCGCCGGCGTCTTCCGCAGCCTTGACAAACTGGAGTCGCTCCTGCTCTCAGGGAACCAGCTCCTGCGCCTGCACCCGGCGCACTTCAGCCGCCTGGGCACCCTCAAGGAACTGCAGCTGCACGGCAACAGCCTGGCGTCCGTCCCTCCGGGGGCCTTCGACCACCTGCCCTCCCTCCTCAAGCTCAACCTGGCCAAGAACCGCCTCTCCCGCCTCCCGCCCGCCCTCTTCGCTCACCTGGGCCGCCTGCAGGTGCTGCGTCTCTATGAAAACCAGCTGGCCGAGGTAGCCCCTCGCGCCTTCGCCGCCCTCCCGGATCTGCAGGAGCTGGGCTTGCACCAGAACCGCATCCGGCGCTTGCCCGACGGGCTCCTCTCGGCCAACCGCCGGCTGCAGAAGCTCCACCTGTCCAACAACCGCCTGGACACCCTCCCGCGGGGGCTGCTTCTGGAGCTTCCTGAGCTCTCCCGTCTCTCACTCTTCGGCAACGCGCTCCGGGAGCTCCTGCCGGCCACTTTTGGCCCCATGCCGCGGCTGAAGGAGCTGTGGCTCTACGACAACCAGCTGGCCCAGCTGCCCGCCAGGGTCTTTGCCAACCTGACAGAGCTGCAGCTGCTGGTGCTGAGCAGGAACCGGCTGCGCTCCGTCTCCCCGCTGGCCTTTGAGGGGCTGGGGGAGCTGCTGGAGGTCTCCCTGCACACCAACCAGCTCCGCACCCTCAACGGGGAGACGTTCCAGGATCTGGGCAAGCTGCAGAACATCTCCCTGCAGAACAATCGGCTCGCCTCCCTGCCAGAGCGCCTCTTCCACAGCACGCCGCACCTGGTGAACCTCCAGCTGCAGAACAACTCCCTGGAGAGCCTCCCAGCGGGCATCTTTGAGCAGCTGCCCCGCCTGAGGGAGGTCAAGATGCACGACAACCCCTGGCGCTGCGACGATTCTCTGCTGGCCCTCGGGCGCTGGCTGAGGGAGAACGGTGCCCGCCTGGGGGGCAGCCGCCCTGTCTGCGCCTGGCCTCCCCCCTTGCAGGGGCAGCCCATTGCCGAACTGGAGGAGGAGCACTTTGGTCTGGCACAGAGCCCAGAGGCCACCGAGGGGCCGACCATGGCCACCTCCAGCCAGGCGGAGGTCCCTGACCAGGACACGAGCCCAGAGACCGTGATGCCCACGCGTGCCCAGCCGCCCCTGGACCACGAAGGTGGCAGCGCAGAGGCAGAGCAGGAGTTTTCCACGGCAGCCCCCAGGGTGCTCAGTCCAGGGGTTGCGCCGGCCGAGGGGGGCATCTGGGGCTTGACGCGCACCCAGACTGGGGTGGTGGTCACCTGCCTGGTGGTGGGCTCTGCCTTGCTCGTGGGGACGCTGCTGGTGGCAGCTGTCTGCGGGTACAGGAGGAAGGCCCGCCGGGACCTCGCCAAGGCGTAGAAGGGCGCTCGGGAGAGCTGGCCAACCAGACTGATGGATGGGGTCTGGGGGGAGGGCAGTGGGGTGGGAGGGGGAGATGCCGGGCTCTGAATCCCTTTCCCCAGGTGTGCCACCCTCCCTCGGACTCAGTGGGCACCCTCCCACCTGCCCACACACATGCCCTCCTGAAGCAAGGGGCCAATGGATGAGTCAGAGAATTGGAAGGGGTCCCCCAAAGGTCATCTGGCCCAACCCCTTGCAACGAAGGAAGCTCTTCCATAGATCCACTCATGTGCAGGCTAGCTGGGCAGGATGAGGCCCTTGTCTGTCCTGCTCCGCCAGGTGCTCTGCATCCCGTGATCATTCAGCCATGCGGGCAACCCTCCGTGGCTGCAGAGCGGGGCTGTTCTTTGGGCAGCTGTCCCTGCCCTTCGGGAGAGGCAGCGGTGGCGTAGTGGTTAGAGCGCTGGACTAGGAACCTGGGAGAGTCCAGGGTTTGAATCCCCTCTTGGCCATGTGATGCTCCCCTTGGGGGCCAGTCTCTGCCTCTCAGCCTAGACTGCCTTGCAGGGCTGTTGTGAAGAGAACCACACTCACTGTCTGGAGCTCCTTGGAGCAAAAGGTGCTATATAAATGCCATGAAATATATGAAATGTAACCCCCTCAGGGTTCAGTCCTGCCAGAGAAGGAGACTTGGGTCCTGGGCCTGGGTTGAGCCACATGCTGCTTGTGCTAAGCGAGGGTCCTCAGCCCCTGGGGGGCAGGGGAAGCTCAGGGGCTGGTGGGGGTTGCAGCGGGGGGAGGGGAGGCCCCTGCTGGGAAGCCAGACTGGGATCCCTGCAAAGTCAGGGGGCAAAAGAAGCCCGGCCGCTGCTCTCCATCTAGCTCAATGCTGGCAACACTGGCCTGCAGCACCTCCCTAGGTGGGGCTCGAATCCTGCCTGTGAGTTTCCCATGGGGCATCCGGTTGGCCACTGTGAAGGCAGGATGCTGGACTGCTTTGGCTTGTCCCAGCCGCCTCCTCTGGTCTCATGGAAGCTCCCTGTCCAGAGGCATCTCTCTCCCCTCCCAGGTTCTTTGGGGCATTCAGCCACTGGGAGGACGGCCGCCACTCCTTTCTCTGTAGACGAAACACTCCGGACGGATTCACTTTGGGGGGCGTCAAATTCCCTGGAGAAAGAACTCTCTTTCGAAGCCACTCTGTTTGTGGAATGCCCAATAAAAACATATGTGGTTATGGTTTTAGCCCCGACTACATTTTGTGAACTTTGGGTGGGCTTGAGGGATCCCTGCACTTCTCTTCCCCTGAAATCAAACACCCTGATCAGTTGGGGGGGGGGAGTGTTGCACCCAGGGACTCTCAGGCCAGGAGGATATTTTTAGGTCTGCTTCATGACATCGGTGTACATATGGTGGTGAATTGGGTACAACAGCCCTGCAGTGTTTTGCAGGTTGGAGGCAGGGCTGAGGCTGGTATGCATTTCCAGGCTGAAACTCACGATATATAAACTGCTCCTCAGGTCGCAGTGAAGTTCAGGGTCCTTAAATTGCCCCCTCCCAACCCAAATCTCAGAGTGGATCTGCCCCATACATTTAAAGCACATCCAGCACACACGGAATGGAATAATAGAATTGTAGAGTTGGAAGGGACCCCCAAAGGGCATCCAGTCCAGCCCCCTGCATTGCAGGAAACTCAGCTCAAGCATCCAGGACAGCACCAAACCTCTGTTTAAAAACCTCCAAGGAAGGAGCATCCCCACCTCCCAAGTTCCTCCCGGTGTTGGGTCTCCTTTCTGGTCACTTGAATCTGTTGATTTGGGTCCTCCCTTCTGGACCAGGAGAGAACACACTTGCTCCACCTTCCATGTGGCATCCCTTGAGATATTGGAATATTGGAAGATGACTCTTGTGCTGCCTCTAAGACACCTACCGTATTTTTCACTCGATAACACGCACCTGACCATAACACGCACATAGTTTTTAGAGGAGGAAAACAAGAAAAAAAATTCTGAATGAAACAGTGGATGTACGGTACTTCTCCAGGTTAATAATAATAATAATAATAATAATAATAATAATAATAATAATATATTATTTTTACCCCTCTCATCTGGTTGGGTTTTCCCGGCCACTCTGGGCAGCTTCCAACCAAATATTAAAAACAATACAGCATCAGTCCCTAAACAGGGCTGCCTTCAGATGGATTATAAATGTCAGGTAGTTGCTTATTTCTTTGACATCTGGTGGGAGGGTATTCCACAGGGCGGGTGCCACTACCGAGAAGGCCCTCTGCCTGGTTCCCTGTAACCTCACTTCTCACAGTGAGGGAACCGCCAGAAGGCCCTCAGAGCTGGACCTCAGCTGGTTTGACTTCCAGACCTGTGGCTGCTGTGAACTCTCTGGAGCCAAACAGTGGAGAATCTTCCAAGCCCCACACTTCTCCCACCAATGCGCAAATCCCTCCTGCGCTCAGGGGGCTGCTGCGGGGTCCAAGTCGAGGGCTCAGCATGCAGGCAGCAGCAGCAGCAGGGCTGGCTCTCCTGGCCACGGGCCCATCCAGGAGTCCTCCGGACGTGGCAGCAGGAGTGGCGTGGGGTGAATGAGTGAGCGACTGTCCTCGGTGCCCAGGCGGGCATGGCAACTCCTGAGATACCAGGTATTGTGGGCTGGCTCCCCTCATCCCGCATCTGGTCCTTTGAAGGCAAAACAGCCCTGGGTAGTTTTAATTGAAGAGCAGCCCAGAAGTGTTTGGAGGGAAGGAATTAAGGAACGACTGGTGGTTTCTGCCGCATGCCAGGCCGGCCTCCGCATATTGCAAAATCAAACCTTCCTCTGTTATTTGCTGTTCTCCAAAAAGCGAAAAACATACTGATTAAGCACGGGGTGGGGATCCTCTTCTCCCTTTTATTTTCTGCACCAGATAAGGCAGGAGAGGCCCTTTGTAGGGGATGCTCTTTAGAGGAAGGGAAAACCGCTTTCCTGCTCAAAAGCAGAAGCTGCTCAGCCTCTCCCACTCGCTCCCCTCCAGTATTGAAGGCACCAAAAGTGATTCCCTAGCTTTTAGGCAAGGGTGGAGGAAGGGGGGTGCGGGACGCCCCGGGTGTCACCCCTGAGGGGGTGACAAAATGCCAGGCGGCACTCGCTATGGGGCCTGCAGTGCCCCTGAGCCATGCGTCTCTCCTGGGAGTAATGCAGTGGCTTGGGCACCCGCAGGCTCCGCTCTGCCCCAAACGGTCCACCTGCCACCTCCCCCTCAGCTGTAGGGCGGCTGAGGGGGAGGAGGCAGGCAGACTCCTCGGAGACCCCACAATGTGTCCGGCCCTGGCTCACCTGGCCCGGCCCTGGGCGCAGGGCATGGGTGCTGCCCCAGGCGCCCAATCGGCTTGCTCTGCCGCTGCTTTTAGGGGCCACCCCTGCCCAGTTGCCAGTGCCCCATTCTCCCATACACACTCTAAAAAGCCCTATTCGGAATAGCAGGATTGCACAACCAGCAAAGAAGACAATCGCGCACTAAAATGCAAAGCCGTGATAACTAATTGCGCATATACGGTATTTAAAATCCAATGAAAACTATTCAGCGTAATTAATTCAGCAAAAGAGTCTCGTTTTTACACCTCCAGCTCCCCCTCCTTCCCCCGCTTGGTTCTCACAGGAGCTGACCAGATTCCCCAAAGGGAAACCACAGCAGGATTCGAACACAAGAGCAACACTCTCCGTTTCCAGTGGTTTCAGAAGCATCGCTGCCTCTATCTGTGGGGGCAGAGCAGAGCCATCCTGGCTGGGAGCCATTGACAGCCCTCTTCTGCTCCATGAACTTGTCCTACGATACTTTGAGAGAGATCTTTTTGAGAGAGGCAGCTTGCCAAGCCCTGGGATGGCAGGGCCCGCTCTTGGCAAGGGCAGAGTCGTGCCCCCCCAGGTGCCTCTGCTACCTCCAGGCAGTCCTTCCTGCTGCCTGTTTGCCCAGAGGCCAGTGCCCTCCCCGCCCCCTCTGAGGCCACCGGCCCTTGCCCGGAATCTGCGGGGACCCAGGACGGGGCCTCCGATAAGCAGGACCGCCAGGTCCGTCCCACTTGGTGGGTCAGTGACTTCCCATCTTGGCTGGCAAACACTGCAGTGCGAGAGTTTTTTCTGGCAGGCAGAGGAGGGAGGACGGCACCATGGCTCTGCCTGAGGGCCTGGACCCGCCCAGGGTAAGTGCCCAGGGGTCCCCCGAAATGGGCAGGAGCAAACCAAGCCCCCCTTTTAGCAGAGGGCGGGGTGGGCAGGGCAAAGGGGTCTGGGCTCTCAGTTGAGGGGGTTCTCTCATTGCTGGGCATGGGGAGAGCAATGGGTCCTTTGAGGTCGCCCTGGTGGTGGAGGGTTTTAAGCAGAATTAGGGTGGGGATTCTGAAGCTGTGATTCCTCCATGGCAGGGCAACTGGGCTAGATCACCCTCCCACTCTACAATTCTGTGATTTGGGTGTGGCTGCTCAGATTTGAGCCCTGCCAGCAGGGAGTGAGAATCTGGTCTAATGCCGTTCCTGCACCAGATATGTGAAGCCGGTCAGAGGATCCTGGGACCCACAGTTTGCGAAGGGTGCTGGGGATTGAGCTCTTTGAGGGCTAAACTACTGTTCCCATTGGTGTGTGTGTTTTAGGGGCGGAATGCACTTTGAACGTGCTTTAAGGGTAAGGCAGAGGCTGGTGCCCCTTGTGCCATTGCACAAGGACGGTCCAACATCACGTGCCCCAATTTGTTATGGCAGGGGGAGTGGGCAGAGGGAAGCCCCCCAGCCACTGGCTTACAGGAAAGGCAGGGGCGACCTGGTGCCCTTGTCCATCGCTGGCATTTTTTAAAAAAATGAAATGCCCTCCTCATTCTCTGCGTTGCGTCAGAGGCCTCTCCCAACAAACAAATGAGGATTTTCCCCTTACAGCAAAAAAACCGCCAATAGTGTCTCTCACATATGTAGGAAGACACAGGGCTCTTGCCAGCAACTAAGTGCCCCTCCTGGGGGCAGAAAAAGGGCACCTAGATGAGGATATGGATATGGGATGGAACTCAAAGCCAGAGCTAAAGGAAGGAGACGAGTGCCCTTTGGATCCGTGCTTTCTGGGGGGGGGGGGAGCAGAAGCCCCGACAAGCCCCCAGCCAGTGACACTGTTTAGCAGTCAAGGCAAATTATTCATTATCATCATTTCATAAAATGTCTACACTTCTTAACTGTAAAAAACACACAAAACCATCCACACCCTCAACGTGGTTTACATAAAGATAAAACTATAAAATCAAGAAAAGTTTACAAGAACAGTTTTAAAACATATAAAAAATTAAAATACTGAAAGAGCTTTAAATTCACACCAGCTTTTCAAGCATCTGGACAGGCTTGAAGACTGTTTTTAGACAAGCAAGTTTTTAGAAAGGTGTTAAAAAGAGACCAGAGAAAGTGCCTGTGTGGTATCAAGAGGCAGGGAGTTCCAGAGGGTAGGGGCTGCCACTTCTTCTTCTTTTACTCAGCTATGAGGGATCGCCAAAGAAGAAGAAGTGGCAGCCCCTACCCTCTGGAACTCCCTGCCTCTTGATACCACACAGGCACTTTCTTCCATGAACATGGTTTTAACAGTGAGTCCGTAAGTGACTGTGGAGGCCAATTCTGGATCCACACGTCCTTCCACAGCAGCAGCATTTTCTCTTTTGCCTCCTGGGCCAGCCTGGCCTCAGCGCTCTCCTGCGCTCAGTGGTCGAACAGCATATCCTCTCCTGCCTTCCTGAACATCCCCGCACTTACTGGCCTTCCTTTACCTTCCTCTCCCGCAGGGCAAATGGGTGGCCGTCGGGCACTTCCTGCTGCTTTGCCTCTCGGCCCTGGCACAGCCCGGTGGCCCCGCGGTTCCCTGCCCGGCTCTGTGCCAGTGCTTTGGGAACCTGACCGTCTTCTGCTCGGATGAAGGTCTGGAGGACATCCCCGAGGGGGTCCCCGCCGGCGCCACCCAGCTCTTCTTCGTGGGAGCCCCCCTGTTCTCGCTTCAGAGCGGGGCTTTCGCCAACAGAACCGGCAGTCTCCGCCTCGCCAAACTCGCCTTCCTGGGCAGCCCCCTGGAGTGTCTGGGACGCGCGGCTTTCGAGGGGCTGCCGGACCTCCGGGAGCTGGAGATCTCGTCCAGCCAGCTGAGCGCTCTGAGCGGAGAGGCCTTTCTGGGCTTGACCAACCTCAGCACCCTCGCCCTCAAGTTCAGCCCCATCAAAAGCCTGGAGACGGAGCTGTTCAGCAACACGCCGCGCCTAGAAGCCCTCCACCTCCAGGGGAACGAGGTCGAGTCTCTGCCCCAGGGCGTCTTCCGCCCGCTGTCATCCCTCAAGACCCTCACCTTGTCCCAAAACCACCTCGCGGAGCTGCTCGCGGAGGTCTTCGGCCCGCTTTCGGCCCTGCGGGTGCTGAAGCTGAGCGACAACCGCCTGGCTGGCCTCTCCGCCGGCCTCTTCGGCCCCCTGAGAGAGCTCCGGGAGCTCTTCTTGGACGGCAACGCCCTGGCAGAGCTGCCCCCGGGCACCTTCGCCCCGCTGAGCGCCCTGACGCGCCTCCACCTCCAGCACAACGCCCTGGAGCGCCTGCCAGCCGCGGTCTTCTCCGCCCAGCGCAACCTCACCTTCCTCTACCTGGACGGCAACCGCTTGGCGGAGCTGCCCGACGGGCTCTTCCAGGGCACCCCTCACCTCGCCGAGCTCTCCCTGGCGGGCAACCGTCTCCAGAGCATCCCCGAGGGGCTGTTTGGCAACCTGGGCAGCCTGGCGTTCCTGGGGCTATCGCACAACCGCCTCGCCCACCTGCCCGCCGGGGTCTTCCGGGGCCTGAGCGCCCTTGCCAGGCTGCAGCTGAGCCACAACAACCTCACCGCCCTGCCGAGGGGCGTCTTTGCCAACCTCAGCACCCTGGAGGCCTTGGACCTGTCCCACAACCAGCTGGCCACCCTGTCGGAGGGGGTCTTCGAGGGCAACGTCATCCTGGCCAACGTGGCCCTGAAGGGCAACCCCTGGACGTGCGACTGCCACCTGGCCCCCCTGAAAGACTGGCTCCAGGACACGGACCCCCTGATCAACGCGCGGGCCTTGTGCAGGAGCCCGGCTCACCTGCAGGGGCTGAGCCTGCCGGCCGTGCAGAAAGAGCAGCTGGTCTGTCGGCGGGGCCTCGCGCCCTCCCGGTGCCGGGCGGAGCCGGGGATGGACGAGACCTCCGCGGAACCCAGCGCCCGCCCTCCGTGCACCTACCAGGATCCGGCAGGGGCCATCCACCTGGCGTGCGACCGCGACGCTTGCCGCCAGCTTAGCCTGAGTCTCCCGCCAGGAGAGAGCCTGCAGGAGGCAGGGCAGCGTTTCAGCAAGGACTGGATCCTGGACTCGGGCTGCGGCGCCGTGAAGGTCCAGGTGGCCGTGAGCATTGAGCCCCTGCCCGGAGGGGAGGCGGCGGCAGCCCCCTCGGAAGCCCCCTGAGGCCAGCATCCCCGCCCTGCCAGTGTGGTCCGGAGAACGGGGGGTGGCCCTCCGGAGAGAACGGGGGGTGGCCCTCCGGAGAGAGGGGGCTCGTGGGGATGAGGGAGACCTACACTGCAGGGCTGTCGTCAGGACGTGCTTGGTGTCATCACAGACACTAACAGAAACAGAAACAGAAGCCTTTGTGACCCACATCAGGCTTTGTCTGTGTAGATTTATCTGCGGGTCTCCCAGGATCCCAAAGGACACCCAGTGGGGATTCTGAAAGCATGGATCCACTGCCTCCCAGGGCAGGGCTTGTAGGATTTGCTGCCTGAAGCAGCATTTATATATTCTGTCACTTTCATTTCCTATAATAAACCAAGCTTTCTTTATTCCTTTTGTGTGGGAACTTCTTGTGGGCATGGGGTAAGGGTAAGCACACATTCCTAACTGGGCATAGGTTATAACTCTAGCAAAATATAATTAATAATAATAATAATAATAATAATAATAATAATAATAATAAAATTAAAAAAAAATGATGAAAATGGCCCACAGATAGTATTTAACACCTACCAGATTGGCGAAAATGTCTAAAAAAAGAAAAAGGTATATGTTGGAAGTGTAATGAAATTGAGGGATCTTTTATTGACATGTCCTGTAAAATAATTAAGGAATCTTGGGAAACTATATATAATAAATTTAAAAAGATATTTAAAAAACTTTTCCCCAAACACCTGACATTTTTCTCTTGGGGATGATAAAAACAGAGGTCCCCCCAAAACAAGAGAGTTTACTACTATACGCAACGTCCACAGCTAGAGCCTTCTTGGCACAAAGGTGGAGAAGTCTTGTACAGCATTCCTAGAGTGGACATGCAAGGGGATGCTTTGTACCAGCCAGTAGAAAACTTCCTGTTTCCTCCTGGGCTGGGGCAAACTTCCTCTACATGTGCCTAGAGATGGGCGTGACCTTACCTGTCCAGGTAACACAAAAGGGCAAGGCACAAAGCCCCCCCCTCTCTCTGGCTCCATTCATAGAAGAAGCAACATCTCTTTAGCTAGAGATGCCTTGTTTCTTCCAGGCAACAGAGCACAAAGGGACTATCTCCTTATGGGATAGATTCCATGTGTATAACAAATTGGATGATTAAAAAGATGTGGATTACGCGGAGCAGCAGAAAAGCAAAGGAACCAGGAAAAAGGCGGAAGGGAAGTCATATGGTATATGTATAAAGTGGACGCTTGGGTTGCGAATGTGGTCCATGCGGGATGCACATTGACAACCTGCAGCGTTCTCAACCTGCAGCGGCGCGTCTGCGCATGCGCAGGTTGCAATTCGGCGCATGTGCAACCACTGAAACCTGGAAGTAACCCCTTCCAGTATTTCCAGGTTTTGGCAGTCTGTAACCTGAAAAAATGCAACCTGAAGCTCCTGTAACCTGAGGTATGATTGTGCATGCTGTTTTTGATACGAAGTTTTAATTGGGACAGGGGGATGGGAGGGAAAGGGTTAAATATGCTCTCTCTTCCTGTATTTGAAAATACAAAATGAAGAACAAGATAGGAAAAGGTAGTAAGGGAACACCTAGCTATCTTAAAGGAATTTAAATCTCCGGGTCCTGATGAGCTGCATCCAAGGGTACTAAAGGAGCCTGCAGATGTAATTTCAGAGCCTGTGTCTATTATCTCTAAGAATTCTTGGAGAACAGGTGAGGTCCCTACAGACGGGAGGTGGGCAAATGTTGTCCTCATCTTCAAAAAGGGGAGAAAAGGAAGACCCAGGTTACTACCAATAGGTGAGCTTGACATGGATACCAGGAAAGGTCCTAGAACAGATAATTCCACAGTTGGTCTGTGAGCATGTAGAAAAGGCTATACTATACTGGGACGCGGGTGGCGCTGTGGGTTAAACCACAGAGCCTAGGACTTGCCGGTCAGAAGGTTGGTGGTTCAAATCCCCGCGATGGGGTGAGCTCCCGTTGCTCGGTCCCTGCTCCTGCCAACCTAGCAGTTCAAAAGCACATCAAAGTACAAGTAGATAAATAGGTACCGCTCCGGTGGGAAGGTAAACGGTGTTTCCGTGCGCTGCTCTGGTTCGCCAAAAGCGGCTTAGTCATGCTGGCCACATGACTCGGAAGCTGTACGCCGGCTCCCTCGGCCAGTAAAGCGAGATGAGCGCCACAACCCCAGAGTCGGCCATGACTGGACCTAATGATCAGGGGTCCCTTTACCTTACAGAGATGCTTGAATGTTTCTTGGGTTGTCTCTGAATCTTCCTGTCCACTTGTCACCTTTTCCTGCCTCTCCAGGGTGTCCTGCCTCACCCTCGGAGAACCCATATGCTGGGGGGGGGGGTCCCATCTAACTCTGCAATTCTATGGTCCCAGAGGGACCCTTCCCAGCTAAGAGCCGGGCCCAGGCCTTGGCTGATGCCCAGTTTTGTGACAAGAATTCGTCACCTGGGACCCTTTATCTCACCAGACAGACCTGCCCAACATCTGCGCAGGGCAGATCTTCGCCTCCCGGGCGCTGGATGCCTCCCTCAGATAAGGCTGGAGGCGCTTCGCTCGGCAGCCTGTGCATGACTCTCCTGGCTCAGCAAAATGCCTGGCAACCGACTTTGGTAAGTGCTGAAAGGCTCCCCGGGGCTTGGAAGGTGCTTCCTTCCAGCCCATCTCTCTGCCCACCAGGCTGCTGCTCTGCTCTGGGCTCCTGCTGCCTTGAAGGGGGCTCACAGCTTCAGAGCAGGGGTAGGCAACCTAAGGCCCATGAGCCACAAGCGGCTCACGGGGGTCGTTTAACCGGCCCACGAGCCGCCCCCAAACCGAGCTGCCTGCTCGGCGAGTCCCCCCACGCTGCGCTAAATCGGCGCAGCACTGCATGGGGACTCACTTCCATGGCTCCAGAAATAGTGTCTGTGCAGACACAGACACTGCTGGAAATCAGGGGCATGTGCGTTCCCTCACACGCACAACCCACCCCACAGAGGGATCTCTGCTGGAGTGAACCGGCCCAGGCGAGGTAAACCTTGCCAACCCCTGGTTCAGAGAGACCGGCTCACCCGCAAAAGTGCCAAAGTTCACCTGCATCCACTCGGCTGCCTCCAGCGGTGGAATTGGCACTGTTCCAGGTGCCGCATCATCCCTGTTCGGCATTTGCAAGATCTTCATCTATTGGTGTGGCAGCACCTGCGCTGTGGAACTCCCTGCCACTTGAGATCAAGCTGGTGCCTTTGCTGCCCTCTTTTGGGCACCTGCTAAAAAGCCTCCTTGTCTATGCAAGCCTGCCTGGCTGTTTAGAAATGCTGCTATGAATGTGAATCCATTTTAGCATTTTAACTTTCTGTATGTCTGCCTGATTTTCTTGTTTTATCTTTCTGTAACTGCTTTGAGGTTGCTGTTTTTTAAGGAAACAAAAACAGTGTATAAATTTTGTGAACTAAATAACGGATCTCCACCTGTCAGCTCCCTTGCTATGCACACGTGTGTGTGTGTGTTTTGTGTGTTTGTGTGAAGCTAGAGCAGCTGCTTTGCATTCAGAACGTGCAAGTTTCAGTCCCCTGGCTGAAATTTGGGGGAGCTGCTGCCAGTCAGTGCAGGCAGTATGGAGCTATATTAGAGGGACGGCAGCTGCCTCTTCTCTTTGGGGAGGGAGGACCCAGCTGGAGGGGAAAGGGTGGTGGGGAGGATCAGGATTTTTCTGAGTATTTTAAAAGGACAGTTGTTTCTAGTGGTTGGGAGGGAAAATATAGGAGAGCCGTGAGCCAGAGGCGGCAGCCTCCCTCCCCTGCTTAACCACGATTCTTCCTCTTTGCCAGAAGTCCTGCCTTTGGGGTCGGAAGGCTGGTTGTGGGGGGAATGGAGGCTCAGGGGTCTGGAGGGGAGAGGCTTTGGCCCGGAGGCAGGGGGCCGGGTCTGCTGCTTGTTTGGACTCTCCAGTGTTAACAGAGAAATATGAGGGCTCCTTTGGACAAAAAACAAGGACACCAGCCAGGAAACTATCTCAAAAGGAAACAGTCCCTTTGTCCTCTCTTGGCTGGAGGCCAAGAGGGCATCTTTGGCTAAGCAGATGTTGCTTCTTCAATGCATGTAGTCAAGGTGAGAGAGGTGGCTGCCTTGCCCTGTGCTTTTGTCGTTACCTGCACAGGTGAGGCCACGCCCACCTCTAGTCACATGCAGAGGAAGTCTGTCCCAGCCCAGAAGGAAACAGGAAGTTGACCTGCTGGCTGGACAAACATTCCTCCCCATGTGTCAACATCTTCACTCTAGGAATGTTGTACTTGACTGCTCCCACAAAACAGCAGATTGTGAAGGAGCTGAGGGTGTGCATGATGCAGCAGACCCCAGGAATCCGGACGCTCCAGCTGCAGAGAGGCTTGCCAGATGTGCGCTTTCTTGGTGAAAAGGCTAATGGACATCTCTTGCTTTCTTCCAGGATGGTGCCCACAGTGGCCATTGGCCTCCTCCTCTGCCTGGCCTTTGGAACTGGCCAGAGCCCGCCCGCCTGCACAGGGGCCTACGACTGCCCCAAGGCCCACCAGGAAGTCTACACCAAACTAAGGGACGTGACGGAGATCCCAAAGACCGCCAGCACCATCATCACCGAAATGATCTTTGTGCAAACCAGCCTAACACAGATCAAGAGTGGAGCCTTCCGGAACATGCCCGGCCTGCAGAAAGTCCTGTTCATTGGCAACAAGATCAAAACCGTAGAGGTGGGGGCCTTTGATAACTTGGCGAAACTGGATGAGCTGGAAATCACGCAGGCTGAGCTGGACGCCCTCCCTGTGGGCACCTTCCGCTCTCTTCCTCGCTTGCAGAAGCTGAATCTGCGGGACTCTCAGATCAAGGGCCTCCAGAAAGGACTCTTTGAGGATCTCGGGGACCTGGAGGAGATCTACCTGCATATGAACGAGATCCCTTCTCTCCCCGAAGGCGTCTTTGATGGGCTCTCCAACCTGACCTTTTTGCACCTGGCCAAGAATAAGATCGCTGCCATCCCAGAGGACGTCTTCAAGGAACTTTCTCGGTTGAAGGTCCTCCGGCTGTACGAGAACGAGATTGGAGACCTCCCGGAGGGGAGCCTGGACAGCCAGCAGGACCTGACGGAGCTCGCCCTCCAGAAGAACAAGATCCGCACGCTGCCTCCCAGGGTGCTGAGGAACAAGCCCAACCTGGAGAAGCTTTTCCTGGAGCACAACCTCTTGGAGACCCTCCCGGATGAGGCCTTCTTTGGACTGAGGAAGCTGAAGCAGCTGACCCTGGCTTCCAACCGGCTGAAAGGTCTCCCCGGCCAGCTCTTTGGGCAGATGCCTTTGCTCACCCAGCTGGACCTGAGCAAGAATGCTTTGCAGGCTCTTCCAGCGGGGGTCTTTGCCAACCTCACGGGGCTCACAAAGCTCACCTTGTCCCACAACCAGCTGGCAGGCCTCCCTCTCGGTGTTTTAACAGGCCTCCGCAAACTCTCTGAGCTCAACGTGGAGGCAAACAAGCTCTCGTCTCTGGAGGGTCTCCTGCCACCTTCCCTCCCGGGGCTGAAGACCCTGAGGCTCCGCCAGAACCAGCTGGAGACCATCCCTCCGGGCCTCTTTGACAGCTTCACCAAGCTCACCTCCCTGTATGTCGGGGAGAATCCGTGGAGGTGTGACTGCCTCCTTCTCTACCTCCACCGATGGATGAGCAGCAATCCCAAAAAAGTGAAGGACGCCACAAAGGTCATATGCGGAAGCCCCAAGGATCTGCAGGGCAAAGCAGTCAGTTCCTTGGCAGAAGATCAGCTGGTTTGCCCAACGACTCTGCCCATTTCAAGCACCGCTCTGCCCACAACCACTTTCCCTCCTCCTGCCACAACAAGGATGAGCACAACACTGCCCCCATCTCCTAAAAAAGCCACTGTTGCTGCAACCACCTCCGTTTCTGAGCCTGCCACCACCACAAACGCAGCCACAACCCTCAGAACCACAGAGGCTCTGACCTCAACTCCTCAAATCACCACCTCTGAGAGTCTCACTGAAACCTCACAGACCATGACCACCAGCGGGACATCCTCTGAAACCACCAGCATCACCAGCACAGGGGCTCCAACTCCAGCTCCTCCCATCTCCACCATCACCACTCCAAGTCCCACCTCAGCCGAGACAAGCCCTGAAATTGCCACCACCGCTGAGATCTCAAGCACAACCTCTGTGTCCATCACAACCCTGGCCACAACCCCCGAGGCAGCCACGACCATCGCTCACCTGCCACCCACAACCCCTCAGATCACGACGACAACAAAGGTTCAGACCACGGCCCCTGAAATTACCAGCGCCAGGACTGCGGCTGCCACAGCTGGCTTCACAACTGGGATGTCACACACCACCCCTTCTGGTACCACCACAACTGCTCAGATCTCCACAACCATTGCCAGGGCAACCACCACAACTTCTGATGCCTCCACAAGCTGCCCTGGTACATCGGCCACCACACCTGTGCTCCCTGGGACAACCAGCAAGGCAGTCGCCACCACACCTTCACCGCTTGAGACCACCCCTACGGAGACATTCTCATTGGTGGCAGCTTCCACAATGTGCCTTGACAACGTCAGTCTTCCAGGTGGATGCAGGTCTGGGTCTTTGTCTCCCAAACCAACAGCCAGACTGGACCCGACTACACGTCCTGAGACGCCCCCGTCGCCCACCTCTGCTGTGACACAGGCTCCCCTGCCCACCACTGGCTGGGTGACAACCTCTCCAGCTGCTGCCAGCTGCACCTTTTGCTCCTCGGCTGTCACGCCAGCCAGGCCTTCCCTTCCTCCGAGCCCAAGGCCCGGCCGTCCAGCCAGCCCCCCTCAGCCCCTGTCCCAGAAAATCCAGGCCTGGGGCTCTTCGCTGAGTTCCAACTACCGGTACTGCAAGCTGTCTGCGATGATGTATTTGTCCATGCTGTGTCTTGAAATCTGCTGCACCGCTGCCTTGGCCAGGTGTGTCTACGCCCTGCACAGAGCCACGCGCTCCATGGACTCTCCCACTGTGCCGGTCAAGCTGGTGAAGGTGAAGCCCAGAAGGATGAAGCTGTGATGGTGTTTGGCCACAGGAGAGACCTTCACTGTTAAGTTGTGGGTGAACATATCAGACGACACAGCGATTCTTCAAACAGCTCTTGTTTATTCACAGGCCAGAACAGAACTGAACTGAAGGGTTCAGCCAGCCTGCTTATATAGAGCTCCACTAGAACGCAACAGTAACCATTTTCTGTAACTATCCAATCACTGAACATCACTTTCAATCCCTTATTTGCATATGTGGACCTGAGTGAAAACTATCTACAGTATCCCCCTGCTGGCCCAGGGTGAGAACTTCAGTACATAACTTTCACAGGATGCTAGAATCATAGGGCTGTCAGGGAGTCCAGGGGTCATCTCGCTCAAGCCCCTGCAATGCAGGAATCGCAGCTAGAGAATCCCTGACAGACGTTCCTCCAAGCTCTGTTTAGAAACCTCCAATGGATCCTAGATTGGCAGAGTTGGAAGGGATCCCCAGCGGTCATCTAGCCCAACCCCATGCAATGGAGGAATCATGGCAAATTAAATGAGGCAGGTGAAGCAGCAGGGGTGTGCAGAGACTTTGGGTTGGGGGGCTGACATTGCTTTAGGGGTGGATTTACACACAGGGGGAAATGCCATAAGTCAGTCAGAAATTAAATTCTTACAAAAGAAAAGAAAAAAAGCTATGTAAATATCACATAGAAATAGTTTGCTCTCTGGCGTCATCTGGTGTTGCATGTTTATAACGCATTCAAAATGTTGTTTTTCCTAATGTAGCTGAGTCCTTTGTAGCTGAGTCTCCCTCACCAGTGTAACAATTTGCTTAAATTGTAGGCTTATCTTAGGTATGACTATTGAAATAAAAAATTAAGGTATTATATTATATATTTGCCAGGCAAACATGTACATAAATGTATGGGCCACATGTCTGAGGCAGCGCAGGAGGGCAGTCCTGGAGCCATTTTGGCTCCCAAACTGACCAGATGTTTTCTCTGCAAGGTCAAAGGAAAATGGAAAAGCCTCCCCATAGTCTTTTCCTTCACAAAACCTGTCTTAAGGGTATATCTGTGTATGAATAGGGTGAGCCTGTGACCTGGCTCAGGAACTAAGTATTTGTCACTACAAAAGACTGGCCAGGCTCCCCAGGGTATCCAATCAAGTAAGCATTAATAGGTAACCTGCCAGACAGGAGATAAACAACGCACTCAGATTTCTGCTGTAGACCACCCTTTCTGTGATGTAGGTATGATGTATCTGGGGTGGTGGTCTTGAGCTACTGTGATGTAGGTATGATGTTTCTGGGGGTGGTCTTGGACTCCAAGGTGGACTCCAACCTGGGTTCTGGGTCCTCCACCTCCTCCTTTCCTGCGTGTAAGGGGAGCACCCTGTTGCAACAGTTCAATAAAGATCAGGCTTACGAGCTGCTTTCGTTCTCGATATTCTCTGCTTGGCCTCTGTTATTTTCTCTGACCGATGGAGAACCTGCAAAGGACTCTAAAAGGGCTCCTGTGTCCCCCATAAGGGAATAAGGACAGATTTCCGTTTATTACACAGGTCCTGCTGAGTGTGATCCCAAGAGACTCTCTCACAGGCACATTTGCACCCAGGGTCATGCCCTGCTGCCAGCCTGTGCCAGGAGATGATTCTGTGGGGTGTGAAACACAGAGCAGTTAAACACAACATTCCTAGAGCAGACATGTTTAGACATGAGGAGGGATCATAGAATCATAGAATCATAGAGTTGGAAGAGACCACAAGGGCCATCGAGTCCAACCCCCTGCCAAGCAGGAAACACCATCAGAGCACTCCTGACATATGGTTGTCAAGCCTCTGCTTAAAGACCTCCAAAGAAGGAGACTCCACCACACTCCTTGGCAGCAAATTCCACTGTCAAACAGCTCTTACTGTCAGGAAGTTCTTCCTCATGTTTAGGTGGAATCTTCTTTCTTGTAGTTTGGATCCATTGCTCCGTGTCCGCTTCTCTGGAGCAGCAGAAAACAACCTTTCTCCCTCCTCTATGTGACATCCTTTTATATATTTGAACATGGCTATCATATCACCCCTTAACCTCCTCTTCTCCAGGCTAAACATGCCCAGCTCCCTTAGCCGTTCCTCATAAGGCATAGTTCCAGGCCTTTGACCATTTTGGTTGCCCTCCTCTGGACACGTTCCAGTTTGTCAGTGTCCTTCTTGAACTGTGGTGCCCAGAACTGGACACAGTACTCCAGGTGAGGTCTGACCAGAGCAGAATACAGGGGATGTTTGTCCAGCTAGTAGATAAACTTCCTGTTTCCTCCTGGGCTGGGACAAACTTCCTCTGCATGTGACCAGAGGTGGGCGTGACCTCACCTGTGCAGGTAACAAAAGCACAGGGCAGGACACCACATCTCTCTCTTCTCTATTTTGCTTTCGTCAAAGAAGCATCAGCCTGAGAAGCTCTCTTGGCTCCAAAGGAACTATCTCTTTATGGGATAGATTCCAGGTGTATGTATTTTGTAACTTAAGTCTGCCTTCTAGGGTCCATTTGTGAACAGAATGTGAGTAAATTCTTTTATATACTTTTATACAAGACTGTGTTGTGTCTATTCTTTTTATGAGGGAATAAAAGGGGCATTACCAGGGAACTTATTTTAGAGGCTTATGCAAGCCAGACAAAAAACGTTATCCGCTGTGTAAGTTTAAAAAGGGGAATGTGACTCTGCTAAATTGTAGAACTTGTTAACACAAGTTGGGAAGGATATAATTCAACAATATACCCTCTCCTGCCTCCCTGGACATTCCCCCAGATTCCTGGCCAGGTGCCTGGGCTTTGGCTGCCCCCCCCGCCCCCCCTTCCATTGAACAACTCAGGCTCCTTGGGGAGGGGAGAAATTTGTAGTTAGACTCCTAGAATGGTGGAGTTGGAAGGGACCCCAAGAGGCATCTAGTCCACCCCCTGCAAGGGAGGAATCACAGCTAGGGGCAGTCATTTAATGCAAGGCTGGCAAAGCGTGGGTGGCAACGAGGCAATGCCAGCAGGTGGGAACTCCTTGCACAGCAAGGTTGAAGGGCCTGTCGTTGTTGTTGTTGTTGTTGAATTCAAGATTAAAGTGAGAAAAAGTCATGCATTTCAAAGCATTTAAATGCAGCCGCTTTCTGTGGTCTTGGTGATGTTCCCTTGCAATAACCAGAGATGCCAGGGGCTCACAGCAACTGCAGCAGGAGGTGGGTTAAGGAGCACCCCTGAGAATACACAAAGGGCGTCTCAGCAGTTCTCTCCCAATGACTCCTGCCTGGAGGCTTTAGTTGTGCGGCAGCGCCTCCCAGTGGACGGAGGACAAATTCCAACGAGGAAAGGATTGCTATTGTTTCCAGCAAAAGTTCTGGAGTTAGAATCAGAAAATCATGGAATTGTAGAGTTGGAAGGGGACCCTGAGGGTCATCTAGTCCAACCCCCTGCAAGGCAGGAATCTGTGTTAGTCATTGTTAATACAATGCCCATCCCTGGATAAATATATTGTTGAAGGACTTTTTTTTTAAAGTACAATATCCCTAAGCCAAGCTTCTTTCTTAGAATTACTATGGGTCACTTAGCAGGATAATGACCCTTTCCCACCTCATTGCAAGCTGTTATGGAAATTACCGGGGGGGGGGACATTTTTAAAGTTAAATGTTACAAATATTATGCCTGAATGTATCCTTTCAACTTGACAGCTCAGGGAAGTTACCTAGCTTTAAAAATAATATAAAATCAACTCCTTTGCCAGTTTCCTCCATTCCAAAGCTATTTTCCCCTTGAAAAAGGACTCCAGGTGGACAGTAAAATTGGCTTCCAGGTGGAAAAATCAAAATTGGAGACTGAATTGTTAGAATCCAGTACTAAGAATCTGTCAAAAATGTACAATTTGCTGCTGAAATGGAATACACAAGATGAAACGGTTAAATCAACTATGATTAAATGGGCTCAGGACATTGGTCATAATATTTTGTTTGCTGACTGGGAAAAGTTGTGGACCACCGGGATGAAATTCACGGCATGTAATGCCTTAAGAGAAAATATTATGAAAATGATTTATAGGTGGTACATAACCCCAGTCAAGCTTGCAAAGATTTACCATTTGCCTGATAATAAATGTTGGAAATGTAAAGAAAAGGAAGGTACATTTTTTCACCTTTGGTGGACGTGCCCGAAGATCAAGGCATTCTGGGAAATGATCTATAATGAACTTAAAAAGGTATTTAAATATACCTTCACTAAGAAACCAGAGGCCTTTCTCTTGGGTATTGTCGGCCAGGGGGTGTTAAAGACGGATATAACTTTTTTTATGTATGCTACAACAGCAGCTAGAATACTTATTGCGAAGTACTGGAAGACACAAGATCTACCCACACTGGAAGAATGGCAGATGAAGGTGATTGACTACATGGGCTTGGCAGAAATGACGAGCAGAATCCGAAACCAGGGAAGAGAAGCAGCGGAAGAAGAATGGAAAAAGTTTAAGGACTATTTAAAGAAATACTACAAAATTAATGAAAGTTAGAATGATGTTGGACTGGAAAGTAAATGGTTACTATTAGCAATGGTTAAGACAAGGAGAATAAGGAAGATTAGCTTAAATTTAAAGTAAAATAAGGGAAGATTTGCTGAGTAATTGATTAGAATTTGGAATACAGAAAAGGGAGGCATGAGGAAGTCGAGGAAGAAAGGTTTAAGAAATTAGGATATGAAGTGATACTTGTTTTTTTTTGTTGTTTTTTTTTTGTTATTGTTTGTTTATGTATTTGTCATTGTTATGTTTTGTTTGTGTGACTATAAAAACTGTTTAATAAAAATATTTAAAAAAGAAAAAGAAAAAGGACTCCAGGAAGTTTCCAGAGGTGACAATTGCTGAGCTGATTGTTGGCCAAGGAAAGCCTCATCCCATCACCAAACTTGCCAAGGGGCCAGACATGCAAAGGAAGTTCTATTGTACTTTTGGGTGGTGGGACTTCGGAGGTGTTTGCCTACGTTAATCTTATACCTGAGTCTTGCCCTGCCATGTCTGCTTATGCTAATCTTGTACCAAGGACTTGTCTGGACATGTTTGCCAAGGTTAACCCCTCCCCTTTTTGTGACATGTCAGTGATGTAGCAATGATGTAGCAATGATGCTGTACAAACTGTATTCTGAGATATGGTGGGAAAGTTTTAAAAGTCCTTGTCACCCCATCCTCGGGGTTCAAAATTCCTCTTTGAACCTGTTGCGCAATAAACTGATCTACAGCTATTTGCTCCGGTTGGTGGCTGGACTCCTTCCTTTATTCTGCAGGGACCTGTGACCAGCTGGGGGACTGAGCAGCCTCACACCTAGATTTTTTCCGTAACACAAGCTAAGCAACAAAGACTGTAATCAGATTTGAATTAACTGGGAAGAGACTTCAACATAGGAGCATAAGAAGAGCCTGATCAGGGATCAGGCCAGTGACCCTTCTAGTCCAACATGCTGTTCTCACAGGGCCCAACCAGATACCCCAAAAGGAAACCCGCAAGCAGGATTTGAATGCAAGGGCAACACGCGTCCCTCTTGTGGTTTCCAGCCACTGGCATTCAGGAGCATCGCTGCTGCAACTGTGGAAGCAGAGCAGAACCACTCTGGCTGGCAGCCCTCTCCTCCTCCATGAATTTGTCCAATCCTCTTTGAAAGCCATCTAGCTGGATGGCCATTCCTGTCTCCTGCAGCAGGGAGTTCCACAGGTTAACTACAACTCCCAGCAATTCTATGGCCTCAAAACACACCAATGGGAAATGCCTTGAGGTCCAGCTGCAGGATCAGTCCCTGCTCCAGGAGGACAGCCGCAGGAACAGGCTGGGCAATGATAGGACCCTGTTATGAGAATTATAAGGTCTAAGATATAAAATAAATGTACCAGGCAAACACATACATACATGAATAAATAAATAAATATATATATGAACCGCATGTCTGAAACAGCACAGGAAAAAAGTCCTGAAACCATTTTGTCTCTCCCAAATTGACCTCAAATGTTTCTCTGCAAGGACAAAGGAAAGGGGAAAACCTCCCAATTGTCTCTTTGCTTACAAATCCTGTCTTAAGGGCCTAGCTGTGTATGAATAGGGTGAACCTGTGACCTGGACTCAGGAATTAAATATTTTTCATCACAAAAGAATGGCCAGTCTCTCCAGGTAAACCCATTAATGGGTTTCCTGCTGGACAGGATTCTGCTGTAGACCCACCTCCTTCTGTGGTGTATGTATGATGTTTTTTGGGGTGGTCTTGGGCTCCAGGGTGGGCAATTTCAAAAGTCTATATAAGGACTTGCACACCATTGTTCTGGGTTCCTCCTCCCTCCCTGAGTGGGGTGAGTGGGGACTCTGTTGCAACAGTTTAATAAAGATCAGGCTTCCTAGCTGCTTTGCTTCTCAATATTCTCTGCTTAGCCTCTTATGGGCTTTTGGGTACCCCATAAGGGAAAAGGAGCAGTTTTTTTCTTATAACAGACCCCAATACCAGCTGATGCCACGACTGGCACCCTTAGTTAATTTCCTAACACGTATACACTGGTTGATTGCAAACAGACAAACCTCAAAACCTCAAAACAGTATACAAAAAGAAAAAATAAACACCAGGAAAATTTACAACAATACTTTAAAACCTATGGAAATGTACAACACAAAAGCAGATTAAAATTCACTTTCCAGGCATCTGGGTAGCCTTGTCTAAACATGAATATTTTTTAGCAAGGAGCCAGCAGAGGGCGCCAGCTAGCCATGTATGCTGGCTGCCCCGCTCCGCAGGGGTGAATGTTGCAAGCCTGGGTGTGCTTGGGAATCCAGTGCTCTCCCTGCAAAGCCTTTCCTATTGCAGTTTCCAGCAGAGTCGCCCTCGAATCTGGCTTGCTGGTTTCCATAGGCATCCTCTACCCAGGGCTGCAGGTGCACAACATGTCCAGGGGTCCACTCTTAGATGTTCACCCTGGGATTCAATTTGGGAAGCAGCCCCTGGGGCAGGTCTCCTAGGTGGGCAGAGGGAGGGAAGGCTGCCTGAGCTCAGGTCCAGGTGCCCTGGGCCAGAGCGCTTCTTGGGGAGGGCCTGGAGGCCGAGACCCGACACTCACCTGCCCTCCACCAGGTGGCAGAAAAGGGTCTCAGGACTGCATTGCTGAACCCTCAGCTCCAACAACATCTGGAAAAAGCAGAAGCCAAGTTTGGGGGGGGAGAAGAGGCAAGAGGAGCAGGTAACCAGAGCCAGCTGGGCTGATGCCTGGCAGCTTATCCATGTTCCTCTCCAGCCCTCGGGGGTGGGTGGGTTGCTCACTTCAAGGGGCTTCTGGCAAGCGGAGCTGAGCCCAGGTGAGAGAGGCCTGCAAGGCCACCTGGACTTTTGGGGGGAGCATTAGCACAACATCATCACATCCACGGCGGGTGGGGTGCTCAGGAGGCAGGCAAGGACCTGTAAAGGTTTCAGGTGGGTGGAAGAGCATCTTTTCCGGAGGTCTGCAGATGGAATGACACCCCCCCCCCCGTGAGGAAAGGTTGGTGGGATTTTTTTTGGTTTAGAGAAAAGGCGAGGAAGGACTCCTCCTCAATTCTGTTTGCTGCTTTCCTCCTGAGGTTTAGCTCTGAATCGGAACAACTGCCCACTGGGCTTCTCGCAAACTGCTGTTTGTTCCGATTGAACGCTAAAGAGCAGCTTTTCCAGAGGCAAGTGGCAGGAACCCAGGCCTGGAAGCACAGGACAAGCAGAAAACGGCTCAGACCCTCCACTTCCTGCACACGGGACAAGGGGAAGCGTAGATGAGCCCAGAGAGAAGAGACATGATAGGAGTTTATAAAATTATGCACAGCATGGAGAGGAAAGTTCCTCGCTCTCTCCTAACACTAGAATTGGTGGACATTTGTGGAATGTTGGACAATACAGGATGAATACCTGGAAAGACTTCTTCACGCAGTGCAGAATTAGACGATGGAGCTTGCTTCTGCAAGAGGCGCTGACGGCAACCGACTTGGACGCCTCCGAAAGAGGCTTGCCCTCCGCCCCAACCAACCAACCAACTATTTATGATAACTAGTGGGAAATGTTGCTCCGGCATCTCTGATGATTGTGTAATGAAGCCGGGCGAAATGTCCTGCCTTTGTCCCCCCAGGAACCATGAAAGTCCCTCCCCTTCTTTCCAGGCAGCTCTGAAAGGGCACAATGGCAAAGAGGCCTAACGCTGGGGCGGGCAGAACGCCCCCCGGCCCCCTGGAGGCGGAGGCCACGGAGGGAGAAGAGATCCTGGGGTCATAAAGCGAGGAAGCCCTGGGATGCCCCGCCAGGGACGTCGCTCGGCAGATGCGTGAAATCACTCCCCAAACCAGCGGTGCCGGGGGAACAGGAGCGTCTACACAGCATAAGCTGATATTTTTAGAAAAGATTTTGGCAAAATGCATCCATATTTTCTTAAAAAGACAGGAAAGATAGCACAACTTCTCCCCACTCTCCTCCCACAGCAACAACACTGCCATCTTTCAATAGCGATATTTCTAAATGTAAAGAATGATACAGTTCTGATTGCCGTTGGGCAACATATCAGAATAAAATTATGTGGAGCTTGCAATTGATGGTTAAGATAACCAAATGCCTAATGCCACTTGTGGGAGTTTATTGGCTTATTGGTATAAGAAGTAAAGGACCACCATATTGCCAAAAATAATGAGTTTGGTTTTTCTTTTCCATGGGAAAGTTTGGTTTTATGGGCCGTGTTTTCTGCAGTCGCTGTTATCCTTGCATTCTAATACCAGAGTCCCACTGCAAGGGCTCTCTCCAGGCTCAGGCCATTGAGAATCTCACGGTGGTTGAGGAAAATCTATGAATCCTTTATTCCCACGTTGCCTGTTGGCATCCTCCAAAGTGTTCAGGAGAGTCAGCTGTGGAGAGCATCAGTTGATTCTAGCTGAGATGGTGCGTTATTTTTTAAAGCATGCTATTGACCTGTTACCGCACTGACTGGCAGCAGCTGCCCAGAGTTTCAGAGGAGAGGCATTCCCAGCCCTGCCTGCAGGTGCTGCTTGAACCTGGGACTTCCTGCATGCAGGGCAGGGGCTCTCCCACCCAGCGATGATGACGGCTTTTTACCCATTTTATGTCACGCAGGCCCCAAGGTGGTTTCCACAGAAGTGTGCATGGAGTACAACGAAATCAGTAAAATGCCATAAAGTACAATCTGGACACGCAAACGGATGCCTTGTCATTCCACTCCCATCGTCAGCAGTACACAAAGGAGAGAAGAAACAAAAGGCGGTTTCCAATGGCTTTGAGAAACAAAGGGGTTTTCAGCAAGTGGAAAGAACCCGTTAAGAGCCCCCCAGCACCCAGTCCCACTCACTGACCCTTGCCTCTTGCCCTGCTCTCTCCAGGCAAAGGCCGGCGCATCAAAGCTCTGCATCCGAGAGGGTTTTTGTTTCTCTCCTGCGAAAACCTGCTCTTTGGCGCTCAATCGGGGCAAACATCGATTCGGGTTTTCTGCAGATTGCTGTTTGCTCCAACTGAGCTTTAAAGAGCGGGTTTCCATGGGGAAGGCTACGGAGCAAGAAAAAGGGCGTTCAGACATGGAGCTTTAAATCATGGACCATGCCTGGAAAGCGTGGAGGAAAGGAAAGGGTGGAGAAGGCTGAGGACAGTGCAGAAAACCTGGAATGCCAAGAGGGGTGTGTGTGTGTGTGATGACGCCACTCAGATTCTCTATAAAAACCAACAGACTGATGCCCATTCCAGAGAAAATGCCATGCTCAGCATTTTCCAACTTGGAAAGGTGCCTTGTCAAGCCCAGTGTCCTCAAACAGCTGTGCTAGCAGAGGCTGATGGGAGTTGTGGTCCAAACATCTGGAGGGTGCCATGTTGGGAAAGGCTGGGCTGACAGGGAAGGCAGCCACTCCCCATCACTGCAGGGGCCCCAGAGGAGAAAAATCAGGAACGGCCCAGGAATGCAACAGAGCGGTGGCAACTTTGTTTGTTGTTAACTCCTAAACTCAGCTTTGATTCCTAACTGATTGCAGGTGTCTTTTTGTAAATGGCTTGCATTAATGTTGCCTGCTTTAAAATCATCATTATAACATTGAAAATCATCATGTTAACATTGAAAATGCACTTTTGGGGGTCAGAGGGCAGAGTTGACTTTGCAAATCAGCAGTAAGTAGGGATTCAGAAGAAGCAAACCTCTCCAGGACAAGAAATCTGAGCGCTTTTCTTACAGGACTGAGACGACCAACATTCCCTAAGCAGGGCCTGCTAGGAACAGTTTTATTTGTGACCTTCCTGGGTTTGCTGCTTGGCCAGTGCCACGCAGAGAGAGCCCTTGTGGTCCCTGCATCTGGGCTGAGGGCGGCTGAAACATGGCCAAGGAAGGAACGGGTGGCTAATTGCCACATAAATTGTGTCTGTTCCCCTGGAGAGGGTGAAGGGCCAAGAGCTCCTGCCGGCCTGCCATCGCCTTAATCAAGTTATCCCCGCGTTGTCGGGGCGTCCAGGCCTGGCTGCTCCCGTCTAGAGGGGGGAAAGGGAAGACAAATTCCTAGCAGCGGGAAGTGGCAGCTCTCCTGCGTGGAAGGATGAAAAGTACCTGCAACCTCGGCTGGCCTCTCTGCTCTCTCACGCTGGGAGAAGGCCTCTGCGACCAGCTCCATGCTGCTTTCGGAGCCCGGCTGGAGAATGGGATGCGCCTTTGAAGGGGAAGGCCTCTTCCCAGGGACATGGGGCAGGCGGAGGCAGCACAATGGCGCTGGCAGTGAGGATGCTGGAGAAGGCTGCTTTGCTGCCCCCAGCCCCAGACGCGGCACTTTCTCTCCTGTTATGGGGCCCATGGGGAGAGGGGGCAGCCGCAGTGCTGGATTTACGTATAAGCTAAGCAAGCTATGGCTTAGGGCCCCACTCTCTTGGGGGCCCTGAAATAATTAAAGAAAAAAAATGGATGTACATTTCCAAAATATAAGATAAAAAACAAATAAAATAAAACCTACATACAATGTTTTGTAAGGGACGCAGGTGGCACTGTGGGTTAAACCACAGAGCCTAGGACTTGCAGATCAGAAGGTTGGCGGTTCGAATCCCCGCAACGGGGTGAGCTCCCGTTGCTTGGTCCCTGCTCCTGCCAACCTAGCAGTTCGAAAGCACATCAAAGTGCAAGTAGATAAATAGGTACCGCTCTGGCGGGAAGGTAAACGGCGTTTCCGTGCGCTGCTCTGGTTTGCCAGAAGCGGCTTAGTCATGCTGGCCACATGACCCGGAAGCTGTACGCCAGCTCCCTCGGCCAATAAAGTGAGATGAGCGCCGCAACCCCAGAGTCGGCCACGACTGGACCTAATGGTCAGGGGTCCTTTTTACAGTGTTTTGTGTTGTGTTGACTCCTATTTGCTATGTGCAAATGGCTTGAGATACCTATAGGGTCCATCAATTACTATATAGCACATATTCAACACAAAAAACAGTGACAATTTGTTGTTGACAAAGGACAGCTGGACATACAAAGGTCCTCATTACCTTCAGTAGCTGGGGGCCTCATCCAACCTCAACCCGGCCCTGCAGCCTACCATTGTTCCCATTCGTGCCTACTCGGGCCCACTGGGAGAGGGGTCAGGCGGCAGAGTTTGTGGGGGGCTGTGGTAATCAGGGGTGTCTCTGTGACCCAGTGGCCTGCTTGGTTATCCGTGCCAAAACTGCTCCATTTGAGGGGGATTCTGCTGAGAGTCTGGCCTCATCCACATGTTGAGACCAGCTGCTGCTTGCCAGGACCCCCACCCCACATAAGAACACAAGGAGAGCCCCCTGGATCCGGCCAGCGGCCTATCTAGTCAAGCATCCTGTTCTGAACCCACAAGCAGGATCCGAGCACAAGAAGCCTTTTCTCCTCTTGTGGTTTCCAGCAAATGGGATTCATGGCTGCCGCTAGGAGCCATCAATAGTCCTTTCCTTACTCCTCTTTTACAGCCATCCAGGTCGGGGGCCATCTCTGCCTCCTGTGGCAGGGAGTTCCATAGCGCTGCATGAATCATTAAACCCTCGAATTGCAGCTGTCCCAGATGGAGATTGTGCCTGCAACCTTGGCATCAGCGCCACACGCTAACCAAAGGAGCTGGCCAACAGCCAGACCACGGTTTGCTTCTCTAGTCCAACGGCGGCAAAATCTGATGGGCATCAGCTTTGGATAATACAGGATAAAACAGGAAAGCTGTCAAACATGGTTGCGCACTGAAATTTGCTACTTGGAGCATTTCCTTTCCCATCTCTGGAGGAGTTAATGAGGCAGTGGTTGTGCAGAATGATTGCTGGAGCGCAGCTTTCTCTCCTAGCCCAAGAGCAGCAAAATCTGATGGGCAGCATTTTTGGACAGACAGGATGCCTGCAGGCAGAGGGCCTTTGTGTGGTATAGTCAGGAGCCACGAACATGAATTTCCAAGGTGGGTGAGCGTCTTTGCATCCCTGGGGTGGCCAATTAAGGGGAAGGCTGCAGGACCACAGGATTCCATGGGGTTAATGTCAGTGCTAGTCAAGGCCTAAGCCCCTTTTGTCTCCAAAAGGTGATTCCAAATACTTTCCTAATGTTTAACTCATTCTAAGGGGCAGCTTCTTTTTCTTCTTGCCTCTCCAAAACAGGATGCTGTTTGCCAGCCCATTCCCCTTGTGCCACCCTCTGCAAGGGGGCTTCCTGAGTGCCCAATTAGGGGAGAATGGCCCCTTCTTAACAGCTCACTCCGGGGGAGAGACCTGGGCTTTCTCTCCTAGCTCAGGTGCAAAACACCCCAGACATCCACTAAGAGGCCACTCTCAGGTATCCAACATAGATAAGAAGAAAGTCCTTTACATTGGCTAATTGGGGGCCAAAGGATCCCATTCGTGTCAAAGCACTGAGGTCATTAATCAGATCCTCAGATCAATTTTCTTTAAGGTAAAGAAAACAAGGAGGGGTGACTCAGGCCTGCTTTTTACTGCCTCTAGACTTCAGACTGGGTGATCCAGAACTCTTTTGAGGTGCCAGTTTATTAAGATCTTAGGGCATCATTTCAATGGTCCTTGGACCCTCACATCAGAGGATGCAGAAAAACCCAGGTAAAGAACTAGGAACCAATTGGAGGTTTCTAAGCAGAGCAGTCCCAGCGCCTGCCAACCTAGCAGTTCGAAAGCACAAAGTGCAAGTAGATAAATAGGTACCGCTCCAGCGGGAAGGTAAACGGCGTTTCCGTGTGCTGCTTTGGTTTGCCAGAAGTGGCTTAGTCATGCTGGCCACATGACCCGGAAGCTGTCTGCGGGCAAAAGCCGGCTCCCTCGGCCAATAAAGCGAGATGAGCGCCGCAACCCCAGAGTTGGTCACGACTGGACCTAATGGTCAGGGGTCCCTTTACTTTACCTTAAGCAGAACTTGGAGGGACGCGGGTGCATTTGTGGGTTAAACCACAGAGCCTAGGACTTGCCAATCAGAAGGTCGGCGGTTCGAACCCCCGCGATGGGGTGAGCTCCCGTTCCTCGGTCCCTGCTCCTGCCAACCTAGCAGTTCGAAAGCACGTCCAAGTGCAAGTAGATAAATAGGTCCCGCTCCGGCAGGAAGGTAAACGGTGTTTCCGTGCGCTGCTCTGGTTTGCCAGAAGCGGCTTAGTCATGCTGGCCACATGACCCGGCAGAGCTTGGATGGCCATCTGCCATGGATGCTTTAGCTGAGATTCCTGCATTGCAGGGGGTTGGACTAGATGTCCTTTGGGGGACACCTCCGACTCTGATTCCATGATTCTAATTCCAAATGTCAGGAGAAGAGCCCCTGGCTGCTCCCACCTCCTGTTTGCACATGGTCCAACTCCTGCACAACCTCAGAAATGGGGGGAAGCCGCGCTGCCGTGATCCTCCTGAGCTCTTGGCTCTCTGCTCCCCTCCCTCCCTCTCCATGCAGATGTTACAAGCAAGGCTCCTTCCCTCCTTCCCTCCTGCCCCAGCAACTGCTTTCCAGGAAATTATTTCTGTAAGATCTCTCCAGCTCGGGAGACAAAGGCCCAGGTATGGCGCCACGGCATGCGGCTGACCTTTCGCATCTCTGGACAAATGTGCAGCAAGTGAGAGGAGGCGGCACAAAGGGAGCCCCCCAGGGCTGGACGGGGCAGTGACCTTGCCGGCCACGGCTACCTGCTGCTCTGCCACAAAGGAGACCTCGTTCTGGGGAGGGTGAGAAAGGAGGCCCCGCATCATCGTGCGCCTGGCAACGGCCGCTCTCTTCATTATCCCAGGCCGGTTTCTTCAGAAGGGAAGACACCCCCCCCCCCCCCGGGATAATAAAGAAGTAACAAACGTGAAGAAAGGGCTTTGGAAGACGTCTTAACCCAGGGAAAATGCCAACATCTGTGCGTCTCTGGGCTTCTGCAGAAAGCAGGCACAGCTGTAAGGAGTCAATTCTCCTTCCCAAAGGCAGGAGGGGAAGAGGCAAAAGATGGTGATCCTGGCCTTTCCCCAGCACTGCGGGACCGAGTGCTAATCATGCTCCCCCCCTCCATCCTTCTTTATTAAAGAACTGGGAGCAGAAGGTGGGGGGGGAGAGCAGTGGCCAAAGAGTTGGAGGGTCCCGGGACACCCTGCCTCGTCGGACGCCACGGGCTTCAGAGGGAAGGCTGCGGAACAAGAGTTTCTTTTGACAGCCCATTTGCAAAGAGAAGAGCAGGCCAATATCTCTAATCCGCTTAGCCCCACTGCCGGGGGTGTTGTTACAAAACAGGGGCACCTAATGCGAGTGTAATGGAGACTTTGTCCAACATGCGCCATCAAAAGGCGAAAGTTCTCTGTTTTGATCTTGAACTCCGATGGAGGCAGGCCCATTTCCGTTTCTTTTTAAAAGCCATTTCGGGGTGGGGCAGGCCTGGCTTTAATGCCTCTCCCCAAGGGGGTCCTTAAGCCACTGATTTTTCACTCTGGGAAGGGGGGGGAGCTCCTACATCACCCGCCCAAGTTTCCAGGATGAACGGCCACCTCTGTTTCTCACAGCTGGTCCCTTTTCATCTTGCACTTCCAACAGAATAAGAGCCTGTCTAGTTCAGCACCTTGCTCTCACAGTGGCCAACCAGAGACCCATTATGGGAAGCCAACAGGCAACACCTGAGCACAGGTGAAAAAACAAGAGACAAGCAGAAGTGTGGATGAGCCCTTAGATCAAGGGAAGTCACAGTCCCACCCCAGTCATCACCTGGAGTCCTGCATCCACTTCTGGGCACCACAATTTTAGAAAGATGTTGACAAGCTGGAAGGTGGGCAGAAGAGGAAGACCTTGTAGGATTTAGGTTAGGGCAAGGCATGCTGTATGTTAGGGGGCATAACCTCAGTTAGTGTTTTATTAATTTACTTGATTTAGGGGGCTGCTGTCTCCCTGCCTCCCCGGCTATGCCATCGAGGCAGACCAAGAAGATCAAGGTCTGGAAACCAAGCCTTATGAGGAGCGCTTGACGGAGCTGGTTATGTGTCAGCCTGGAGAAGAGGAGACTGAAAGAAGATATGAGAGCCACCTTCAAATATCTCAAGGGCTGTCACGTGGAAGATGGAACAAGCTTGTTTTCTCCTGCTCCGGAGGGCAGGACTCGAACCCATGGCTTCTAGTTACAAGGAAGGAGACTCCGACTCAACATCAGTAAGAACTTTCTGACAGTAGGAGCTGTTTGACAGTGGAACAGACTCCCACAAGAGGGGGTGGACAAGGGTGTAGGAAGGCGGGGCGGTGGGGGCGGGTTGCCCCAGGTGCCCTCACTGAGGGGGGTGACATTCGGTGCGCCGCCACCCTGCGACTCTCAAGCCCACCACGAGCTGTTGGGGTAAGGGGGGAGCTGCGCCGCTTTGCCGGTGTCATCCCCCCATCCCCCTTCATTTTGACAGCTTGATGGAGGCTTGGGAGTCATGGGTGGGGGGCACACCAAATGTCCACCATGGGCGGCTTGCTCTGCCCCCGGCTGCAGGGTGTGCGCGCCACTCTGGGCCCCCAAGCTGCTATCCCGCGCCTGGGAGCGGCCCCTTGGGAGTGCGCCTGCCCTGGGCAGCGAGGGCATATGTTCTGCCGCTCTTGGTGGCCTCTCCTTCCTTGGAGGTTTTTAAGCAGAGGTTGGATGGTCAAATGTCAGGGATGATTTAGGTGTGATTCCTGCATTTCAGGGCTTGGACTAATGACCTTTGGGGCCCTTTTAACTCTACAGTTCTATGATTCAAATGGTAGGAATGTATGGAGTGTGGTTGTGAGACACAAATATTCAAAGTATCAAGTGGAAGCAAATGATTGCCATTGGCCCCCATCCCAACCCCTGTGTGTCTTATGCGCTGCTCCAACTATTCTTCCTTCATCTCAGGGCATCATCCTGTTTATTACCTGAGCTGCAATCTTCAGTGGTTCCACCTGCCCTGTTGTTCCTGACCAGGCCTGGAGTCCTGAAATCCGGCTTCAAAGGGTGTGGAGGCCCAGCAAGCTGAGAATTAAGCCGAGATGAGCTGGCTGGAGGGATTGGGGCCCCCTGAGGAGCTCCTTTTGAGGCTTTATGTTCTTCTGGCTTAATCAAATCTACTCTTTTGCTCACAGGGAAATCCTCAAGGCAACCACAGGGCAAGTCAGAGGGGGAGGCCCTCAATATTGGTTTTATGGGATGGGGGACGGGGGGTGGGAGAGCAGTTGCTCCGGTGAGCATGTCTGGCAATTTGTAACACTCCCCCATGCACACCCCCCCACCCTCGTGAGTTCTTCTATGTGTATGGCGGCCCCACAGCCTGGGGCTGCTACAATTTCACACCCACCTGTTTGCAGATGAAATTTAATTTGCTCGATTCTCCGTGCTCCTTTCCTGACGGAAAAATCAACAATGAACTTCAGTAAGAAGAGGGAGGGAAAGAGCCGTCCTGGACAAATGAGGAAACGCTTCTGGTTGTAGCCTCTGAGAACAGCTGGGAAGGAAGGAGCCAGAAAGATCTATTCCGTCCAAGAAGGATTTCCTCAATTGCTGATTTTTCTTCCAGTGAAGCTGAAGGTTGGAAGATTCACAACAGGTAAAAGGAAGGGCTTTTTCACTCAGCTAAGCTGTGGCATTTGCTCCCATTGGAGGCAGTGATGGCCACCAGGAGGGCAGAGGGCTCTCGCATTTGGGTTCTGCTTGCCTGTTTCTCACAATAAGCATTTGGCTGGCCTCTGCAAGAACAGATGGGCCCCCTTTGGCCTGATCCCACACCCTCTTCTGATGTTCCTCACCAAAAGCTGAGAGTCCACCACCTCCCCTTGTGCCCCGCGCATCTGACTGGGTTGCCCCAGCCCCCCTGGGACAACAGAACACAGCAGAACATCAAGCATTAAAAACTTCCTGCAAGTGGGGAGACTCCTGGAGGAAGAGCATATCAAGCTGTTTTCTGTGGTGGCTAAAGGGAGCCTCCTTCTGCCCCAGCCTGAATCTCTTGAAACCACCTCGAGGGAGATTCTGCTGTCCTGGGTTCTCACACCTTCTGGCCGGCCAGAGGGAACCCAGATGTGCTTCCAGGCCGTGGGAGGACAGGCCCTCAGAGCCTGGCCTGCTGCTGGGCTTGGCTTCCTCCCCGCAAGGCGGCCAGGAGCAAAGTGAGGTCACATGGGGCTGTCTGGTGGCTTCCTCCCTGCCAGCTCCTGGGAGCTGGGATGTTCAAGAGAAATCCAAGCTCTGCTTGGAGGATTGTGAATGGGCTGCAGCAGCTCCTCCTCCTCCTCTCTCTGCGTGTTGGCTTCTGATATCTTTGCTCACCAGATGCTTGGCTTCTCCCAGATGCAGTCGAACTGGATCCCGAGCGCAGGCTGCAAGAGTAAGGGTGTGGTGGCTCAGAAGGAAGGAAAGTATACATGAGAACATGAGGAGAGCCAGTGCTAGATCAGGCCAATGGCCCACCTAGTCCACTGTTCTCACAGCGGCTGAACAGCTGGCTGTTGAGAACCAGCAAGCAGGATTCACACCCAAGAGCAACTCTCCCCTCCCACAGCAAGAGGAAAGTTGAGCTGAGCTGGGCCGAGCACATTGGCTTCTCTCCCTGGAAGATGGACGAGGAGCACAGCCTCGTCCCTTGTCAACCTCCCACTTCCTTGGCCTCATGGGCCCCAGAGACCAGATGCACAAGGAGCTGAAGACTCTCACTGAACCCCATTCTCTCCCCCCCCCCAATGCTATCTGCCCTGCAAGACTGGGTGCAAAGCAGGACTGGTCCTCCTTGTCTGCCCGTGTGCCCGTGTTATGTGCCAGGTTGATAAGAACATACGAAGAGCCTGCCGGATCAGGCCCATGGCCCATCTAAGTCCAGCATCCTCTTCTCACAGGGGCTGACCAGGTGCCTGTGTTGAAACCAGCAAGCAGGATCTGATCTCCAAAGCAACTCTCTCCTCCTCTGGTTTCCAGCAACTGGGATCCAGAAGCATTGCAGCCTCTGACTGTGGAAGCAGAGCAGAGCAAGAGTGACTAGTAGTCAGTAGCCCTTGATAGCTCTCTGGCCAGTGGCATAGCATGGGTTGCCAGCAGCCAGGGCCACGTGGAGGGGAGGAAAACAGACATATGTGCATTCAAGTGCCTAATGCAGGCTTCCTCAAACTCTGCCTTCCAGATGTTTTTGGCCTACAATTCCCATGATCCCTAGCTAGCAGGACCAGTGGTCAGGGATGATGGGAATTGTAGTCTCAAAACATCTGGAGGGCTGAGTTTGAGAAAGCCTGGCCTAATGGCGTCCGCATTGCCCAGAAGACCATAGCAGCAGAGATAAGAAAAGAAGAGTCGTTCCGTTGTCTGTTGAGGTCACTTCCTGGTTCTCATGGAGAAGCCGTTTTCTACAGAGCCCAGTGATGGAAACACATAGCTGTATGGAAGCAGCCCTGGGGGTTGAGGTTTTGCGCCCAGGACAGCCACCCCTGGTCCCCACACTGGGCCCTTGTGCCAGGCCAGTCACCCTTTCCACACCATGTCCTTAAAGGATGTTTTGGGTGCAGGCTCAGTCCAGGGGCAAAGAGCTTAGGGCTTCTCCATCTCTGGTTGCCAAGGGCTTGGAGAGTCATCTCATTTCCAGCCTGAGTGGGACACTCCTGGGCTTCTGCAGATGGGAGCTTCTTGACGCAGCCCTCGGGTTTTCTCTCCACAGGACCATGAAGCAGTTGCTGGAGAAAAGGTCTGCAGATCCATGAAATGGCAGAATTGGACAAGGTCATTCTGAAGGATTTGGGTTAGATGAAACAAGTTCTTCTTGATGCAGCTCATAGTCAAACTATGGAACTCCTTCCCCCAGGAGGCAAAGATCATCACCAATTTGGATGGCTTTAAAAGAGGATTTGGCAAAGTTTTGGAGGAGGAGAGGGCTCTCAATGGCCATTAGCCCTGATGGCTCTGCTCTGTCTCCACAGTCAGGGGCAACAATGTTCCTGATGATGTTGTTGTTGTTGTTGTTTAGTCGTGTCCGACTCTTCGTGACCCTCTGGACCAGAGCACTCCAGGCACTCCTGTCTTCCACTGCCTCCCGCAGTTTGGTCAAACTCATGCTGGTAGCTTCGAGAACACTGTCCAACCATCTTGTCCTCTGTCGTCCCCTTCTCCTTGTGCCCTCCATCTTTCCCAACATCAGGGTCTTTTCCAGGGAGTCTTCTCTTCTCATGAGGTGGCCAAAGTATTGGAGCCTCAGCTTCAGGATCTGTCCTTCCAGTGAGCACTCAGGGCTGATTTCCTTCAGAATGGAGAGGCTGGATCTTCTTGCAGTCCATGGGACTCTCAAGAGTCACCCCCAGCACCATAACTCAAAAGCATCCATTCTCCGGCGATCAGCCTTCTTGATGGTCCCGCTCTCACTTCCACACATCACTGCTATCAGTGGCTAAAGAGCACAGGGGGGGAGGGGCTGCTTGCTCTTGTTCTCAAATCCCGCTTTTGGGTTTCCTGGAAGAGGCATCTGGTTGGCCCCTGTGAGAACAGAATGCTGGACTGGATGGGCCCTTGGCCAGATCCTGTAGCCTCTTCTGATGTTCTTGGGAGGCGAGAGAGAGAGGTGTCACCCTCTGGAAGGGCTGTGGGGGAGAAGGGGGTCCAGGATGGGGTGTGTGTGTGTGAAAGAGAGCGAGCGAGCGCAAACCTCCTGCTCATGTGTCTTGGCTGCTGCCTTTGGGACTGCAGCCCAGCTGTTCTCCAGCCAGGGAACATCCGCTGTGGAAACCGAGGAGGAGCTGACAAGGCGTGAGAGCCACTGGCGCACAGCCAGCCTTGGCGCAGCGCAGCGAGCGGCCACAGCATGTGTTTCGGATTTGTGTGCTCGGAGGGGAAGGTGGTAGCCAAGCCAGGGCAAGGCGGGGGGGGGGATTGGGAAGTTGCGCAGCTCACACTTCCCATTTTAAGGGGGGGGGTAGACTTTGGAATGGACCCTGATGTGTTAGAGCTTTGGGCTATCTGAAAGGGACCCAGGATGGTTAGACACATTCATGGTGTGGAGGCCTCGGGATGGCTTCTATTTGGGATGGCTCTACTAGAAGCACAGAAGGGAGAGCGGCTCTTGCACTCAGGTCCTGCTTGTGGGTTTCATACAGCTTGGCTACTTTGAGAAGAAGGTGCTGCACTAAAAGGGCCTTGGGCCTGATCCTGCAGGCTCTCCTCATGTTCTGCCACTTCTGCAGAACATACTGCATCACCGTGTGGTACGCTGGTTTGACATCATCTGATAGAAAGTGCCTACAGAGGGTGGTGAATACAGCACAAGATATTATGGGCTGTCCCGTGAATCTGCTGGATGACATGGCGGAAGAACGTTGCCTCAGGAGAGTAAGGAAAATTATCAGGGATGATTCACACCCTGGCCGGCACTTTCTTGATCTCCTGCCCTCGGGCAGAAGATATAGAAGCGTGATTAGTCACGCCAACAGGGTAAAGAACAGCTTCTGTCCGTGGGCTGTTCGGCTGCTGAATGAAAAGATAACAACAGGGCAACTGACTTTCGGGTTTGGTGGGTGTGCGTCAGTAAACGAAGGGAATTAAGACTAAGAGAGTGGGGGGCGGGTGCTTGTGTAATCTCACTGTACAAGTGACAATAAAGTACCATATTTCAATTTCAATTCAATTTCTGCATGCACATTTGAAGTGGCAACTTGGACAGAGTCTCCCGTGTGCTGCCTGGGGCTGCAGCTGGGCTGGTATGCTTTTAAAAACTCCCTTCCCAAATTGCGTTTGGAAAGTGTGGCACAACGCGGACCCTCCTGGCATTAAAAGGAAAAAAATTGCAGAAAGCAAACATAGTTCCTCGGGGCTTAATTAGCCAGGAGTCCATCACACACTCCTGGACACACACACCCTGCTGTCCCCAGCACCTGCAATAACATATTTTATATCCCCCTTCTCACAGGAGAGGAATGGAAAGGGAAATGACTGAGCAACGGGACCGAAAGCAGCCCAGTGGGCTGGAGAAACAGAAATGTCTCCCCCCCCCCCGAATGGGCTCCCTCTGGTGGGCTTTGTGGCCGTTTGGGGACTGCTTCTCTGAGGGCGGGGGGTGGTGCAGGGGGCCAGAACCCCAGGACCTTGGAAGCCGCCTGAGGAGAGGCTGGCCAGGGAGGGGGGAGGAGACAGACATCTTTAGATTTTGGAGTCAGGATGATGTAGAGGTTCGAGTGCTGGGCTAGGACCTGGGTTCGAATCTCCACTCGGCCACGAAGCTCACACAGTGTCCTTGGGGCAGTCACCGCTTATCAGCCTAAACTGCCTCCCAGGGTTGTGTGGGGAGAATGGGGAAGGGAGAAGCAAGGCGGCTGTGATGGCCTGGGACTGGGGCTCGGACTCAGAACCAGAGGAGTCTCGGTCTGCACCGGATCCTTTGCCTCAGGCATCACCTGAACCACGTCTGGGGCCTGATCCTGAAGAGTCCCAGTCTGCACAGGTTCCCCTGCAACAAGCACCAGCTGGGCCAAGTCAGGGGCCTGATCCTGCCCTGGCTCCAGATGCGGGGATGACTTCGTTGCCTCCAGCTGGGCCATCACTTACAGCTGCTCCACTACTAGTTGGGTCAGGGGAGGCTGAGGCGGCCTCTGGGTCTAGTCACCCACCGACGTCTCCCGATCTGCAGAGACTGAGGTCTGAGAGAAGAAGAGACCTAAGAACTTGCAGGAGGAGTGCTTGCCTTTGGGCGAAACAGGGAGGTGAGTCGCTGGGGGATCAGAACCAGCCGCTACCCCGACAAAGATAAAAGGCTGTTCGACCCCATCCCAGGTTGTGGGAGCAACATTGCTGTATGCCAGATCCTGTGCCTGACCTAGCCTGGTTTTCTGCCTCGTGTCTTGGCCCTGTCGGACTGACTCCTAGCGGAACCATTGGATTCTGGTCTGGTCCTGGACCACGTTTCACGGGTTACCTCTGGGCCCAGCACAGTGGCATATGAATGCAGTAAGTAAGTAAGTAAGTAAGTAAGTAAGTAAGTAAGTAAGTAAATAAATAAATAAGTCAATGTCTGTTACACTCAGTTGTTCTGTTGTTCAGCAGTCAGCAAACCCAGAAGTGGGACCCATTTGCCCAATGCAGGTACAGTGGTGCCTCGCAAGACGAAATTAATCTGTTCCGCGAGTCTCTTCGTCTTGCGGTTTTTTCGTCTTGCGAAGCACGGCTATTAGTGGCTTAGCGGCTATTAACGGCTTAGCGGCTTTAAGAAAAAGGAAACAAACTCACAAGAACTTGCAAGACGTTTCGTCTTGCGAAGCAAGCCCATAGGGAAATTCGTCTTGCGGAACGACTCAAAAAACGGAAAACCCTTTCGTCTAGCGAGTTTTTCGTCTTGCGAGGCATTCGTCTTGCGGGGCACCACTGTACCTTTTAATGTCATCTTCCTTCCACCCATAACTAGGTCTTACGTGGCATGCCTGCCATTTTGGGGCTTCCTGGGGCTTCTCTGTGTTGGCACCGCCAGCCTTTGCCTCCTTCCCTATGGTGAAGCCTGATGCGAAGGATTTGCTCCGCTTCTCTGCCATCCCCCTGTTCCTGACTCTCCTGTAGGCGGGTGCCAGCGCTTTGGGCATCGCAGTCTTCCAGATGTGCTCCTTGGACACCCCTGCAGTGGCACCCATGGGCTGCCTGTGGCCGTGCATGGAGGGTCTTGGGATGAAGCTCCCTGGGTGGCCACCCAAAAACCCCTCTCTCTTTCTCTCTCTCTCTCTCTCTCTCTCTCTCTCTCTCTCTCTCTCTCTCTCTCAGGCTAACCCTTCTCAGATGTTTGCCATGGGGACAAACACCAGGAGATAAAAACAAAAGTTCTTTGCACACCAATACAGTTGCTGCTACGGAATTGCTGGGAATGCTATAAAGCTGTCTGGGGCAGCTGAGAAGTTCGCAGCAAGTGAAAACAGAGCAACTCTGGGAGAGGCATTTGAGGGTCTCTAATCCTTTCAGGCCGCACAGGAGCAGGAGGCGAATGAGAAGAAGGCAGCGCCAGGTGAGGAGGATGGAAATGAGTCGGGCCAGGCCATCCTTCCTGCTCAGATCTCTCCTGCTCTGGGGTGAAGGTCCAGGGGGGCGGTCTGCTGCTGCAATGGCCCCCCAGTGACCAAATTCCTATTCAGTCACAGAATCACAGAATCATAGAGTTGGAAGAGACCACAAGGGCCATCGAGTCCAACCCCCTGCCAAGCAGGAAACACCATCAGAGCACTCCTGACATATGGTTGTCAAGCCTCTGCTTAAAGACCTCCAAAGAAGGAGACTCCACCACACTCCTTGGCAGCAAATTCCACTGTCGAACAGCTCTTACTGTCAGGAAGTTCTTCCGAATGTTTAGGTGGAATCTTCTTTCTTGTAGTTTGGATCCATTGCTCCGTGTCCGCTTCTCTGGAGCAGCAGAAAACAACCTTTCTCCCTCCTCTATGTGACATCCTTTTATATATTTGAACATGGCTATCATATCACCCCTTAACCTCCTCTTCTCCAGGCTAAACATGCCCAGCTCCCTTAGCCGTTCCTCATAAGGCATCGTTTCCAGGCCTTTGACCATTTTGGTTGCCCTCCTCTGGACACGTTCCAGTTTGTCAATGTCCTTCTTGAACTGTGGTGCCCAGAACTGGACACAGTACTCCAGGTGAGGTCTGACCAGAGCAGAATACAGTGGCACTATTACTTCCCTTGATCTAGATGCTATACTCCTATTGATGCAGCCCAGAATTGCATTGGCTTTTTTAGCTGCCGCGTCACACTGCTGGCTCATGTCAAGTTTGTGGTCAACCAAGACTCCTAGATCCTTTTCACATGTAGTGCTCTCAAGCCAGGTGTCACCCATCTTGTATTTGTGCCTCTCATTTTTTTTGCCCAAGTGCAATACTTTACATTTCTCCCTGTTAAAATTCATCTTGTTTGTTTTGGCCCAGTTCTCTAATCTGTCAAGGTCGTTTTGAAGTGTGATCCTGTCCTCTGGGGTGTTAGCCACCCCTCCCAGTTTGGTGTCATCTGCAAATTTGATCAGGATGCCCTTAAGTCCATCATCCAAGTCGTTGATAAAGATGTTGAATAAGACCGGGCCCAAGACAGAACCCTGTGGCACCCCACTAGTCACTCTTCTCCAGGATGAAGAGGTACCATTGATGAGCACCCTTTGGGTTCGGTCAGTCAGCCAGTTACAAATCCACTGAGTGGTAGCATAGTCAAGACCGCATTTTACCAGCTTCTTTACAAGAATATCATGGGGCACCTTGTCAAATGCCTTGCTGAAATCAAGGTAGGCTACATCCACTGCGTTCCCTTCATCTACCAGGCTTGTAATTCTGTCAAAAAATGAGATCAGGTTAGTCTGACATGACTTATTTTTCAGAAATCCATGCTGACTATTGGTGATCACAGCATTCCTTTCTAGGTGCTCACAGACTGTTTGCTTAATGATCTGCTCCAGAATCTTCCCTGGTATTGATGTCAGACTGACTGGGCGGTAATTATTTGGGTCCTCTCTTTTCCCCTTTTTGAAAATAGGGACAACATTTGCCCTCCTCCAGTCTGCCGGGACTTCGTCAGTGTGGGTGCCCTCTCTGGCAATCAGTCATGTTATATTGGTGACAAAAAATGTAGTCTGTCTGCACCTCTTATCATGATTTTTTTTAAAAACTCCATTTCCTATCTTTGCCCAGACCTCTGGGAACAGATAACCCAAAAGGTGTACACAAACTGTTACGAAAAAGGAGCAATGCAGAAGCAAGCACCAGGTGGCTGGAATGGTAAACAGGATGTGGGTGTTATTGGATTGTTCCGTGGGAACCAGGAACAGTTTGTAAAGTGCTCTGAGAGCCGGATGTTACCTCAGAGCAGCACATGACCCTGTACTGGAAGTACATGGGTGGGGTTACTTTCTCACTCTGCGTTGGGAATCAGAGTGTGCAGACATGTTTCTCTGTACTGGTGAAAGACAGGAATAAAGACATGTAGATATATTTCTGTCTGTCTCATTCCCCCTCCCTGGGGGAGGAGTGGTGTGTTCTTTTCACGTTTGAAAAGGATCGCCGAAGAGACCTCCTTTGATCTTGCCGGCAGACGCTGGCAGGAGGTCTTAAGGATTCAAGCCGGGCACCTGGAGGGTGGCCAAATTCCTCTGGACTAAGAGCAGAGCTGGAGGCTCTGGCTTTTGCTTGGATCCCGACAACTGGTAGCAGACCGATGGATATCTGATCTGTGAGAATCTGCATGAGAGGTGAGAGGTCGATGAATCGTTGCCATCCTCTGCACCTAAGGAGATAAAGAAAAGCGTCTGCCTACAGCCAGAAAGCTGAAACAGACAGCTGGACACCGAGAGGAGTGTGTTTCAAGGCAACGGAGCCTGAGAAAAAGGTATGCTGCATTTTGGGAGAGAGAGAACGAACGCAGAAAGGCTTATTTTCTGGTTCACAAGAAACAAGCTGCGTTTGAAAAACATAGCTCTGAGAGTAAGCTTGCATACCAGGAATTCCTGTGGTTTAGATAAGGAGTTCCGTCCTGAGCAGGTTGCTAGGCAACGTCTGCCAGTTACTGAGTGGCCTAAAAAGAGCCTGGGAAATCGAAAGTGTATCTGCGCAGCTGTGCAAGGGTTTTGAAAAAACAGCCCAAAGGCCAGCCTGCCAGTGAAGCAGTAAACAGAGACTTTTGGAGTTTTACTGGCTTGAAAAGTGAAAGCTGGCTTGAGATTGAGTGCAAAGCTGACCCTTGGATTCAGCATGGATGCCAAGAAGGGGGAAGTGCCCCTGAGTGCCGTGGTTCTAGAAGAACACAGCCGGCATGCTGCACTGGAAGTAAAGCACAGGGGGAGGGAGGAACGGAGTTCTAATTCCCCCACCGATGAGGCTACTGGAAAGGATGCTGTAGCTTTGAATACTGTCCAGTGTTACAATTGCGGACAGGCTGGGCATCTTCAGCGGAACTGCAAGAAGCCACGTCAGCCTAAAGGAGCGAAGGGCCGCTCGGCAAAGCCTGAGGCGTCAGGCAAAGGTCGTACCAAGCCTATGGTGGAACCTGCAAAGGCTTTGATGGCGAAAGGAACCACGCCAGATGTTGGGAACTCGTTTGTTATTGACACGGGCTGCACGGTTCATATGTCCCCACACAAAGGGCTCTTTTCAACGTTTAAGAAGCAAAGCTTCACTGTGACACAGGCCAATGGTCAGGAGCTAGAAGCGGCCGGCGTGGGGACTGTCTATCTTAAGAGTCTGGACTTGACAATAAACAATGTTTACTTGGTTCCTGAATTGAAGTTCAATCTGCTGAGTGTTTCGCAGATTGCAAAGAGAGGACTGAAACTGTCCTACGATGCTGAGAGCTGCAAGATCTACAAAGATGGGGAGTTATTTCTTTCAGCCAGGGAGAAGGATGGACTTTATTTGTTGACTTTTGCACAAAGTGATTACATGGAATGTAATTCATCTGTGTCTAACCTAGTTTCTCTTGCAGGTGTGAGCAAGAAGATGACCGGAGTCAACAGAGCATTTCAGCGGGTGTATGCTGATGTGATTGGTCCTCTAGAACCATCTAGAGGCAATGCAAGATATTATCTTGTGTGTGTGGATCATTTCTCTAACTATGTCTGGGTTTATGTGTTGAGAAAGCCAAAGGAAGCCTTGGAGAGGTTTCAGGAGTTTTGTGACAAAGTTAAGAGTATGCATAATGCTAACATTGATTGTCTATTCACAGACAAGAAGCAGATTTTTCTTTTACAGGATTTCCAGAGGTTCCTGCAGAAGAAGGGAATAAGACACAAGGTTTCTGTTTCAGCGGAAGCGTGGAACAGGGGTGTCTGTGTACGGGTGAACAGAGAATTGCAAAAGGGGATGGAAGCGCAATTGCTAAGTTCACATCTGCCACATGAGTACTGGGCCGAGTCTCTGATGTCGTACTGTTATACGAAAGTGAGAAAGGTTTCAAAAGAGTTGGGAAGTTCTCCTTTTGAGAAACTGTTCCACAGAAAACCTTCTGTTGCCCATTTCAAGGTGTTTGGGTCTCATGTGAGAACAGAAGCTCCAGGTGGAGTCAAGAATGCCAGAGGCATTTTTGTGGGGTATGAAAAGGGTCTCTACAGAGTAATTTTGTCTGAATCTGGTCAGGTGATTCTCACAAAATTTCTAGAGAGTGCTCCTGAACCGGAGAGAGTGATAGTACACACATTTCCCACTGAGGACGATTCAGATGATGATGATTTCACTGATTTCAGCTTTACAGAAAGTGATGACACTGATAGCTCGGAGAGCTCAGTTGTCACAGTCATTGAGAGGAAGTCTCACACAATAGATAGGCCTTCACAACTGAAGGATGAACCACTGTTTACCATTGGAACTAGTTCTCCAAAGAGTCCTGAGACTGGACCAGTGAGCAGAGAGGATCAGCACCTCATACGTAGGTCTGAGAGAGTTACAAAGGGTCAACCACCCAAGAGGTACTCAAAAGAGTTTGCTAACTTAGCTGTTGCATGTGTTGCTGTTGTAAACAACCGAGGACAGGTTGGAGCTGTGTCTAAGTCAGAGACAAAGACACAACAGAGAGTTGCTAGCCAAGGTAATGCAGATGCACTCATTCCTTGGAAACCAGACAACCAGAGAGGTACACTGGGGAAACCAGTGGCGGGGAGTTCCAAGGGTGGAACTGAAACAACAGGGGAGTGTTATGTGTATAACAACTGTTTGTTTTCTTCTCTGGATCATGCTTTGCTTGCTGCAACACGCATTGTTTCTTTTGGGGGAGGATGTTACGAAAAAGGAGCAATGCAGAAGCAAGCACCAGGTGGCTGGAATGGTAAACAGGATGTGGGTGTTATTGGATTGTTCCGTGGGAACCAGGAACAGTTTGTAAAGTGCTCTGAGAGCCGGATGTTACCTCAGAGCAGCACATGACCCTGTACTGGAAGTACATGGGTGGGGTTACTTTCTCACTCTGCGTTGGGAATCAGAGTGTGCAGACATGTTTCTCTGTACTGGTGAAAGACAGGAATAAAGACATGTAGATATATTTCTGTCTGTCTCATTCCCCCTCCCTGGGGGAGGAGTGGTGTGTTCTTTTCACGTTTGAAAAGGATCGCCGAAGAGACCTCCTTTGATCTTGCCGGCAGACGCTGGCAGGAGGTCTTAAGGATTCAAGCCGGGCACCTGGAGGGTGGCCAAATTCCTCTGGACTAAGAGCAGAGCTGGAGGCTCTGGCTTTTGCTTGGATCCCGACACAAACACCCACCCACGACTGCTTTGTACAGCACGATTCTGGCTGTCGGTTGTCCTTGCTGTGGTGCCACGACCCAGTTGTTGCTGATTTGGCCTCTTGCAATGCAAAGGTGTAACTCGGAGATTCTGGGCATTTTCAAGGAGCACCCAAGTGCCATGGTCAAGAGTGGGCGAGATCCAATGCTCCTCTCAGGGAGCTGTCAAGGTTCCAGGGGCTGCACTACCTCTCTGCCGGGGGGCGGGGTGGGGGACAGTTCCTCAGCTGCAACTCTTGTTCCTTTCCTGTAGGCTGTTTACCCAGTGCGTTTTCATGCCCTGAAGTGGTCCTGTGAATGCTCTGACCTGTGTTGGGGTCAAGGCTACTCCACACGTCCTGGGGTGGGGTGGGGGGAGGGGAATCCTAACATCATAAGAGGAATCTGCTGGATCCAGCCAATGGTCCATCCAGTCCAGCATCCTGTTCTCACAGTGGCCAACCAGGGAAAGCAGCAAGCAGGATTTGAACACAAGAGCAACCCTCTCCTCTCCTGGAACTCAGTAGCATTGCTGGCTCTGACTGTGGAGGCAGAGCAGAGCCATTCTGTCCAGGAGCCATCGATGGGCCTCTCCTCCTCCGTGAATTTGTCCGGTTTTCTTTTAAAGCCATCCAGGTTTCAAAACGACCTTGACAGATTAGAGAACTGGGCCAAAACAAACAAGATGAATTTTAACAGGGAAAAATGTAAAGTATTGCACTTGGGCAAAAAAAATGAGAGGCACAAATACAAGATGGGTGACACCTGGCTTGAGAGCAGTACATGTGAAAAGGATCTAGGAGTCTTGGTTGACCACAAACTTGACATGAGCCAACAGTGTGACGCGGCAGCTAAAAATGCCAATGCAATTCTGGGCTGCATCAATAGGAGTATAGCATCTAGATCAAGGGAAGTAATAGTGCCACTGTATTCTGCCCTGGTCAGACCTCACCTGGAGTACTGTGTCCAGTTCTGGGCACCACAGTTCAAGAAGGACACTGACAAACTGGAACGTGTCCAGAGGAGGGCAACCAAAATGGTCAAAGGCCTGGAAACGATGCCTTATGAGGAACGGCTAAGGGAGCTGGGCATGTTTAGCCTGGAGAAGAGGAGGTTAAGGGGTGATATGATAGCCATGTTCAAATATATAAAAGGATGTCACATAGAGGAGGGAGAAAGGTTGTTTTCTGCTGCTCCAGAGAAGCGGACACGGAGCAATGGATCCAAACTACAAGAAAGAAGATTCCACCTAAACATTAGGAAGAACTTCCTGACAGTAAGAGCTGTTTGACAGTGGAATTTGCTGCCAAGGAGTGTGGTGGAGTCTCCTTCTTTGGAGGTCTTTAAGCAGAGGCTTGACAACCATATGTCAGGAGTGCTCTGATGGTGTTTCCTGCTTGGCAGGGGGTTGGACCCGATGGCCCTTGTGGTCTCTTCCAACTCTATGATTCTATGATTCTATGATTCTAGGTTGCTCCTGCAGCAGAGAGTTCCGCAGTTTAATGGGTCAGGAGGTATTGCGTGTGGACAGACTTTGGCTCAGATCTGCAAAGCCACAGCTTTTAGAAAACGTTGGCGGGGTCTCCACAGGCTCCCTGAGACCCCCCCAGGGGTGAGCCTGCAGGGCGGCCAGTGCAGAGGGAGGTGGGGAATGCCTTGCTTCTCCTGCCAGGCCCAGAAGAGCTTTGGGCTGCCATGTGCTGAGCAGAAGACGCAGCGGCGGGGGAAGCATCAAAGCGAAGTCCTGGGAGAGAGCTTGCCTTTGCCTTGTAATCGCTTCCAGATGCGGAGCTCCGCCTGACTCCTCTCACCTCCTCGGAGGGAAGGAGCTGCCTGCCTGCCTGACTTGCACATCCCGCCCAATTAGATTTCCATCTGAGCCCCAGGAGGAACAGCTGGGAACTTGCTGCTGCTGCTGCTGCTGACCCCTCTCCTTCCTGGGAGGTTTTAAGCAGAGATTGGACGGCCGTCTGTCAAGGATGCTTTACCTGGGATTCCTGCAAAGCAGGGGGTTGGACTAGATGGCCCTTGGGGTCCCCTCTGAGAAATCAGTTCTATGAAACTAAGCCTTTGCCTCCACTGCTGGTGCGGTCTCTAAGCTTCACAACAGGATGGCACCCTCCCTCCAAAAGAAGACTCACAGAATCAGAGAACTGCAGCGCTGGGGAAAACACCAAGGGTCATCCAGTCCAGCCCCCTGCAATGCAGGAATCACAGCTGGAGAATCCCTGACAGATGGCCACAAGCCAGAACAGAGGGCAGCAAGGTGGGCCACTTGGCATGGACTCCCAATTTTGAGGGGGCCTACTTTGAGCCCCCTGGTAGAGGCAAAGGGAGACCCTTTGGTGAAGACTATTGAAATGGGTTCTACGTTTCCATCTGACTGGGGTCTCTTACAAACCATCCAACCTCTGCTTAAAAACCTCCAAGGAAGGAGAGTCCATCAGTGTGGTGTAGTGGTGAAGAGCAGTGGACTCATAATCTGGGGAACCGGGTTCGTGTCTCCGCTCCTCCGCATGCAGCTGCTGGGTGACCTTGGGCCAGTCACACTTCTCTGAAGTCTCTCAGCCCCACTCACCACACAGAGTGTTTGTTGTGGGGGAGGAAGGGAAAGGAGAATGTGAGCCGCTTTGAGACTCCTTCGGATAGTGATAAAGCGGGATATCAAATCCAAACTCTTCTTCTCTTTTCCTGCAGGAGACCTTTCCACTGTCAGAAAGTTCTTCCTGATATTCAGCTGGAATCTCCTCTCTTGTAAGGTGAAGCCATTGGTTTGGGTCGTCCCCTCTGGAGCAGGAGAAAACAAACTTGCTCCCTCTTCCATGGGGCAGCCCTTGAGGAATTTGAAGATGGCTCTCCTATCTCCTCTCCGTCTCCTCTATTCCAGGCTAAACATAACCAGCTCTTTCAGCTTGATTTCCAGACCCTTGATCTTCTTGGCCGCCCTCCTCCACACACCTTCCAGCTTGTCAATATCCTTCTTAAATTGTGGAGCCCAGAACGGGACACGGTATTCCAGGAGGGGTCTGACCAACCGGGCCATCTGCTTGGCCACTGTGAGAACAGGATGCTGGACTCGCGGGGTCATTGGCCTGATCCAGTCGGCCCTTCTGGTGATCTGATGTTAAAGTTGCAGGGCCAAGCTCTGGTCTTTTGGCACCTGAGGCAAGATGTGCTATGGATGTTTCTTCCCACCCACAGATATGGCCCCATGCCCTGGTGGGGTGGGGGGAGCATGCTGCCCAAGGCGGGTCACCTCAGGTCGCCTCATTGGTACGCCAGCCATGCCAGGGCAGCAAGCTCTCCTGGGGTTGCAGACACTGCCCATCCCTCAGAATTTGCCACCTGAGGCAGCTGCCTTAGTCTGCCACATGGTAGGGCCGGACCTGCGAAGCTGGCATTGCAGGGGACTTCTTCCACTGGTGGGTGGGGATTTCGTCCCTTGGGAGGACACCCTGAGGGCCGTGGGGTCCTGCCCCCGCTCTGGGTGCTTCCCGAGGGGCATTCTTCTCCTGCAGTGTTTTGGAGACCCTTGGAATGACAGCAACCTCAGTGAGGCCACATTGTTTGCAGGCGACAATTAAAAAGCCTCCCCAGCAACATTAGAATCCCCTTTGCTTTCCAGGGAGGGGACAATGGTGGGAGAAGAGAGACACCGCAGAACCCGCCTTTTGTTTTGTCCTCTTTGAGCCGCCTCAAAAGGCCCGTTCCGGGGGCGGGTGGGGGTGCTTTGGCGTCTTTTCAGCCGCCCGCTCTGAACTCAGAATGGGGCCTGTTGTTTAGCAACACAGAAATGTGACCTTAATTGACTCCACTCCTGGCTGAACTCCGTAAATCATTCCAGCCCCAGACTGGTGTTTTGTGACTGGAACCTGATTTTGGCAAGGGGTGGGGGAGTTCTCAGAGGAGAGGCTTCTGACCGGGGCAGCCGTGCAGCCGTGCCCAGCTGAGAGTCACAGCTGGGTGCTGCTTTCATTACCTCCCTGCTCCCCTGAGCTCACAGGACCCGCCTCAGCCTCTCGCACCCAGAGAACAGTCGCACAGCTGTGGCAAGAGGGTCTTGGACAAGGCGGAACGGAGGACGGATCCACACTTCCCTTTTGCCCCGCACTTTCTAGACGCAGGTCTGAGCTTCGAAGTCCCGTGTCCAAACGCTCTTTGCTCTGATTCAGTGGGAAAGAGCAGGTTTTCATGGGGAAATTTTGTGGGCAAGTGGCAAAGGGGGGGGGGAAAGGTTCTCAGAAATGGAGCAGCATTAAAGGCTGGACGTGTGCCTAGAAACACAGCTCAGAAGGAAGTCTGGATGAGATCTGAGCCTCAGGTTGTTCTGGGCAAGTTCTCCCAAGTCACTGCTCCTTCGTGTGAGGCTGTTCCCAAGGCTGATGGTGCTCAGAGAGATTCAGAACGTAAGAGGATCCCTGCTGGATCAGGCCCAGGGCCATCTAGTCCAGCATCCTCTTCTCACAGTGACCAACCAGATCCCTGTGGAAACGTCCATGCAGGATCCAAGCCCCTCCCTCCATGGTTTCCAGTCTCTGGTGTTCAGAAGCAACGTGGGCTCCAACTGGGAAGGGCAGAGCAGAGCCATCCCAGTGGGACTGTGGGTCCTGTTGTGCGATTCCCTAGAGGCATCCAGTGGTCCTCCAGGAGAGCAGGATGCTGGACTAGGTGGGCCTGATCCCACAGGGTTGCTCTCATATTTCCAAAGCAAAACTGTGATCCATATGCCCCCCTAAAAATGTTTATTGGTTTGAAATACTTACGTACTGCCTCTCTTTGTCCAATCGAATGTGGAATACAAAATGCAATGAAGTAGCAATTCATTAAAACAATAAATGCACCAGCCCACAGTTATGCAGGCCCTGGAACCTCCTTCCTTGCCCCCCCCCCAGCCAGTGCTGCCCCCTCCCAAGTCCTGTACGCCATCTCTCCCCCCCACAGCATTTTCATCTTGGAAAGGGGAGAGAGGGTCTTCCTTGGGGTGGCCCCCTGCGCCTGCCCTTTGCTCCAGGTCAGTCACCTTTTCTGGATCCAGATGAGAACAAGGCTATTTCTGAATGGTCAGTAATGAAAACGGAACCATAAAGAAGTTGGAGAATAATAATTCTAATAGGGCGGGAGGGAGTTGTGGACCCATTCGCATGGCCAAGCTAACCTGACATTCCTTCCGTAGGAGCAGAAATCTTTCTCCTAAACCCTTTTAACATTTGTAGCACAAACGAGGCAGCAATGGAAAGAGACTGCGAAAGGCTGCAACCCAGAGCAGGCCTTCTTCATGTGGGTGACTCTGGCCCGACCTCCCTGCAGAGCAGACATTTCCCAGCCCTGGGAACTTCCACGCGTTAAAAGCGAGGCCACAAAGCCCTGCTGGGTGTGATGGATGTGCATGTGAGCGAGCCGGCGGCCGATTTGTCTGCATCCAGGGGGGCTCCTGCCTTAATGGATGATTTGCAAACTCCCGAGGAGAGGTTAAGGGCCAGGAGCACGGCTGCCTTTGAGGTGGGCTCCGCTCATTGGCGCTCGGCCTTAATCAAGTTATCCCATCGTCCTCTGGGCTGCCAGGCCCCGCTGCTCACCCACGTGGACAGGGAAAGGGAAGACAAATTCCTAGCAGCGGGGAGTGGCTGCTCTCCTGCGTGGAAGGATGAAAAGTGCCGCAACCTCCGTGCCTCCTCACGCTGGGAGACAGCCCCAGGCAGCTTCCTGCCAGAGCTGGCCCAGCCCCTCCGACCTCCATCTTTGCAGGCACCTTCTGTTCATCCGCGAGGCATGTCCCAGCAGCCACGCTTTGGGCCTCGCCTATGGTTAAGCCCCCTGGAGGCAGCAGGGCTCTTTGGGTCGGGGAGGAGGGAGAAGAGGGAGAGAAAGGAAGAGAAAGGATTTCTTCACACGGTGGATGGTTGAAGTGCAGAAACTGTCTCTCATGTCTTGTTATGCTGCTGTTTCTACGGGATATACGCTCAGTATTTATCACTCCTGTTATACCAAAATCTCCAAATGGGTCCGAACTTCAAGGTCTAAAACTCCTGGTAGAGGACAAGGATCTAGAGATCACCCTCAGGGTGGCCAAATTCTGTGCGTCTGTCATAAAGTTTAGGGAACAAGCTGTGCTACCAAAATGATTAAGGTTTTAAATGGTAATTTTGGGTTATATTTTAGTGATCAAGATTTAATATATATTTTTAACTGCCGCTATATCTGAATTGTCTCTGTTATACCCAATTGCAATTCAATGTATCCCTGTTGTGTTTTATAATTTTCCTGATATTGTAAGTGACCCAGAACTGCTCTGTGACCGTAATAATAAAATTCAATTCAAGTGCAGAACTCGCAGCGCCTGGCTGAACGATAGAACTCGCCATGAAAAGTTAAGCTGTGGAACTCTCTCCCACTGGAGGCCACCAAAGCAGATGGCTTTGGAAAAGGACAAGAGAAGACCATCGATGGCCACTGGCCAGGATCAGGGCTGTGCTCTGCCCTCCTCAGTCGGAGGCAGCGATGCTTCTGAACACCATTTCCTGGGGGGGGGGGGGAATGCTGGAAGGAAAAGTTGCTCTTGTGCTGGGATCTTGGATTTCCCAAGAGAGGCATCCAGTTGGCCATGAAGAGAACAGGATGCTGGGCTAAGATGGTCTCCCCCGAGAGTCATCTAGTCCAGCCGGAACCTCACCATGGCTAGTAGCCATCCATTTGGGAAGTGGAGGGGACATTGCTTTGTTCTTTACAGGGGAAGAACATCTGCTCTCCAGGTTCAATCCCTGCAGGTGGGGCTGGGAGAGACTCCCTGTCTGAACTGCTGCCAGCCTGTGCGGACAATACTGAACTGGATGGTCTGACTCAGTATATTAGGCACTGGGGATTCCTGAGGTCCTTCTGGGGAAGCTGATCTGAAGCCGCCATTTGCAGGATTCCAAAGGCTGCCTCTGCTTTTCATGGGATGCTTCAGCTGAGATTCCTGCATTGCAGGGGGTTGGACTGGATGGCCTTTGGGGGACCATTGGGAGTCTGCCATCCCATGGCTTTCTGAAGGGCTCTCCTCGGACGTTCCCTGTGGAAGCAGTGGAGCTGGGTCTGGCTCAGCTGCCGGAGCAGAGCCTCCGTTCTCCCAGCTCACGAAGGCCTTTCCCTCCTTTGCATACTGGAGCCTCAACGGTTAAAGGGCTCTCGCTGCAGAAAAAGCAGGCGGTGGTAATCTGGAAATAAATGTCGCTTTGGCGAGGCCTCGGCCACAAAGGCGCAGGTACGGCACCCCGGCAGGGGGGTGACCTTTCCGAGCGGCCAGCAAAGCGCCTCTCCGTTGGTCGGCACAAAGGGAGCGTGGGGCTGGGCGAGGAAAGGGGTTTTGCCTGCCAGGGCGACCCGCTGCTCTGCCACAATGAGGGCCCAGCGCTGGCCTGGCCCAGCCACAAAGAGAAAGGAGCGCGGACAATGCGGAGGCCGGGCACCTTCAAAAGGGCCGCCGGGGGCCGTGTTTCATCCGCCATGAATAAGTGATGCGGGGGCTCCACGCCCTCTCCTCTCTCACAGGCTGCGCTCTTTGGAGAGGATTTCGGGGCACCCCCTCCCCTCCGGCCCTGGAGGCAAGGGACACAGCAGTCAGGGGGGCTGTGGGCAAACTCCACAAAGAGAATGGAGTGGGGGGTGTGGGGGGTGTTGGTGGGGTAGTACCTCTGGTGGGGGAGACATTGTGCTGTTTCCGGGGTACGTGCCCCACCTTTGATCTAGCATTCAGCTCTCCCCTGGGGCTCCTAGAAGATGTCCCCCGGGGAGCTGATGGGTCTCCAACCCTCGTGAGTTAAGGGCTTCCCCTGCGTGTGAAAACAGGCTCTGGCTGGCGGGGGGGCTGAGTCCAAGGGGGGGGGTGTCCAGTAGTCAAGAAGGCGGTTTCTGCCCATTCTGTAGAGAGACGTGAGGGGCAGGTCGGGCTGGGAAGGGAGCCCACCTAGGAGAAGGAAAACTCTGACCCTAAACCTCCATCGCCTTGACTGTAAAACAACAACCTGAAAATGGTTTGAAAAAAGGATAAAACAATAAAATTATCAAAAACTTAAGAACACTCATTTCGAAAAGTTTTTTTAAAAACCGAATATGAAAACAGATTAAAACTCACACCAACTTTCTAAACATCTGGGGAGGCTTTTCTAAACAAGAATGATTTTAGTAGGCACTGAAAAGAATACAGTGAAGAAGGCATCAAGAGGCAGGGAGTTCCAAAGGGTAGGTGCTGCCACACTAAGGGATCGAATGCTTACAAATGCGGAACAGAGCATATGATGTGGTGCCATTTCTGCCATTGAAGCCATGAGAGGGCAATCTCACAGGGAAACTGGTCCCACCTTGTTAAGGGCCTTATGCTCCTGCCTTGCCTGTGGGCTTCTCTCCCAGGGGAACCAGCTGGCTGGCCAGGGTGGGGAAGCGCAGACTGGGCTGGGCTCTGTCTTCCTTGGTCTGATCCACATGTAGCCGGAAGCCTCTTCCTCCTCACATTCTCCAAAAGAAACATTCAGCAGGACAGCAGCAAACCCACTTGAAAATGTGTGTTTGTTGGCATGCCCTCCAGCTTCCCTGGTTTTGGTTTACAAAGGGCAAGGAACCTCAGAGCATATGCAGAGTACCTTCCCTCCAAGGGGAAGGGACTGTTGGTTTCAAAATACAAGCCTACCTCTAAGAATGTGCAGAGTGCTTCTCTGGCACTGTAAGAGAATAGGACTGAAGATTCAGGAGAGAGAAAAGAAAGTCCTCCTTCATGCAGTAAATAATTGAACTGTGGAACTCCCTCCCACTAGAGGCAGTCATGGCCACCAACCTAGAAGGCTTTAGGAGAGTATTAGACAAATCTGTGGAGGAGGAGGGGGCTGGGGGGGCTGCTAGCCATGGAGGCTCAGCTCTGCCTCCTCCATCAATCTGTCTAATCCCTGTTTCAAAGCCATCCAAGTTGGAGGCCATCAGGGCCTCCTCCAGTGGAAGAGAGTTCCATAGTTTAACTTTGTGCTGTGCAATGGAGGCGCCAGGTGAGGAGGAAGCAGCCAGCTTCTCCCTGGGTCTCCAGAAGAGGCAGGAGGAGGAGGAGGGGGAAGGTGGTGAGTTGAGAAATATGGCCTGAGAAACCATCTCTCAGCAGCACCGCCAAAAGAGCCCATTTAATCTCTGCCTGCCTCTCTTTATCAGCTTAAAATATGACCTGCCAACTGGGAAAGCTCCCCGAGATAAGAGCAGTCTGGCAGCCAGCAGGGAGGGAGGGAGGGAGGACTCCCAGATAAGGAGATATTTATTGCTTCCAATTTATGAGCAGAGATGGGGAGGAGAGAGGACCACCCCCCACAGCCCAGCCCACCCTTTTCTGGCCGTCTGCTGTTAGGGGCTCAGCCCCCCCCCGCTCTGCCCACCAGGGACCCAGCAGGGCAGCCACAAACACAGGGGCCCACACACAAACTCCCCACTTCACCTGAGCGGGAGGAGCAATGAGGGGTCCAGAAAGGCCTGGTCTGATAGCCCACTGGGGAGACGGAGGGCTGTGCAAGGCCCCCGTCAGCAAGGCCAGTTGGTTTGTGGGGCCCTTCTGGGGCACCAAGGGGTACTGGAGGCACCAGAAGCTGTTGCTCAGAGGAGCTGGGGGACCAATTCCTCTTTCAAAGGTGCCATATTGACCATCATGGAAGGTGGGAGAAAAGAGGAAGATCCTAGAACTGCCCATCCAGTCCAACCTTCTCCCAGGGATGAAATGCCACTCAGAACCTAGGAATCTTGATGGAGTGGCTCTGGACAGGGAGGTTCCATAAGAAGAGGTTCCCTGGCCAGTGGCCCATTGACTCCGGCTTCCTGTTCTCCAGAGTGGCCAACTGGAGGTCCCAATGGGCAGAAGTCCACCAGCAACAAGACCCGAGTGCAAGAGCAGCAAAGCCCTCCCCACTTGGGATGTTATTCCGAGGTCTTGGAAGGCAAACAAAATACACTGATGGAGGGAAGAGCAAATGAGGCCATTATCAGCCAACAAAGGACCTTTGAGTTTGTTAGCTGATGGGAAATCCAAGACCTGAAAATTAGGCAATCGTTTCGGGACCTTTAGAATAAACAGAAGCCTTAAAGCACCTTTGATGCTCCTTGACTCTGAGAGGTATCCCAGTTGTGGCTTTCAGGGCCAGTGTAGGGTCTTGAGCCTGCCCTCGACCCGGGGGGCCTCTTGTCTTGCCCCACCCAGCCTCAGGATTATATGCACGGCTGCAGAAGGCATCACCGATTGCACAGGCTGCTCCATTAATCCATTGGTTAGATTAATCCAGAGATCTTGGAATCATAGAAATGTAGGGCTGGAAGAGACCGCTAAGGGCCATGCAGCCCAACCCCCAGGAATCGCAGCTAAAGAACCCCTGTGTAATAACCTCCAAAATATGACATGGCTGGACACTTTTGCAAGTGGGTTGGGCAGACTGTGTGTTCAGTACACCACTTCTTACAGCTTCAAGGAAGTGATGTGAAAGGGAGATACAGGAAGGATGCTTTTTTAAAACAACAACAGCAGCAGCAGCAGCAGCAGCAGCAGCTGACCAGAGGTTATCACAAAGCCTAAAGTATTTGGCTCCCATCAGTTGATGAGGACAGCATTTATCTGGGCTGATAAAGAGGGGGCCGAACCCCCCTCCATATTCCAGGTGGGGGTGGGGTAAGGGACAAGGCAGGGTTCAGCCAATGAGAGTGGGGATGAAACCCTGCATGGCACAACACGCAAGAGATCTGCCATGATCCCTCTCAATTGACCCATTAAGTCAGACAAAAGGCGTGAATTGGAGGGTGCTTTTCTGGGTTTCCTGCTAGACGGAGGAACCTCTCTTTGTACATTTGGAAGAGGAGAGAGCGGAGGGAGGTGCCTGTCAAACTGAGGAGGCAGCAACAGGGAGCCTGGGCTTGGGTTTGTGATGCAGGTCCCTGATCCCAAAGAGCTTACAATCTGAAACAGACAATACAAATTGGTTAGTTGGTGGAAAAAGCTCAGGGATGGGAGGAGCACATGTCAAAATGCAAAATAAAGGAGGGGGAAAGAGGAGGAAGGAAGAAGAGGCCCACCAAGTCCTGGGTCAGAAGGAGACTGAGCCAGAGGAAACCTGGAAGAGGCAGCGTCTGTGAAGGGACTGGGCAGGGGGGAGTGGAATATGACACATTCAGAGGCATGCTGGGAATTCAGAAGGTTCTGGGATGTCCCTTCTCCCATGTTCACAGACTTCCCAGAGCGAAAAGTAGTTGTTGCTGCTGCTGGTGGTGTATTTTTTCTGACTGTCCACACATTCCAACAGGGTCTCTCTTTTTCTCCATTTGGATCAAAGCTGGTTTGGGGAAGAAATGCATCCAAAAGCAGCATTCCTGAAGTCACAGCAGGAAAGGTGGATGCCAACAAAAAGATGTGGATTGGGGCTTCCCTCTTGTGTTCCCCAGTCCCAAAGGGGGGTGTCTACACTGCCTGTCCTCCTGTCTCCACAGCACCCTTGGGGGGAGCTCTGACCCTGCCTCCCCCTCCCCCTGAAGACCCCCTCCAGAGAAGCAGCAAACAGAGCTCCTCTGCCTGCCCTACTGGCTCCCAGGCTGGAGAGCTCAGGGTAACTTTTGCCAGGCTCTGAGCACATGGTGCCAGGGGGCTGAGGTGGAGATGGTGCCCAGGAAGAGAGAGAAGCTGGCTTGTCACGAGTGAGGCCAGTAGTCCACGCAGCCCAGTGTTGTTGGCACTGACTGGTATCAGCTCTGACTGTGTTCTTAGCCTTGGCTCCAAGCAACATCCACACCCACTCCAGTTTGTGGAAACTGCAGGGCAACCCTAATGTGGGAGGAGACTGTTGCAGAGACTGGCCTGCCCTGGAAGGGTGGGGTCCCTGTTGCAGACTACAACACGGACCCTTTACTTGGCCCCAGGAAAGCCATCCTGTCTTAGCCTCCATTATCCATCTGTGCAATGGGTATGAAAGCTGCTTGCCTCTTGGGACTATTCCAAGGGCAGACTGCTCAGTCTTCCAGCTGAGGGGCTGAATCAAGACATGTTTTTGCCTGAAGCAGAAGGCAGGGTGCCCTTGCCACAGGAAAGGGCCCCCCGCTTGCAGAGCAAACTACTCTAGGGGACCCTGACCCTGTTTGCATTCAGATGCATCAGCAGGTGGAGAAAAGCTCCAACAGCAGGTCCCTTGTGCAGTTACAGGTCTTCTCCCACCGGGTGGTGCTGCTGCTGAAAAGGTGCCCATTCAGAGTCCTGCAGGCATCTCAGATGGTTGCCATCCTGGTATGCAAACAGCAGGAACTCGGTCAGATTTTTCTCTCTATCCTGCCTCAAAAGAACATAAGGAGAGTCTGCTGGATCAGGCCAAAGGGGCCCATCCAGTCCAGCACCCTCTTCTCCCAGTGGCTGGCCAGAAGCCCAAAGGGAAGCTGGCAAGCGGGATTTGAACACAAGAGCAACTCTCCCCTCCTGTGACTTCCAGAAACCAGGATTCAGAAGCATTGCTGCTGTCGTAAGATTTCACTGCCTCCAGCTGTGCAGGAAGAGCAGAGCCAGCCTGGCTAGCAACCATCCATAGCCCTCTCCTCCTCCATAAATTTGCCCACTCTAACATCTAGGTTGGTGGTCATCCCTGCCTCTTGTGGGAGGGAGTTCCATAGGCAAAGACACACAAACCCTGGCACACTTCCTGGAGGGCCAGCCAGAGCCTTCTCTTGGTGCATCTCCCGTGCCTGTTCTGAGTCCCCCAGAACTGGGCTGCTTCCATCGCATATTTGAGGCTTCGCTCCCAAACGGAGCCACACAATGCCCCCCTGCAGGAAGGGCTTGTTCCCCTGCCTGCCTCCCCGGAATGCGCTGAGTCCCCCAGGCACTCTGCTGTGATGAATGGAGCAGGAGCTGCGTGGCTCAGAAGGCGTTTCTGGCTGCCAGCCCAGCCTCTGTGCTGGGCCTTCCAAAGCCCAGACCTCTTCCTTGGAGGGCAGCCTCAAAGTCCCTGCTGGAGGCTGAGCATGGGAGCCTTGAAATGATGGTGAGAGGGCACAAGATCCAACCTTCCAGCTGCAGACAGACATGAACTGAGCCTTGAGCGAGCCAACCTGCTTTCCAAAACCTGCCCCATCTGCAATCGGGATGGTTTTGTCCTTCTAAGGGTTGGGGAGGGTGGAGAGACCCTCAGCTGACTCTTCTCTTGATCTGGAATCCCCCCAACCCGAAATACACCTTGTCCAAACGTTTCCAGACATTGTTTGGGGATGGTGAGTGGGTGGTGATCCTGTTCCCTTGGTGTTCCTCCAAAAAGGCTACAGATTTCGAGACCCAGTTGAACTCCCTTCAGTTTTCAAAAACGGTTCTCCACTACCACTAGCCCTCATCCACTTGGCTGGTCAACCAGACCTGGGGGTCAACCTGCCCCCCCCCAAAGCCTTCTGTGTAGCTTTCTAGCTTGCTTCTGGAATTCTGAACTCCATCGGACTACAAAAGAAATCATTGTAGTGGCTTTCTATCTCTTCTCTGGCTACCAAAAACTCTGGGATGGCGTGTGGGGCTACGTTTGCAGCATGGATGTGCATTTGTTTCCAGGGGTAAGATTTCGGGGGTCTGGCAGTTTTGCTGAGCTGGGAAAGGATCTGGTGGTGAAGAGATAAAGGCCAGGTAACCTGACTGCCCTCCTCCAAGTTGCTTTGTAGAAACCAGATCCCCCCCCTCCTCCTCTTCCTCTCCCAGCCAACCTGAACCTCCTTCTGTAAACATCCTGCAGATAAGTCCCTGTGGGGGACTCTGGCAGATTGCCTGCCTGATAAAAGGCTGTCTAAATAGGTGGGGAGTTGCAGAGCAGAGAGGGAATTCCTCTGGCCCCCCGGGGCGTCTCCAAGCTGGGCAGGCAAAGGGAATTTGGAAGCACTGATGGGGAACAAATTCTCCAGCAAACGGTCCTGGCTTGAGCTTACTTGCAAAAATAATTAATCTCCATCTTCCTCATCTGATTCACCCATCCATCCCCAAATAACATTCTGGTCTCAAATTGAGAGCTTCCAGAAGAACAAAAACAGGAGGCACGTCATTAAAGCCACTGCCTCACACTTGGTGATTTATGCAAAAGATGCCGGATTTAGATTGCAGGGGGCAATACACAAAATCTAAGTTTAAAAATTGAAGGGTGCAGAAAATTATCTCTTCGCCTAGAAAATGGCTGTCAGAGCCTTTGAGCACAGGGTGGTTTTGCGGCCACAAGGTGCAGCTGGGTACAAAGAACCAGCTGGCAAACCCCAAAGCCAGCTCCGGGGAGCTCAGGGCCAAGGCAGGGGATCCCTTCTCTGTGAAAAAGACAGGCGAGGCCAGCAGCACCCTAAAAGCCAGGAAGAACCCCTTTGTCCTTAGACTTGGGAAGGAGAATGCATTAAATGGCAGAAATGACCAGCAGAATTCGAGACCAGGGAGAAGAGAAGGTGGAAGAAGAATGGAAGAAATTTAAAGACTATTTACAGAAATACAGCAAAATTAAAGAAGTTTAGAAAGAGACTGGTATTAAACAATTTGACTTTTGCAAAAGTTGTTTTTAAGAGTGTGTGTAATATATTATTATGAAAAAGCAGGTAATGTTAAATCAGAAGGATTTGCTAAAATAACAAATTAAAATAGAATGCAAAAAGGGAGGCGAGAGGAAGTCAAAGGAACAAGTTAATGAAAGGACATTTTGGAAAGTTTATTTTTATGTGCTGTTTTTCTTTTTCTTGTACGTGTTTGATTGTTCATTTTTCTTTCTTGTTTCGTATTTTTTCTTTGTATTTGTGTAGTGTGTAGTGGTTTTTGTTGCTATTGTTATTGTTATTGTTAGTGATGAGTTTATTGTTAAAATCTCAATAAATATAAATTAAAAAAAAAGGGAAGGAGAATGCATTGGGCCAGTCTTGCAAGGTGGAAGCTCTAAGGAAAGCAGAGGTGGAAGGAAGTACAGTGGCACCTCGGATTACAGGCACTTCAGGTTACAGACGCTTCAGGTTACAGACTCTGCTAACCCAGAAATAGTACCTCGGGTTAAGAACTTTCCTTCAGGATGAGAACAGATACTGTTCTCCGGCGGCGTGGCGGCAGCAGGAGGCCCCATTAGCTTCAGGTTAAGAACAGTTTCAGATTAAGAACGGACCTCCGGAATGAATTAAGTTCTTAACCGAGGAACCCCTGTACTTCTCTCAAAGAGGAGCAGAAGGCAGGCCAATCCTGCATGCTTCTGAATCATCAGGAATAACTTTCTGAGAGCTCTTACACAGTGGGGTGGAGGGACTCTCCATCACCTGAGGTATTCAACAGAGGCTCTGGCCAGGATTCTTGAGCTGCGAGTCCGACATTGCAGGGGGTTAGCCTAGATGACCCTTGGGAATCCCTTCCAACTCTACACATCAGTGATTTGTTGGAGAGCTTTCAAGCAGAGCTTGGGTGGCCACCTGCCCTGAATGCTTTAGCTGAGATTCCTGCGTTGCAGGGGGAGGTTTGGGCTAGATGACCCTGGGGAGTCTCTTCAAACTCGACCATAGTAGGATTTTGGGGCTCTGGGCAGGGGCTCGACCCGGCGTAACTTCGCGTGGCGGGAGGCGCTCGCTCCCTGGCCGCCTGCCCGTCGCTCCTTTCTCACGACCTCGCCCGGGACGGAGTTCGACGCGGAGCACTTAGCAGCCGGCCGGGCGCAGCGACGCACAGAGAGGCTCCCTGGCTCCTCGGCTGCCAGCGCACACAGCCCAGAACCAAAAGCTGAAGGCGGCCGGAGGGAACGGGCAGGTGGGGGAGCTGGGCGGGCCAAGGGGGTGCAGAGTCCCAGGCGGAGTGAAGCCTAGAGGCAGCCGGGGCTCCGGGCGCCCGGATTCTCAGCCAGGTGAGCGGGAAACGTGGGCAGCAGGAGGCGGCCAGGACTCAAGAGCAGAGCGTGCCGTAGTGGTTAGCGTGTCTGACTAGGGCCTGGGAGAGACCTGGGTTCAAATCCTGGGTTGCCCCGAGCCAGCTGCTTCCATCCAGCCTGCTATGATGGGACACGGCAGGGGGCGACCTCCAAGCTCAGGCTGGCCCCCTTTTCATAACGCGCCACCTCGAATAAAGCGATTTATTTTAGAGAGCAGGGGCGCAACTGGGCAGCCCAGGGCCTTCCTGCACACGGCCCAGGGCCTGCGTGGCCCCCTGGGTGCTGCTAAGGCAGCGGTTTGGCTTCACCCTCGGAGGCAGACTCCATTGTTTCTCGCGGCAGACGGATGCCAGCAACAGGGGCCCCAAACTGTCCCAAAATGCACCCTTGACAGGAGGGGCTCCTTTGCCTGGGCGCCTGGGGCCTTTCCAAGGAGGGAGGCCCGTGGGCCTGTGCTGACAGGGGCTGGAGCCCCCCTCTCCCCCCGCCGCGTTCCTTTCCTCAACACCTGAGCGCAAGGCAGGCAGGCACCTGGTCTCTCCAGCGGGAATTCGGCCGCCTTTGTTGGGGGGGATTTGCGAGGAATTCTCAGCACGGGCTGAGTTATTAAGGGGGCGGGGCGGGGGGGCACTGAAAGGCAAGCCTGCCCTTTATCCGGCTCTCCCCCATCTCGCCTGCAAATGGGGCATGACTAAGGGGCGGGGGGAGGGCTGCTGCTGCTCCGAAGGCAAGCGCCCCTCTCCACATGTTTTATCCATTAGGGGGGGCAAAGGAAACGCCAGGCCTGATCACAACCAGATGTGGCGGGTGTTAAATCATCGCCGCCCGGCCAGGCCCGGGGGCGGAGGAAAGGAGCGTGCAAAATGACTTAGGGTAGGGGCGGCTGCCCCGGCTTCCCTGGGAGGTCCGGAGCTGCATGGATGTGGGGCGGGCCAAGGGCCGTGGGGCGAAGCACACAGCAGCCCGGCCTTCGCTCAGGAAGCATTGACCCAGGGGGGGGGGTGTCGAAGATGAATGGGGTGGGGGCAGAGGTACGGCCCCTGCTGGAAAATGTTGCTCTTGGTCCGGGCAAATCCTCTTTTGCTTTCCCGCCCCGCAGGGATGCACCCCCGCTTAAGCTGTTCTGGGGGGAAAGCGTGTGTTGCTTCCCCGCCCCCCCAAAAAGGGAGCATTGCGAGGGGGCCTGACAGCTGCAATGAGATCCTCAGTCAGGAGAACCCTTTTCCCTGCTGGGGGCCGCATTCCCTCGCAGCTAGCCTGTCGCGGGCCACACCCTCCAGTTTCCCTTTCTGCCTCTGCTTCTCGCCCCTCGGGAGGGGGCAGAGGTCTGAACTGATTCCCTGCAGATGGGCTCCCCCCACTGCTCCACCTGTTTCCACACTGCCTCCCCCACCTCCCTTAAGTCATCAGTCCAGCGACCTCCATCTCTGTTTATTCAAAAATCCGTTGTTGTCTTGGAGGCTTTTAAGCAGAGGTTGAATGTCAGGGATGAGTGATTCCTGCATGGCAGGGGGTTGGACTAGATGACCCCCGGATCCCTTCCAACTCTACATTTTTATGATTTGATGGACTCCTGTCTCAGCATCCCCGACAGCAGTCCCTCAAGTCTCTGACCCATGGGGAAGGGGAGGTCACCACCTCCGCAGGCAGGCAGGCAGCCTCTGTCCCTGGTCAGACAGGCCCAGCTCTGAAGGACCTTCAGATGTTCAGCCAGAATCTGCTGTTTCCTCTCATTGAGAGTCTGCCCCTCTCAGTGTCCACTAGCCTCACCCCTTCCCTTCTCCGAGAGTCTGCCTCTAGGAGTCCCTCGGGTTTTGGGAGAACAGAGTCATGGCTCCTGTTCAGCTTCTCTTCTCCAGCCTAAACAAGTTTCCATTATTCCTTGGAGAAAGAACTTTATGCTGGATCCCAGACCTGGGCACTCTTCACTTGCGCAATGCCCTGCTGGAATGCCCTGCCGGGAAAGAGCCACCATACTCTTGAGGTGGCCTGACCAGAACAGAAGGGAGAAGGGAATGCTGGGCTTCTCTTGATTTTGATACAGCCTAGGAGTACCTGTGGGAAGTGGGTGGCACTGTGGGTTAAACCACAGAGCCTAGGACTTGCTGATCAGAAGGTTGGCGGTTCGAATCCCCGTGATGGAGTGAGCTCCCATTGCTCAGTCCCTGCTCCTGCCAACCTAGCAGTTCGTAAGCACGTCAAAGTGCAAGTAGATAAATAGGTACCGCTCTGGCGGGAAGGTAAACGGCATTTCCGTGCGCTGCTCTGGTTCGCCAGAAGCGGCTTAGTCCTGCTGGCCACATGACCCAGAAGCTGTACACCGGCCCCCTTGGCCAGTAAAGTGAGATGAGCGCCACAACCCCAGAGTCGGCCACGACTGGACCTAACTTAGGATTACCTTACATTGAAGTAGGCCTCCCTAGTCCTATGATCTTTTGCAGCCAGCTGCAGGTTTTTACCTGGCTCTGTTGAAATCCAGCTTGCTGCTTTCAGTTCTATGTTCCAACCTTGAGAAGATAGTTGTTTCTTTTCATCTGGGGTTGATCTCCCGGCGTGTCAGCCAAACCTCCCAACTTTGTACCACCTGCAGATTTGAACAGCAGCAGCACAGGGCCAAGACAGAGGCTCCATGGCCCTCCACATGATGCAGAATCATCAGAGGGGCAGGCCAGGGTTGGGGTGCAGATGTTCAGCCAGCTGTGGACCTTGATTTCTGCATTGCAAGGGATGGACCAGGTGACCCTCGGGGTCCCAACTCTACAATTCTATGACCCACCAATGGTCTAGCCAACATTTTGCCAGTGTCTGCCAACCAGACAGGGTTGGCTCCCCTTTCCAGCCAGGAACTTCCAAAGCTACTTAGGAAAGAATCAATATACCCACTTTCCTGGCCTTTTCTCCTTAAAACAGCCCCATGTTCTACCTGCAAAAGGCTGGGTCTTCACAAACTCCAGGCCCTAGTAAGTGTTTATCTGCAGGCTGTAGTCCATCACTTCCCCATGGCTAGTCCAGGGGCATTGCTGCGCTCCTCCCCACCTTATACAAGGGGGTACGATAGTTGCTTTAGATGGAGAGCAGGCTTAGGATCCATTGTCCACTCTATAGCAACAAGCGCTTCCCAGGATCCCAGGCAGACTCACAAATCTGCTGTCCGAGACCCTTGGAACCAGAGATGCACAGTCCTTCTAGGGCCAAGCAGGGAGCAAAGGCTATACTGCCATTTTTGTGCTGCATGGGGGAAAATTGGGAAATGTGTGTGTACATATGTGAGACACTTCAGAATAGGAGGAAAAGGTCTTTTTTGCACATAGCATTGATAGGCGGCCTTATCATGACCTCCCTCCCCTCTGCTACTGTGTGGATTAAATTCAGGGGTCACTTTTGAAGATAAAAGGGAATTGGCAAGGAACTTATCAGGTTTGTAGGCCATGTGATTTGGCTCTTTATGAGCAGCCAGGCAAACAGAGTGAACTCATGGGCGCCAGGAGAGCCCCAGCTCAGGGTCCTGCACCCTCATCCCCCCCCCAACCACACCGCCTGCTGCACAAAGGAGAGAGCTGCACCCACACCAGGCTATTGCAGCACACACAATGCTAAATGTCTCTTTTATTTTTATCAAATAACTTCCAAAAGGAAGGAAAGGCTTTCCTCGTTGTTAAGAACAAACAGGTCTTTGGTGTCACTGAAAATAAAAGGAGTTGGGCAGAGACAAAGCCAGAAAGGGGGGGGGGAGAGGTGGACTCAGAAATGTGGACTCTTTCACAAGCGTGTGCACACTTGCACAGGCCACGTGAAAAGCCACGGAAAAGAAAAGGGAGAGGAGAGCATTTGCTATGGTACAAATGAAGGCACAATCCAATATGAACAGTAGACAGCTATTTACAGCCAGAGAACCAGAAGGTCGCTGGCTCCCTCGGAGGAAGAGAACCCAGAGCCCTGGCCACAGGGGTGGGGGCACTCCAAGTCCTGACCCAAAGTCCAGAGGCCGAAGGGTGGGTGGGCCGCCAGCCCCTCGCCTGCTTTCACCAAGGCCTCCACACCGAATCTGCCGAAAGCGATGGGGCGCCAGACGCAGGAGAGACCGAGGCAGCGGGGGGCAACGCGGAGCCCATGCCCCCGTCAGCGTAGAGGGGGATGACGGCGTTGCTGTGCGGGGGCCCAAAGGCCGTGCTGGGGATGAGGAAGGCGAACTGCCCGTCGGAGGCTGGCACCAGCTGGAAGCCTCCGTACACCTTGGTGCTTTCCCCGGCCGGGCTGCCCAGCTTGCACGGCACGACGCTGGCGGCAGGGGGCACCGCGCCCGCTGGGATCTGCACCAGGGGCTGCCCGAAAGAGGGGCCGTGCTGGCCCCCAGGGGCCGCGGGGTGGGGTGGCAGCGGCAGGGCAGCAGAGGACGGCTGAGGGGCAGGATAGTTCATGGCGTTGATCTGGCTCATGCAGCTGGCCAGGTGTCCCAGCAGTCGGGTTCGCACCTCGGCGTTCACCCCCTCGCAGGTGGAGAGGAAGCGGGTCACCTCGTTCATGCACTCGTTGAATCCGGCCCGGTATTTACCCAGGACAGTGGGGTCTGTATTCAGCGCGGCTGGAAGAAGAAGGGAAGGAAAGAGGCAATGTCAGAAAGACAGAGAGGCGCAGAGACCAGAGCATTCAGCCTTGGGAAGGAGGGAGAGGCAGCCAAGAAAAAGTGTTAGGGGGTTGAACAGGACACACACACACACACACACACTCTGCAGGGGGTTGGTCTAGATGATGCTTGGGGTCCCTTCGATTCTAGGATTCAAGGGCATAGATCTCTGCAGCGCAGAAGCGCCCTCCATTCAGAGGCTGCCTGCCAAGGTTGCACACAGCTTTAAACAAAGGGAAGCCTTAACAAGGAGAAGGGGGGGAGGCTCTCGCCTCCTACAGCAGGAGCAGCAGGATGTGTCCCGTTTGCTTCTCATTATCCCGTCCCCATTTCCTCTGCCTGCAAGCTGCCACCCTCTCTCTTCTCTCTCCCCCCCCCCACCTCTTTTCCGGAACAGTAACAACTTGGAGTTGTGGCTATAAATAAGACCCAGACCGTGGGAAAGGCCGCCTTCGCCAAGTCAGTAAAACACAGCTTGAATGGCATTCAAAACCGCAGGCGGAAGCCTGGAAGAAATCACCTCTGGAGAGGGAGGGGCAGGGAGGGGGGCAGGGAGGGAGGGAGGGGGACACGCGCTCTCTCTCTCTCTCTCTCTCTCTCTCTCTCTCTCTCTCTCTCTCTCTCTCTCTCTCTCTCTCTCTCTGGCGCGCGCCCAGCCCGGCCAGCCACTCACCCGTCATCTGCGCTCGCTGCAGGTTTCTCAAATGCTTGACTGTCATTTCTAATATGTCCGCTTTCTCCAGCTTGGAGTGCCGGGAGCTCTGCAAGGCAAGGGGGGGGGGAGAGTGAGCACCAGGGGGCGACACGCTGGGGGGGGGGCGGGCGAGGGAGAGAGTCTGGGCACAGGAGGATCTCAAAGGAGGGATGAATCTCGGCTGGAAAGCGAAGGAAGACCCTCACCCCCAGGTCCCAGAAGGGCAGCAGGCGCTGGTCGGCATTTTCCCAGAAAAAGGGGGCTGGCAGGTCGCCCCCAGGCAATATCCCCACTAATTGTGAGGGTGGGATTTATCGTCGGGGTGTTAAGATATAGTACTTAATAAATTTACAAAGAACATTTAATTATTTGATATTTTAATAATAATAATAATAACCACATGGGAAGACTTTGGACCCTGGAAGGCCATGGGGTTCCTGGCTTTTTGATGTGGGGCGAGGGCACACCCCACAGGGTGGATGTGAGAGTGACGTCCCGCAGCCTTCCCGGGCAGGGCGGCGTTCTGCCTCCTCGAATGCACAGCCTGCCTGGGGGTCGCCCGGCCTTCGGGAGCCGGAGATGGGGGCCCCTTTCCCGCGAAGGCCGATGCCCCCCCCCCGCCGCCCGGGAGGTTCCTTTCTCCGGCCACTTACGTCCTTCTTGAGCGCGTCCAAGATGAGTGTCTTGAGCTGCCCGAGGCTCTCGTTGATCCGCGCGCGCCGCCGCTTCTCCATGATGGGCTTGGACGACTGCAAGAGACAAGCGCCCGTCAGACCCGCAGGAAGGAAGGGGGGGGACGGGGAGGGGAGCGGAGAAGAGCGGCCCCCCGACGCCCCGCCGGCTGTTACCTTCCGGTGGTCCGAGGCCGTGCGGGGCTTGTCGGGCGTGGCGTGGATGCTGGCCGGGGTGGCGGCCACGGGCGACGAGGAACTCTTCTCCATCAGGTCGGCGGGCATCCTGGCCCCCAGAGAAGCCCGGCGGGGAAAGCCGCCAACGCCGCCGCGAACCCCTCGAGTCGTGGGAAGAAGGCGCCGTCGAGGGTGCCAGGCGAGCGGCTCTCCGGGCGGTGGCGAGTCCAAAGGAGCCGGAGCTGCGGCGTCTGCTTCCCAAGCCGCCCTGGCAACCGGGACGCGCACGGCCAGGCAGGCGGACGGGCGGGCGCGCGCGGTGGAGCAGCCCGGAGGGACGGGGCGGGTCACAGGCGGCGGCTGCCTGGCGCGCGCTCTCCGTCGTCTGCTGCTGCTGCTGCTGCCTCCCTGCGCGGCGCAATCCCGGCCGCCTCCCCGCCCGGCGGCGCCTATTTATAGGCTGCGCTGCACGCGAACGGCTCGTGTGAAACTTCCCAAACTTTCTTTCCCACAGTGACTTTCAGCCAATGGGAGCCGGAGGCACGCGGCCCCGCTCGTGGACGGCGCGCACCCATTGGCCGCCCGGCGCAACGCCCGGCGGCCAATGGCGCGCGCCCGGACACCCCCCCCTCCCCGCCACCCCGGGCACCAGGGGCCGCCCTGTCAATCACCAGCCGCTCGCTTGGCTTTAACCCTTGCCGCGCCGCGCGCACGGACACCCGACGGGTTCGGGGCTCCGCCTCGCAGCCAGGCCTCGGGGGCTCGCTCTCCGAGCTTTCCCCCCCGAGAGCACCCTGTGCAGCAGTTAAATGGGGATCCGCTAAGGATCCCCGGCCGCCCACCGACGGGGTCGGAAAGGGTCGCTGGCGGGTGGGGACCCCCTTAGCTGGTGTCCTGCTCACGCGAAGACGGGGCGAGGATTTCCTCGACCTTGTCCCCAATGCAAGATGCGGGGTTGGGGGCTTGAGGATGAGGCGCACCTGTCCGTCCCTGCACCTCTCGAAGATGCTGTCGAGCCGGAGCGCAGCCGCCTCTTCGGGGCCGGGATCCCGACGGCGAGGAGAGAAGTGTAGGGAGCGGGGTCGACTGAGCAGGACGGCCGCTCCTCGCGAGTAAAGGGCAGCGGGGCCTTCGCCAGCGGCAGCTCCGAGCCCAGCACGTGCCAGGAGGTTTTATTGCGGCCGCCGCCCTCTCCCCCTCCTGCCCCCCCCGGGGACTTGTGCGCTCCTTGGCGCGCGGCTTGGACGGAGCCGTCGGGGAGGGAAGCCGGGCGCGCGGCCCGCAGCAGCAGCTGCCGCCGACGCCCCAGAGCCTGGGAAAACCCAGCCTAAGGGGAGCGGGGGCAGGAATGCGGCCTCAGAGCAGGCGGGGGGGGGGACTCCTCCGCATCCCCACCCCTGAAGAATGCTGCCCGGCCCCTGGCCGAGGCGAGGACGCTCGTTCTGGTTCGGCAAACGGGGAAGGGGGCACATCTGGGTGTTCCCCTCTCCCAAAATGTTCGAGGTGCCTGCCTGGCTCAGCGCCCCCTGCACCTTGCGGGGTTGTGTGGGGGGGAATCTGGAGATTCGCGGACCCCTTTTCAGGGGAGGGGCGAACTTAATTGCTTCCAAGTTCCTCGCCCCTCCAAAAAAAACCCCAAATTAGGGGGGGGCATTATTGTCTTGGCTTTAATGTTAGAGGGAACTGAACTGGGCGGCTGTACAGAGCAGCCTGCAGATGGGGACGGGGCTCTGGAGGCCAAGTCTGGGGAGCGAGGGTTTCCTTCTTTTGCGGGTGGCTGCAACTCTCTTTTTGGGGGGACGACGCCTCCCAGGGACCCTCCTGGCGACCCAGAGGAGCTGCGGGTGCGGGGAGGCGAGGGCGGACCCGGGGGCAGAGCCCAGCGGTTCTCCTCGAGGTCACTCTCCATCCTCCGGGGGTGGAAATGTATCTTGCTTAGAAATGGATATACGATGATTTTTATTTTTAATTCTTGCCACTGTTAACAAGCCGCCTCTGTGAAAACGTGTCAGGGAATCTGCGCACTTAGACGGGACCTCAGTAACTATTAACTATTACTATTAAGTGCTATTAAGTACTATTAAGTACTATTAAGTATAACTATTAAGTGTATCTGAAGAAGTGTGCATGCGCACGAAAGCTCATACCAAGAACTAACTTAGTTGGTCTTTAAGGTGCTACTGGAAGGAAAACATTTTTTTGTTTTGACTATGGCAGACCAACACGGCTACCTTTCTGTAACTGTATTAAGTATTGCCTCAAAGTTACCTTGGCAGTGTAAGAGGCTTGCAGTGCAAAGCAGGGCATCAGTATGTAGAAGAGTGAGCGGATCTGTGTACTGAAAAATTTGGAAGAAGACTGTAACCGCGACAAACTTTCTCCATTTCCATGCAGGGAGGAGCTCCTTTTCTTCTTGGCTAATGGCTTTTTTCTCCCTATGTATGAACTTCACCAGCTCTTCAACCTTTCATTCGATTTGCAAGTTTTGGAAAACAAGAGCCAAAAGTCCTGAATTCTTCTTGCTGCTGTTGATTTCTTACCTGCCAGGGAAGTTTACAGCCATTTAAAGTTCAATATCAAAAGAGGTTGCAGCAGGGGCCCCCACCCTTTTCCGAAGGGGGGGCACTTTGAATTGTGAGAGACTGGGGGGGGGGGACAGTCAAAAAATGGTTGCCACGGGTGGGGTGGGGGAGGGGTGGCACAAGACAGAAGGAGGGAGAGAACCACCAGGGCGAAACTTCCCCCAAAATGGCATTGCCATAGGGAGAAAAGGTTTAACCTGTGGAATTTCTGCCTAGAAAATGAAACAGTCACGGGGAAAGTACATTAAAAGGGAGAGGGGAAACAGCAGCTCTTCAGGACCCCAGAGAGCCCTTTTAAAAAATTGTTCATGCAGTTTCCATTTTTCGATTGACACATTGTACTTTACCATCATGCATGATTTCTGTGCAGACTTCCCAACCTGACCTTCCATGGCATTCTCAGCATTGCTGCATATCAGTTTATTAGCCCACCCTGGGCTAATAAATAATATTTCCTGTATTTAACTGCTGTTCATAGGAATACCCCTGCTTGTAAATCGATTTTAGTGTAATATTTTTTAAAATCTTCCCCAAAACTATCCTATTCGCCCTTTGCCTTTTACCCCATTCTGATTCCTTACTTTGGCTGTCATATTTGCAAGTTCTGTGAATTCTGACAATTTGTGCAGCCCTTGTTTCTCTTTGGTTGAGGTTTCTCTTTCTTTCCAATTTATGCTATTCTGGCTGCCGCTGTTGCATAAAGAAGTAAGTTGTGTACCTTCATAGGGATCTCATCACCAATGATCACTAATAGAAAGGCTTCAGGTTTTTTTGGAAATGTGATCTGAAGAATTCTTTTGAGCTCATCATAATAATATAATAATAATAATAATTTATTATTTATACCCTGCCCATCTGGCTGAGTTTCCCCAGACACTCTGGGCGGCTCCCAATCGAGTGTTAAAAACAATACAGCATTAAATATTAAAAACTTCCCTGAACAGGGCTGCCTTCAGATGTCTTTTAAAGATAGGATAGCTGATTATTTCCTTCACATCTGAAGGGAGGGTGCCACTACCAAGAAGGCCCTCTGTCTGGTTCCCTGTAACCTCACTTCTCGCACTGAGGAAACCTCCAGAAGGTCTTCAGTGCTGGATCTCAGTGTCCGGGCAGAAGGATGGGGGAGGAGACGCTCCTTCAGATATACTGGACCGAGGCCATTTAGGGCTTTCAAGGTCAGCACCAACACTTTGAATTGTGCTCGGAAACGTACTGGGAGCCAATGTAGGTCTTTCAGGACCGGTGTTATGTGGTCCTGGCGGCCGCTCCCAGTCCCCAGTCTAGCTGCCGCATTCTGGATTAATTGCAGTTTCCGGGTCACCTTCAAAGGTAGCCCCACGTTGAGCGCATTGCAGTAGTCCAAGCGGGAGATAACTAGGCCACCTCCCAGTATTTTGGGGCATGTTTTGCGGCACTGCCATCAGAGTCCTCCAGTCTGGTGTCCAAGCAGCTCAGCCAACAATCACAGCCCTCCCTTCACTCATCGGCTGGGAAGTGCTTGATAGGCTCCTTCTCACAGAAACCACCTAGAGGCTGCCTGCAGGTTTTGCTTCATGTTGTTTTGTTGTTGTTATAGCCTGCCTTTCCCCCAGACTGGAACTCAGAGCCGCTTTACACATCAAACAGAAAATTTAAAATCATGGGGAAATAATCATTAGAAAGTTATTAAACACAAATAGAATTAAAGCAATGTATTAAAAGGATCTATTAGGAAGACAGATAATCGCAACAATACAAATACCACAGCGCCAGCTCTTTCCTCAAAACGCAGTCAGTTCCCACCTGCCAGCAAGGAGGCAGCCCATCTAGCTTCACTAGGCAGGGAGTTCCAAAGTTCTCTGGGAGGACTAGAGGCCTTTTTTAAAATGAAAGCTCAGCCTCTGGGGTTGGGGAAGAGGTTGGGCTGGGGGCAGCCGTGGCAGCAGGCTCCTCTTCACGGGGGTCTGTCTGTGGCTGCCCAAGAGGGAGGCTTTGAGAGGGGGGATTTATTTGGAGAGCAGGTTTCAGAGCTCCAGCAGGAGCCCCCAGCAAAAGGGTTGCCCTTTGGCTTGAAGAGAAGGGCTTTCTCTTGCAGGGGATGAAAGACCCACAAGGCAGGCACACACACACAGAAACACACACCCCTGCATCTCCCAGGATTTGGGGGAATTTAGAACTTAAGGGCTGGCCAGAGATGACATGCAATTCCTTTGCTCCAAGACAGCTAAAATAAGAGCCACAATGAAGGGCTGGGCAAAGGGGGCAGCGTTGGCATCCCCAGGGCACTCTTGAGGGTGCTGTGCCCTTTCTCTGGTGGTGCTTTTGCCCTTGTGTTTTTCCTTGTTCTTATTTTTATCCGTAAGCCACCTTGAGTCGTTGTCAGGGGGGAAAGCGGGCACAAATACTCTGATTATATAATCATGATAACAATAATTTGGCTCCATTTCTGGAAGGGTTTCCCAGGCACCCTGAAATTGGGGTGGGGGTGGGGTGTCTCCGGAGACTGATTCCCTGCTTCCTCCTCCCACATTTGGGGGGGGGGCGGTCTTCCTGGACAGGATTGGTCGCCTGATGGTAGAAGCCGAAGGGAGCTTTGGAATCTCACCTACAAGTTGGGAGGGGGGGAGGTAATCCTTTCACTTCCTTCCCATGAAATTGGCTTGACAGTCATGAGAATTTGGGGGGGGGGGAGAGACAGTGGCAGCCCCTGGGTTGCCTCATTACTGCACAGCACAGCAGCATTGATGCAAGGAGCATCTCTGCAGCCTTTTTTCACACACACACACACACACAGAGGGTCGTTTGCTTTTAAGCTAGGCATCTTTGGCTGCAAGAGGCCACTCTCACTGCTCAGTAATGATGGCTCCATTCAGAGACATAAATTGCTTTCTTTCATATTCATTCCCTGACACAGAAGCCAACTCCGGGGGTGGGGGGCTGGCACCCACGCAGTCAAGGAGAAAAGCTGCAGGATCTTGAGGGGTTTAGCAATATCGTTAAAACGCCACCACAACCCTCAAATTCAACGGAAGGGTCCGGATATTCTAAAGGTTTGAGCAGCTGCTGAACAAGGCCCGGGGTTCATACCTGGGAAGGGCTTCCCCTGATGTTTAGGGACCAGGCCTTTGAACTCTCTGCCCAGAAGCTGTTTGGGAAAGGGCCCTAATTCAGGAGCCGACGGCTGCAGGTTCAATCATATAATCAGAGAGGAGGAAGGGACTCCAAGCGGTCATCTAGCCCAACCCCCCGCAATGCAGGAATCCTGGCAGCTATTCCCTGGCAGCGACTCCAGGCAGGGCTGGAAGCTGGAGTGCCGCTGCCGCCAGCCAGTGTTGGCTGCACTGAGGGAGATGGACTGGCCCAGGATTTGGCAGGCTCCTCTGTGCCTCATCCTTGGGAACAGGCACGGCATGTCCTCTCTGGCCAGCTGCCACCCAGAGCCTGCCTGCGGCGCTCTGGATCACCTCCCTGGGCTGTTAGGGGCTGGGGGTGGGGCAAGTGTTCCCCCCTCGCCATCGGGGCGGCTCCTCGCTGCTCCTCTGCTTTACAGCTGCCAGGGTGGCCCTTCAAAGCTGCAGGGGCCAAGCCTGCCTCAGTCGTTGGAGGAGGAAAAGGCTCCTGGCTGGGCCTTGCCAGGCTCTCTCTGCTTCGCCTGCTACCTGGCTCCAGCCCTGGCATCTTGCGGAGGGAGGCAGTGGGGGCAGTGGAGTATTTTGCCGGAGGCCTAGGAGGTGTCTCACCCCTCCTTCTTTCCCTTCTCTCTTCCCCCCCCCCCCCCTCGCTTGACTGACTTTCTCACACTTGGATTCCCACAGTCTGCTCTGCCGGCTTTAGGCTGACTCACTCGCCTGCCAAGGACTGGGCTGCTCTCATCAAAAGCTCTCTCTCTCTCTCTCTCTCTCTCTCTCTCTCTCTCTCTCTCTCTCTCTCTCTCTCTCTCTCTCTCTCTCTCTCTCTCCTTTGCTGCACAAGTCCACCACCCGCTTCCTCCTCCTCCTCCTCCTTCCCCACCTGATCTGCACCTGGCTGGGGCCAGTCCCACACATATCACCTGATCTCGCCTTTTCATAGACCGTGAGAAAAATAAAGTCCAGGAAAGAAGAGACATGTTTGCAGAGCTCCCAGAGCCAGAGCGTTCCCTTCCCCACACCTCCTGAGACGCAACTCGCACACAGACAGGCAGCCAAAGTGGGAACCTGGCGGGGGGGGGGGCTGCTCCTTTTGGCTTCGTTCAATGGCTCTCCCAGTCTTTTCCCCAGCTGGTTATTGAATGGGATGCTCCCCAGGGGCTGGATCCGGCCCAATTGCCTTCTCAATCTGGCCCATGGACGGTCTGGGAATCAGCGTGTTTTTACAGGAGTAGAATGTGTGCTTTTATTTAAAATGCATCTCTGGGTTATTTGTGGGGCACAGGAATTCGTTCATATACTTTCTTCAAAATCTAGTCCGGCCCCCCACAAGGTCTGAGGGACAGTGGACCGGCCCACGGCTGAAAAAGTTTGCTGACCCCTGGCAGAGACCTTCCCCACCCACAAAGGGGTAACAAAAATGGCCTGATCATAGAATCACAGAATTGTAGACAGGTTATATGGGGCGCAAGGGGATTCAGCCTCCTCAATATTTTGAGGCAGGGGAAAGAGTCCCCACCCAATATTGAGGGGGCTGCCATTCCCCGCCACCCCTGGGCGAGGGCCAGTAGGGCGGCTTGGAGGGTGATTTCTGCTCTCTTTGCCCCCCCTCGCAGCAATCACCAGGGGGCCCGGACAGGCGTGGCCCGATGGGGAGGGGGCACCAGGGGCGTGACATCATGCAGATAAGACAGCCCTTGCCCATGTGGGGCCCAGCTCGGTGTGCCTGATTGTCAGGGACCCCAGGGGTCATCCAGTCCAACCCCCGGCAATGCAGGAATCTCAGCTCAAGCATCCATGACAGATGGCCACCCAACCTCTGCTTAAAAACCTCCAAGGAAGGAGAGGCCACAACCTCCTGAGGGTTTTAAAGGTTATCCCTTTAAAATACCCATATGTTATCACTGGGAAAACATGAAGACCCCTCCCCACTTCCTGGATTTTGAGTATTTGCAGGGAATCCCCTCCTGGGGAGGGGCCTGGCAAGGGCCTTGCATGATGTGGAAGTGGGGGGCAAAGAGCTTTGCTTTCCTCTTTTTGCAAACTTATTCCCAGGCTGACCCTTGTTGCTGCCATGTGGCGTCACGGTTAGAGTGCAGGACTACGACTTGGGAGAGACCAGGGTTTGAATCCCCACTCAGCAATGAAGTGGACCAGTCGCTGCCTCTCAGCCTGTTGTTGTTTAGTCGTTTAGTCGTGTCCGACTCTTTGTGACCCCCTGGACCAGAGCACGCCAGGCACTCCTGTCTTCCACTGCCTCCCGCAGTTTGGTCAAACTCATGCTGGTAGCTTAGAGAACACTGTCCAACCATCTCGTCCTCTGTTGTCCCCTTCTCCTTGGGCCCTCCATCTTTCCCAACATCAGGGTCTTTTCCAGGGAGTCTTCTCTTCTCATGAGGTGGCCAAAGTCTTGGAGCCTCAGCTTCAGGATCTGTCCTTCCAGTGAGCACTCAGGGCTGATTTCCTTCAGAATGGAGAGGTTTGATCTCCTTGCAGTCCATGGGACTCTCAAGAGTCTCCTCCAGCACCAGAATTCAAAAGCATCCATTCTTCGGCAATCAGCCTTCTTGATGGTCCAGCTCTCACTTCCACACATCACTACTGGGAAAACCATGGCTTGAACTATACATGGACAAAAACAACAGGCCTCTCAGCCAAGGGTTGCTGTGTGGACAGAACGGGGAGGAGGAGACCCATATGCCATATATGAACTCCTTGAAGAAAAGGCAGGATATATAGGTGCAACAATTCATCACCATCATCAGCTTCTCATGAACCACATACTCCAGAACCTGCCTCCAGAAACCCCAGTTGTCTGCTACCTCACAAAGGGTCTCAGGGTCTGCCCAGTCAGCTTCCCACCTTAAGTAGGTGCCTGGGGAAAGGGAAGAGGGAGTGGGGGTCCCTGATCTCTTGCTCCTGTGGGTTACACCATGCCAGGGCTGCCAGGGTCATGAGCTGATCCCAGCCTGGAAGCCCCCCTTTCTCGGAGAAGCCTCCCCAGGCAGCTTGCAGAGCTTGCCAAGTTCTCTTCTGGGGAGCCAGATGACCCTGCCAAGTCTCCAGGGCAGAGAGGCACAAATCTGTCACAAGGACCGTGATTGCTTTATTTGTTTATGGAGGGCGTAAGGTAACTGCTCCAAGATTGAGAAGCAGATAGAAGGCTGCCTGGGTGGTTGCAAGGGGTTTAAGGGTGGATCTGGTGCTGGAGAAGCCCAGCCCAGTGGGACATCCATCTGGGTTTCACAGGGAAGACCTCTGAGCCGGCAGGAATCGCAGGCCACCCGCCACTCGAAAACAACAGCAACTGATAGATTGGTCATGGCATCAGCGTTGCTGCAGCTGCAGCCTCCTCCTCCTCCATCAGAAGAACTACCCCGAGCTTCAGATATTGTATGTGGGGTTGGGAGCAGGGCAAATATTTTTTTTGGAAGCCGCCCAGAGTGGCTGGGGTATAAATAATAAATTATTATTATTATTATTATTATTATTATTATTATTATTATTATTAAAACGGTAAGTGGTGTGGAAGAAGAAAAAATGCAGGAAAATACACACACCTGCAGGAAAATACCTGCATTTTTCAGAAACTACAGAAGACATTCGCTGGGCGAATAGGTCCCTATCAGGGGTGTCCATTCTGTATTATTATTATTATTATTATTATTATTATTATTATTATTATTATTATTAAAAATCCTGTTCTGATTTCACATGGAGCATTGTAGAATGACCCATTCGATTCACTAAACGTCAGTTTTGGGCCACTGTGTGCAGGGGATTCTTGGCTGCTGCTTCAGGGCTTCTCCTTCTGTTCTTAAGGTCTCCTGTCTGGCCAGCCTTCCGAAAGAAACGGACCACCCCCAGGAGCTGTTTTGGAGGCTGGCTCAGCCTTGCAACACACAGAAAACAGCACCCTGAGTGTGTGCAGAGTGCTCTTTCACACGGCTGAGCAACCCCTGGCAGCTGCTAGTGAATGCTGCTAGCCCAGAGATGGAAGGAAGGAGAAGTACCAACAAAAGAAGAATAGCAGACGAAACTGATGGAGTATGAAGAGATGGCGAAATTGACGGGGAAGATCCGAAACCAGGAAGATCAAGTATTTTCTAAAGACTGGAGTAAATTTGTAATTTATTTAAAAGACCACTGTAAACAGTTACAATCATTGGCAGGGATGTGATGACACTTGTAATGTGGAACTAATTATGGTAATTGTGGATATACAACAGTAAATTTAATCTTAAATATGGAACCCATGGAGGGAGGGAATGGGGTCTGAAGGTTCAAAAGAACCTTGTATTTTAATGTTTGAAATGGTTAAGTTAAAATGTATAAAATTGTGAAAAAACCAATAAAAATAGTTTTTTTAGAAAAAGTTTTCAGGGCAGAGACCGGCTGGCCAGTCACATCCCACACTTCTAAGAAGAGATCCAGTCCCAGGCTCAATTCTTCCTGCTGCACCCTCCTCCTCCTCCTTCCTCCAGCTCAGCCCCCCCCACCTCCCACTTACTTAAAATCATTCTCCATTCAAGAGTGAACATGCTTTTGCACGGCTGCCGAGAGAGAGCCTCTGTCTTCTTCCTTTAAGCCTGAGGGAGTCAAGAGGCCAGGAGGGTTTTGTTTTTCTTCCCTTGTATCCTTGGGAAAGGGTTTCTTGGCTAAGTCCTTTTCATCATCAGGCAGGATCAGAGAACTACAGAAGCCAAGAGTTGGAAGGGGTCCCGAGGGTCATCTAGTCCAACCCCCTGAAATGTAGGAATCACTGCTAAATAAACCTTGACAATTGGTCATCCATCTCTTTTGGGGGGGGAACCCTCCAGTGAATCTTGTGGGTCCTCCTGCTCCCACTTCCTCCTCTTTACCATCTTTGGATTCACAGCAATCAGGTCTGCGATGTAGAATAGCCCCTGAGCATGTGCAGAGAGTGTTTGTGTGCCAGAACCAGCCTCCAGAAAGGCCTAAGCATTGCTGAGCTGGGCAGACCCAGGTCTGCTTCCTGGAGTCAAGCCTTGGGATGATGGTGGGGTCCCACCTGGGTGCCTGCCCCCTGCCCTGGCCAGTGAGATAAAAAGGATGAGAAACTCAATCAGTGCTACCGCAAGTGGGCAGTAGGATTCCCTGGAGGCTGCTAAGGGCCGAGGGGGTGGCAGGGGGATGCCAGAGGCGTAAAGGACTGTCAGAGTTTGAAAAGCTGCTATCACCAGATCAAGCTCATCCGTGTTACTGAATTAAGTAAACTAAACAGTTTTGATTTCGTCCTGAATAAATGTGCAATTCGCTGCTGCTGTTTGGAATCTTATTGTGCTATTTCGTTGGGTCATGCAAACTGTTATTCTGAATAATGCTTTTTATACAGTAGGGGGTACTGGGAATGAGTTGAAGGAACCAAAAGGTAATGGACCTCTGGACGGTTAAGTCCAGTCAAAGGCGACTATGGGGTTGCTTCGCTCATCTCGCTTTCAGGCCAAGGGAGCCGGCGTTTTTCCGCAGATAGTTTTCCAGGTCATGTGGCCAGCAGGACTAAACCGATTCCGGCATGACGAGACACTGTGGTGGAAACCAGAGCAGCGCATGGAAACGCCGTTTACCTTCCCACCAGAGCGGTACCAATTTATCTACTTGCACTGGTGTGCTTTTAAACTGCTAGGTTGGCAGGAGCAGGGACCGAGCAACGGGAGCTCAGAAAGTGCTTGGGAGCCACAGCGCTAAAGCAACAGCAAGCCCTGGGGGGGGGGGGGGAGGAGAGGGCTATCCATGGTTCCTTGCAAGATGGCTCTGTTCTGCCCTCCATAGTCAGAAGCGTTGCTGGGAACTGCAGAAGGGGAGAGACGCTCTTGTGCTCGGATCCTGCTTGTGGGTTTCCCACATGCAGCTGTCCAGCCACTGTGAGAACAGGATGGTGGACTAGATGGACCCCCCCTTTGGCCTAATCCAGTAGGTTCTTTTTACGGGTGCCAGCTGCCCAGCTCTCTAGAGCCAGCCCCCTCCTGAATGTTCTACATAATAATAATAATAATAATAATAAACCTTTATTGTCACTACACCAGCTGTGTGCAGTGAAATTAAATGAACTCCTCCCCCCCCATACACTCAGTCTTGTTCGCGCTCTGTGTGCTTGTCAGAAGTCAGTTGCACCGCTGTTTTTTCCCCTCCAGCAGCCCAACAGCCCACGGATAAAAACTGTTCTTTAACCTGTTGGTGTGGCTGACTATACTTCTGTATCTCCTGTCCAAAGGTAGGAGATTAAAGAGGTGCTGGTGGACTTGTAAAAGGGTAAAAGAGTTTTGGGAAATGATCCATCATGAATTGAAAAAAGTGTTTAAAAGTACTTCCCCCCCCAAACCCAGAGTCCTTTCTGTTGGGTATCATTCTACTGAAATTCCCAGCTGTCAAAAAAGGTTATTTATGTGTGTCACTACTGCGGCCCATGTTTTGTTAGCCCCAAAATGGAGAACAAGTGAGGTCCCAACCACAGAAGAATGGCAACTTAAGTTGATGGAATACGCGCAGCTTGCAGACTTAAAATATAGAATAAGAGAACAAGAAGAACATACATTTAGAGACGTTTGGAAAACACTTATTGAATATATGGGAAATAATTATGTACAGATGAAAACATTGGCAGCATTAAGATAAATCCAACAGTGTAAATAAGTTTTGATGGATGCAACAATGGAATACTGAATGGTTTAGTCTTTGTAAAATATGATATGCAAAATGAACCATGGAAAGAGAAGAAGCCGTTGATATTTTAAAGATGTTTAAATGAGTGTTCTAAATTGTAAAACAGAAAATTAAATAAAAATTATATATATTTTAAAAAGAACCACCCCCCTCCTCAAAAAAGCCCTGTTTGCCTTGAGCTGCAGGAGCCCCTTTGCCCAGGCCAGCTGCTCCTCCTCTGCTGTCCCGCAACAACCTGGCTGGCACGCTCTCTCTCTCTCTCTCTCTCTCTCTCTCTCTCTCTCTCTCTCGCCACTATCTTTATGGGAGGCTGTTAAAGCCAAGCCCCACAACAGCGCCAGTGCCAAGACAAAGCCCTTTGGAGAGGAAAGTACGTGGGAACAAGGCAGTCCCTGCAGTCCCAGGCAATTCCGGGGCCATCAAAGCCTCAGCCTCTTTTCATAAAGTTAATAAGTCAGGCTTCAGGTGCTCCGGGAGCCAAAGTCACGGGCACCTCCTTGGCACCACCTCCGCGCGCCTGGCACAAGCCGCCCTGCCGGGAAAGAGCCTCTCCGGCTTCAGTGGGCAAAACAGGGGCTGCTTTGGGGGCCAGATTTCAGTGGCGAAATGAACCCTAGATCATCTTCAGGGATTGCTTCCCCAAGGGAAGGAGGCAGCAGCAGCAGCAGCAGCAGGGAAGTAATGCTACGAGTTACCATGACTTTTTGGACCAGTATTAATTGTTTTGGTGAACTTGCTGTCTCTGTTTGCTTTCTAAGCTGTTGTGTTTGATATTATAGCGACTCCAGTGTTATTCCGAGCTGCTTTGAGCTGGGCATTTGTTGCTGGGAAAGTGAGATACAAATATTGAGTCAACTCAACGCAATCGGAAGCCACAGCAGCACAGAAGCAGAGAACTGTTGAGTTGAAAGCACAGCTATCAGACGACAGACCGCCATCCAGCCTCCATTGTAAAACCTCCGATGAAGGAAGAGAGTCCACCACTGACGGCCACTAGCCAGGTTGGAGGCAGCGATGCTTCTGAATGCAAGTTGTTGGAAACCCAGGAGGAGAGAGTTGCTCTTGTGTTCGAATCCTGCTTGCAGACTCCCTTTTAAGGCATCTGGCCAGCTGCTGTAAGAACAGGGTGCTGGGCCAGATGGGCCATGGGCCTCATCCAGCAGAGGCTCTTCCTGTGTTCTGAAAAGCACCAGAGAAACCATGAAGGAGAGCAGGAGAAGGAGAAGAATGCAATTCTGTATGATTCAACACCTGGCCACGTTTTTGAAAACTGAATGCAAAACTTTGAATTTTGAGGCTTGGAGTTACTTTCCATATTTCTTAATATTTGTCACCCATGACCTGTAATGATCCTAAATCCATCAATATTTGTCCTTTACCGAGTCAAACCCTTTGCTGCATCTAGCTGAGTAATGTCCTCACCAACTGGCAGCACCTGTCCAAGGTGTCAGGCTGCAGGCATTCCCAGCTCTACCCAGGGATTGAACCTGACACTGTCTGCATGCAAAACGTGCTCAGCGACTGAGCCAAGATCCTTCCCCTTCTCAAGCTATGACCAGTTTAACGCCCCTTTTTAGGTGAAAACAGAATATTGGATTGCATGGGCCTTGGTTTGATCCATCAAAGCAATACACACGCTCTCAATTGATTTAAATGTCCACAATGTCCATTTACTTGTACTTATCTGTAATGATCCTAAATCCATCAATATTCATAATATTACACACACAAACACAATCAGAATGTAACCATTGTGTTTTCTTCTGCCCCCAAATGCCATTTTCATGAGATTTTCCCCCTTCATCCTCCAGTAACACAGGGAGAAGGAGGTCTGGGCTCATCCCTATGGAAGAGCAGAAAGCTGTATCTGGAAGGCAAGGAGCAGGGCTTGGCAAGGTTGACCTCACCTGGGCCTGTTCACTCCAGCGGAGAGCCCTCCGTGGGCTGGATTGTGTGCCCACCCGCGATTTCCAGTGCCTGCTTTTGCGCAGACACAATTTTCGGTGCTGCAGAAGCGAGTCCCCACGCCAGGCTGTGCTGGTTTAGCGCAACGCATGGGGGCTCGCCAAGCAGGCGGCTCGGTTGGGGGGCAGCTCATGGGATGCAGGTGGCACTGTGGGTTAAACCACAGAGCCTAGGATTTGCCGATCAGAAGGTCGGAGGTTCGAATCCCTGCAACGGGGTGAGCTCCCGTTGCTCGGTCCCTGCTCCTGCCAACATAGCAGTTCGAAAGCATGTCAAAGTGCAAGTAGATAAATAGGTACCACTCTGGCGGGAAGGTAAATGGTGTTTCTGTGTGCTGCTGTGGTTCGCCAGAAGCGGCTTAGTCCTGCTGGCCACATGACCCGGAAGCTCCCTCGGCCAGTAAAGCGAGATGAGCGCCGCAACCCCAGAGTCAGCCACGACTGGACCTAATGGTCAGGGGTCCCTTTACCTTTACCTTTACCATGGGCCGGTTAAACACCCCCGCGGGCCGCTTGTGGCCCCTGGGCCTCAGGTTGCCAACTTCTGACAAAGAGGGTTGAGAGGTTTATTGCACCGTTTGATGGAGGAAAGAACCTGTCAGCCCCCTGCTCTGAGTTGCTCATTGGTCAATTGGGGGCCAGCTTGAAGAGGAAAGGCCGTAACTCAGGGACATCTCTGGGTAGGACTGGCAGACGCCTCCCGGCCTGAGACCTTGGAGAGCCACTGCTGCCAGTCAGAGCATGCACTATGCCCTAGATGGGCCGAGGACTTGACTCGCCCCAAGGCAGCTTCCCTGGTCCCCATGGCCTTTGCAGCCAGCCCTGGGCTTTCACCCCAGCTTCCTACAGCCATTGCACATTCCCCACCCCCAAATGGAGACTCTCTGGGGCAGAGCTCCTGATCTGTCCCGGGCAAACAGACCAGGGTCGGGGCCACCGCTGCCGCCGGGGAAGGGCTCCCTGACCTGCTCCTGTTCTCCGCATTAATGATTAACACAAGACGGAGCACGGAGAGCGTTTGATGTGGTCTGTCTGGGTTTGTACAAGAGCATCAAGAGTCCCGGGGAGGAACTTGAAAAGCGCAAATATTTGTGCGGGAATAAAACTCCAGGGAAGGAGGCTGAGGGGGCTGAAGTTGCGAGAGGGGAGCTGGGGGTGGGGAAGGGGGGCTACAGAGGAAAAGGAACCTCACCTGCGGCCTCTGCCTGCTCCTCCCGGGCGCAGCTCACAGAGGCCAGGCAAGCAAGTCTCTTGTGGGGCTCAGTTCCAGCCCCAGAGTAGAGAATTGGGACAAAGGTCTTCCCAGCCCTGAGGCTTTCTCAGCTCCTCATGCAGCACAGGGTCAAGCATCTTTGCTTGTGAGCACGGTGCCTTGCCAATTAAATGTTCTGATGTATTAAGAGTGCGTACCCAAAGCACAATCCTTTGATTTTTATTTTTTTAAGAGAAAGGCAGGTGTGGCTTTGGTTAATTGTACGGCTATAGTTACTAGGCAATGTCAAAAGGTAGCTCTTAAAATCACAGAATCAAATAATTATAGACATGGAAGGGACCCTACAAGGTCCTCCAGACAACCCCCCCTGCAGTGCAGGACTCACAGGCAAAGTATCCCTGACAGACAGCCATCTGAGCTCCTTAAAAACCACCAAGGAAGGGGAGCCCGGCACCGTCGGCTGTGTTTAACTTTGAGTGCTTATAAGGGAGAGGCTTTTGACCAGTCTTCCCCAACAATGTGCCCTTCAGCTGTTTAGGATGTCCTTCTTCTTCTTCGCTGATCCCTTGTAGCCGAGTCAGATTGTCTTCCATGAACACGGTTTTAACAATGAGTCCGTAAGTGACTGTGGAGGCCAGTTCTGGATCCACACGTCCTTCCACAGTGGGGACATTGGTTTCCGGGTGGGAGTTGATCGTGGTGTGGATTTGCTAAGTGTGCCTTCCTCTTAGCACGTTTCTCCCTTGTGTCCTGAGTTCGAGTGTCTTCAAAGCCCGTGACACCTTTGGTCAAGGCTGTTCTCCAACTGGAGCGCTCGCAGGCCAGTGTTTCACAATTGCTCGTGTTTATGCTACATTTTTTTTAGATTTGCCTTGAGACAGTCTTTAAACCTCTTTTGTTGACCACCAGCATTACGCTTTCCATTTTTAAGTTTGGAATAGAGGAGTTGCTTTGGATGACGATAATCAGGCATCCGCACAACATGACCAGTCCAACGAAGCTGATGTTGAAGAATCTTTGCTTCAACACTGGTGATCTTTGCTTCTTCCACTACACTGATATTAGTTTGCCTGTCTTCCCAAAGTGATGTGTAAAAATTTTTGGAGACACCATTGATGGAATCTTTCGGGGAGCTGGAGATGGCGTTTAGAAGTTGTCCATGTTTCACAAGCAGACAGTAAGGTTGGTAGTACAATAGCTTTGTCTGCGAATGTTCCTCAAACACTCTGCACTTCAATCAGGAGAAAACCACACTCACAGAGCTCAGGCGATGCTGGATTTTGGCATCAGTGTTGGCCCTTGTGGAAAGATAACTGCCCAGGTAGGAGAAGTGATCAACATTTTCCAATGTTACACCATTGAGTTGGATTTGTGGTGCTGCAGATGTCCAAACACCTGGAGGGAATCAGTTCCGGGGAGGCCTCCTGCCTTAGGCCAGGAGGAGTTGAGAACCTCAGGCGCAGGAGCTGAATGCGGCCCTCCATGCCCTCTGCCTGGCCCTTGGGAGCCTCTGCAGCTACACCTGCTCTTGCCACCCAGCACCACCCCCTACTCCTTGTGTGTGAGGCTGCCTGGCTGGGAGGCGCCCTTGAAGCCCCCAGAGCCTCTTGCTTCCTGCGGGTGGCGGAGGAGAGGGAAGGAGTTTGGCGTAAAAGGAGGAGGCTGCTTCCCTTCCTCTGCCCAGTTCTGCCTCTGGCTCCGCCCACCACTGGCACAGGACCCCAAAAAGGTCACCCAGAAGAGAATGTGGCCCTGACACTGTAAAAACCCTCCCCACACACTTCAGAAATCTCTCTGGGAACCTCCCCTCCCAGTCCATCACAGACACAGCCCTGGGGGGAGTGAAGCATCCTGCCTGCCTCGTGGAGGGGGTCCCAGGATGGGGAGGGTGGGCTTCAGGCAGAGACTGCTTTATGGGCTGCCAGTGTGCAAGGGATGCTTTAGCCGAGATTCCTGCATTGCAGGGGGTTGGACTGGATGACCCCAGGGGTCCCTCCCAAGCACACCGCTGCTTCTTTTAATGCAGGGAGGGGAGAGAAAGGGCTTCTTCCCTTGCAGGCGTCTCTCTCCTCTTCCTCCTTCTCCCTCCTCCATCATCATCCATCTTTCCCAGGAGACTTAAGAAGGGGCGTCTGGGGCTCAGCCAGGAGGGCAGCACTTAGCCTCCTGACAGACATGGTGGCCTCTGAGCCAAACAGGATTAGCCCTTCCTTCCTGGAGGAAAAACCAATTCCCAGGGTCATTTTCTCTCCCCCCCCCACCTCTCCAGCAGCACCAGCCTCCTTTCTGCATTCCTGACCACTGTGTGTGTGTGTGAGAGAGAGATGGGGCCACTTCCGTTTTCAATGCGCTCCAGTCCCACTGGGAGCTCCCAAGTGTTGCATGGAGAAAGCTGGGGGATCTTCTGGACCCGCCTTTGCATTGAGTGCAAGAGCCCAAAGGTGGGAGAAGAGGCTGCAGGATCCGGCCCAAGGCCCACCTGGTTTAGCACCCTGTTCTCACAGTGGCTGGCCAAAAAGGATGGCTTTAAAAGAGGAGGAGGAGGCAAGTTCATTGAGGAGGGGGCTTCTGAGGGCTCTGCCTCCATGGTCAGAATCATAGAACTGCGGAGGTGGAAGGGACCCTGAGGGTCATCCAGTCTGACCCCCTGCAATGCAGGAATATGCAGCTGTCCCATACAGGGACCGAACCTGCAACCTTGGGGGTATCAGCACCACACTCTCACCAACTGAGCAGTGCAACTGAATAATATCCGTTGCTGGAAACTGCAGGAGGGGAGAGTGCTGTTTTTTGCGCTCGAATCCTGCCTGCAGGTTTCACAGAATGACCCCAGCTGTGTGGCCCCAGCGAGAACAGGGAGCCGGGCCCCTTTGTTCTCATCCAGGGGGCTCCTTTTGCTGCCCTGGAGGTTTACGCGGCTGCATCCAGGAGAGGAAAGTCCCTTTCCTGGGGCCAAGGCGGCTGCGCCTTGCTGCAGGCACTGCTCCCAACGCCCCCCCCCCCGCTTGCCATTGGGGGAGCCCCCTCTCCTGCGACCAACTCCTGGCTCTCAAAGTGCCAAGTGTGAAGGATGAAAGGAGGCCCAAGGAGGCGTCTCCCCCCCTCGCCACCCCCTTACCTGTTGCTGCCGAGAATGACCTCAGGCCTGGAGCTGTTCTCAGGGTGTCGGTTTGCAAGGCCTGTCAGCGGGTCTTTTCATCTCGACCTTCCCTGAACCACATGGGCTCATTATTGTGTTCCAGTTTCTGACACTCCGGAACGGGGCCAGTCTGGCAGGCTCTGCTGTGCCAGGCATTTGAAGAGGGTGCCCTGCTCCATGCCCCCCGGCTGAGTTGCCAAGCGCTCCAGCAGGGTGCAAGTCTCCAGAATGATGGCAGGCAGGATTAAATGGCACCAATGATGATGATGATGATGATGATGATGATGATGATGATGATAATAATAATAATAATAATAATAATAATAATAATAATAGGTGCTCTCTGGCTGACCTGGTTTGTCAGTGACATAAGGCACCATGGTTAGCCTGTGGAACTCGCGGCTGCAGGACGCTGTGATGGCCACCGACTTGGAGAGCCTCAATATTAGAGAAACCACTACGGATGGCTACTAGGCATAACGGCTGTGCCCACCTCTGAATGCCAATTGCTGGGAACCACCAGGGGGAAGTGTGGTGGGGGCTGCTGTGCTCATGATTTACTGCTTGGGGGCATCCCAAGGAGACTTCTGTTTGGCCACTGTGAGAATAATTCATAAAATTGTGCCTGGTGTGAGGAAGTGGATTGAGAAAAGTTTATCACCCTCTTTCGCAACGCACCAACTTTTGTCCCCGTCTTTTGAGGCACAGGCCCACTCTTAACGCTTCATGGCGGTCTGTGTGTGTGTGTGTTTTGTGCTCCCTCCCACCAGCTTTCCCCAGGAAAACCTGCTCTCTGCAGCTGAATCAGAGCAAATGTCCATTTGTGCTTTCGGCAGATGGACGTTTGCTCCAAATGAGCTTTAAAGAGCAGGTTTCACCGGAGCAGCTCTGGAAAGGTAAAAGGTAAAGGGACCCCTGACCATTAAGTCCAGTTGTGGCCAACTCAGGGGTTGCGGCGCTCATCTTGCTTTACTGGCTGAGGGAGCCGGCGTACAGCTTCCGGGTCATGTGGCCAGCAGGACTAAGCCGCTTCTGGTGAACCAGAGCAGCACACGGAAATGCCGTTTACCTTCCTGCCAGAGCGGTACCTATTTATCTTCTTGCACTTTGACGTGCTTTCGAACTGCTAGATTGGCAGGAGCAGAGACCGAGCAATGGGAGCTCACCCCGTTGCGGGGATTCGAACCGCTGGCCTTCTGATCAGAAAGTCCTAGGCTCTGTGGTTCAACCCACAGCGCCACCTGTGTCCCTCTGGAAAGGTAAGTGTGGCTAAATCCCAAATGAACATGTGCCAATCAGAGAGCAGGAAGGGGCACCTTGGAATTAGGGGTCCTTGGAGCAGGTCCGACCCTCAGAGGGGCGCAAATGGGAGGTGGTGGACTCTCCTTCCTTGGAGGTTGGGTGGCCATGTGCCAGGGACTTTTTAGCTGTGATTCTTACGCTGTCGGGGGCTTGGACTAGATGACTCTTGGGGTCCCTGCCAACTCTACAGTTCTGTGAATTGTTTTCCCCGGGGCTTTCCCAGGGCCGATGAAGGTGGGGGGTCCTCCCGGCTCCCCAGAGCCAAGACTGGGCCTGGGGGATGCACTCCCCCCCGCCTCCTCGCCCATGTGGGGCTGGAGCCTCTTTCATGGAGTTATGCCAAGAACGTTTTCCGGGGAAGCGGAGAAGGCAGGGGAGGGGGGAACTTAATCCTCTCCAAGGGCTGCAGAAAACAGACATGCAAATGGGGGCTTGCCAGCTCTTCAAGCGCCGCCGGCTTTCTTCGGGAATTACCGCCCGCCGAGCCCGGTGACGCTGACAGGCCGAGCCGCGGGGCTTGGCAGCGCAGCCGGCAGAGTGTGGGAAAGGGCGGCCGCCACGCGCCGGGCAAGGCGAGACTCGACGGGGAGGACCCGCTCCGGGCAGGTAATTCACAGAGAGTGGACAGAAGGAAGCTTTAAAGGGCTTTAAAGGGGAATAATAATAATAATGATAAATAATAATAATTTAAATTGACAGGTGGTGTTTCTCTAGGTGAGGGGTGGGGACTGTCATAACCAAAAAAATCAGCTGTATATCAACCACTGTTTTGCATTGATATATATTGCAAAAAAGGAAGATCAAAAGGAGAATGTTTTTTGGGGGGGCTTTCCACAGGGACGCTCTTCCTCCTCCCGTTCTTGCTCCTCTTCCTGGCAAAAGGGCTGCTGAGACCCCCCCCCCGTCTTGGGTGCCGGTGGGGGCTGTGACGTTGACGCTGCCGTGGGAATGTTCAGGGCGGCAGGAGAGGATATATTGTTTATTACTATCCTTCCTAACTTGCGCTAGCAAGATCCTTTACTTAGCAGAGCGCATTCCCCTTTACACAGGGGGGACCCCAGGGGCCATCTAGTCCAACCCCCTGCAAAGGATACAGGTTATAGAATCAAGGTTGGAGGCGCAGCAGCAGGAGGTTGGGCCAGGTGACCCCGAGGTCCCTTCCAACTCTGCAGTTCAAGAATGATCTAAGCCAGTGGTTTTCGACCAGGGTGCTGTGGCCCCCTGGGGTGCCTTGAATGATGCCCAGAGGTGCCATGGGCAACACTGGCCCCCGTGCCTCTTTCCTTCCCTCCTTCCTCTGATGCCCTCTGGGTTCGAATTCCCACTGGGTGCCCTTGGAGTCAACCTCACCTGCCTCGCAAGGTCGTTGTGAGGAGGAAATGGGGAGGAGGAAAACCATGCAAGCCACCCTGAGATCATTGGAAGATCAAGGTGGTATATCGATATAAGGTAAGGTAACGTGGGTGGTGCTGTGGTCTAAACCACTGAGCCTCTTGGGCTTGCTGCTCAGAAGGTCGGCAGTTCAAATCCCCGCAACGAGGTGAGCTCCCGTTGCTCCGTCCCAGCTCCTGCCCACCTAGAAGTTCAAAAGCACACCAGTGCAAGTAGATAAATAGGTACTGCTCCGGCAGGAAGGGAAACAGTGTTTCTGTGTGCTCTGGCTTCCATCACGGTGTCCTGTTGCTCCAGAAGCGGTTTAGTCCTGCTGGCCACATGACCCGGAAAGCTGTTTGTGGACAAACGCTGGCTCCCTCGGCCTGAAAGCGAGATGAGCGCCACAACCCCACAGTCGCCTTTGACTGGACTTAAACATCCAGGGGTCCTTTACTTTTTACCTTTATCTTTGTTATAAGAAAAAAGCTGCTCCTTTTCCCTTACGGGGTCCCCAAGAGCCCATCTAGAGTCCTTAAGTGGGTTCCCTATTGGTAGGAGAAGATAACAGAGGCCAAGCAGAGAATATTGAGAAGCAAAGCAGCTCATAAGCCTGATCTTTATTGAACTGTTGCAACAGGGTCCCCACTCACCACACGCAGGAGGGAGGAGGAAGCTAGAACAATGGTGTGCAAGCTCTTATATAGATTTTTGAAATTGCCCACCCTGTGGCCCAAGACCACCCCCAAAAACATTGTCACAGAAGGAGGCGGTCGGGCTCCAGCAGAAATCCTGCCTGCCAGGATACCTGACAATGGTCACTGACTGCATTACCTTGGCAGCCTGGCCATTCTTTTGTGATGGTCAATACTTTAGTTCCTGAATCCAGATCACAAGCTCACCCCATTCATACACAAATACACCCTTCAGACAGGATCTGTAAGCACAAAGACAATGGGGAGGCTGCCATTTGCCTCCCTTACTGCAGAGGAATATTTGAGGCCATTGCGAGAATCAGAAGGGCTTCAGGATTGTTCTCCTGTGCTATTTCAGACACGTGGTTTATATGTACTCATGTATGTTTTTGCCTTGTACATTTATGACCATATATTTTATAGATTTGAGACCTTAGAATTCTTATAGCACCTTTTATATAAATATACTACACTGTAAATTAAAAACCAAAATGAATGGAGAGCTTCCATATTCGGGGTGTGTGTGTGTGTGTGTGTACCTCTGAATACCCCTTGCTGTGTCTGGGGGACAACAGGGGAGGGGCTGCAGCCTGATTGGGTGAGCCAAGGCTTGTGCAGGAACTCAGAAGAAGGGGCCGCTGCCTTCAGGTGCTCCAAGGGCCCCCTTTGAAATCCAGAGGGTCTGCCGCAGTTGACACCATAGAATGGTAGAGCTGGAAGGGTTCCTGGGGGAGGGGTCCCTTGGCCTATGGTTTTCTTGCAGCTGGCGGGAGGGAAGAATTCTGCTTCCTCTTCCATTCAGGATTTCTGCCCTTGCACTGTTGTATATTAAACAGGGACTTTTCCAGATTGTCTCTTAACAAAAGGAATCGATGGTCGGTCTGGTGCAGAAGTGAGCTTGCTCCTCTTCAGCTACATAACTGAAGAGGAATATTCCTAGGAAGCTGCCATGGACAGAGTCAGTCCGGTGACCCATTGACCTCAGCATCGCCTGCACTGACCGGCAGCAGCTCTCCAGGGGTTCGGATGGGGGACACACACATTGCTAGGCCCCCCCAAGATGCTGCCCAGGACAGAAGACCTGCATGCAAAGCAGATGGTCCAATCCTGCGCTATGGAGACCCCTAGCCGCCTGCCTGGAAGGATGTGGGGCTGGTCTCCCTTTGGGAATGGGGCTGCAGGAAGGAGGTGAAAGGAAGATGCAGTCCAGCTGCAGGCGGAACAGCAGGGGCTTCCGAATTCTGAGAGAGGAACCTCCCCTCTCTGGAGGGGCCAGGTGGGCCCAGGTCCAGGTGTGTGTGGGGGGGGTTGCCACGGTGACAAGGGGATCGGGTGCTTAAGGCGCCTGTTCAGACGCTGCAACAGGGTGGCCCCCCAGCAAGGCCCGGAGCAGCCCATGGTGCCAGGTGAGCAAGTGGCCCTCCTTTTTGGGACAGAGGAGGGCAGGGATGGGCATGGGGGGCAGCTAGTCAAAACATGCAAAGAGCGAGATGGCTGGATCCGACCCAAGGTCCATCTGGGCCAGCGCCTGGAAACCCAACCTCCCCCAGCGGCCAACCCATTTTGTGGGGTCCAATGGAGGAAGCAGGGGGCTGGGCTGGGGGGCATGCCTGGGGGGGCAGTTGTCAGCGGGAGGGGCACCTTCCCTGGGGAGCCACATTCTGGGGGAAGGAGGCCAGGATTGGCCCCCAAGGCCTGGGGTGTCCCACCCGTCTAGTAGGACTTGGAATCCAGGAGAAAATTCTTGGAAAAGTCTTGCCAGGGGCTCAGGGATGAACTCACCTTTCCCGTGTTCTTCTCTTTGCAGTTCTGCTGCGGTTCCACATCCCTTCCCCAGGGGGTGAGTATTGGAGAAAACAAGAGCAGGCACTGGACCCTTCAGACCTGCCCCCTGCTGCCCGGGCTCTTTGCCCCCCACTCTGCACTCTCGGATGCAGAGAAGCCCTCTCCTCACGAGGAACTGACAGCCTGACTTTTGCATTTCAGCTGCTGGGGGATGAACAGCGCTACCTCCTGGGGGTCAGCCAGAGCTGCCAGGCAGTTGAGCTCAGGGGGCTCTGAACTCTGAAGTACTCCAAGCAGTAGCTGGCCCAAGCCATTCTGGTGAGTGATGGGTGGTGTGAGGGACCCCCATGGGGAGGGAGGGGTTTTGGGGAAAGGGGTTGTTCATCCCCCGGAGAGGAGGACTCTGCCGGCTTAGGGCATGGGGCTGCTATTCCCCAGGAAAGCCGAGCCTGGTCTTGGGGGTCAGAGCCATCCTCTGGAGGCCCCCAGAAAGAGCTGACTTTCCTCCTCTGTTCTCTTCCAGGACATCTTGGGGCCCTTGGAGCACTTGGGGATTGCCGCTTGACCCTTGACCTGGACTTGGAGGCCCTCCTCCAGCTGAGGTGAGTGGGGGTCTTGGGATGGACGGGGTTTCGGGGGGTGGGTGGGGGGCAGAACTCCAGGGGGAGCTCCGTGTGGGGAAGAGCAGGCAGGAGGGAGAAGGGGACAAGGGAGACGGGGAGGGGGCAATGTCTAACCCTATCCCCTTCATCTCTGCAGCATCATGAGGCCAAAGTACAACGGTGAGATGCTCAGCGCCATCCTTCACGGGACCCTGGAGGCTGTTCTTGGGGGCCCCCAAAAGGAGGAGGACAGAGAGGTATGTCCTTGGTCTGGACTTCCCTTCTTCTTCCTCAAACACATGCAGAATCTAACCCAGCACTCAACTTCTTTTCTCTCTTTTCCCGCAGGAACTGAAGGGGCGCTTCCGGCTCCTGCTGGGGAGTCTCCTGATGGAAGCCCCCAATCCTGGCACCCTTCTCCAGTTGCTCAGTGTAAGTGTCCCGATGGCTCTTGTGTGCTCCCCCCAACTTGTTCGGGGCTCGGGCCCTTGAGCCTGCCCTGCTGCTTTGGTCCCAACTGGCCCCAACTGAGACGCTCTTTCCGCCCGCAGGACCGCCGAGGATACGCCCTTGGCGAAACTGGGGAGGCTCAAACACTAACGGCCAGCAGCATTTCTCTGCTTCTGGCCATGGCACGGAAATTCCCCCAACTCAGAGTAAGTCCCTCACCTTCTTCTCTTCATTTCTCTGGTTGCTTCCATCCCTGAAAGAGCACATCCCCCAGCAACCTTTATTGCAGATGTTGCGCTGTGTGTCCCTGGGGGCCAGGATGAGGTCAGAGGCTCCTCTGCCCAGGAGGCTGCAGGGCCCAGGGAGGTCCTCTGGGACAAGGGATTGGGCCCAAGGCAGAGGGAGGCCTGTCCTTCCATTCTCTTGCACGCATTCAGGGTGGATTTTGTAGTATCATCTGACCCCGATTTTTCTTTGCAGATGACAGTAATTCAGCCAGACCTGGCCTGCTTCTGGAGGAAACCCAAAGAAGGTGAGCCCCACACCTTGGAGACAGCGAACTCCCTTGTCCCTTGTGTGCTTGAAGTTCCCTGCCTCTTGCTGGGAGTCCTGCAGGACCTGCTCCCTGCCTGGCAGACCTTCCCCACCTGGCCTGGGAGAGCAGCGCCTGGACTGACTCTCATTTTCATTCTCTTCCATCCAGATGACATCATCATCGAAGACACGTATTCAGTGCAGACCTCGGGCTCCGCTGGACACCAGAGAGAGGCCACTGGGTAAGGAGGAAGGTGGTTTTTCTCCGCTTGGTCTCATTCGGTTGGTTTTCATACCTGTCTCTGGGTTCTTTTCATCTTTTTGGGGGGCGGGACTGATGGGGCCAAGGGTCCAGAGGAGGGGGGATGTATAGGATCACCAAATTCTTGTCCACTTGCGAAGACTTCTGAATCTGCAGCTCCTGGAAATCTAGAGCCCGGTCAGAGGAATGAGAACCGACTGGTGAAAAGAGGAAAAAGAACTGGAGTCCTCCAAGCAGTAGATGGCCCAAGCCATTCTGGTGAGTGAGGATCCGAGAGGTTGGAGAGCAGCCATCTTTGACTGATGAAACTCCCTTGTTAGAAGGAGAAGGCATTTCTTTGGCTAAAGAGGAAGGGTGGAGATGCCAAGATCCACAGGATGATCCTGAGAAGATTCCCTCATTGGAAGGAGAAGAAATCTCTCGGACTAAAGGAGGGCTGTACAAATATAAAGAACAAGGAGGAGAGCAGACATGCAAGGAGACCCTGGAGGCCCTGAGAAGGCAGCTCTGCGGCTGTTGGGAAAATATGAAAGGGAGGAAGAACGGCAAAATTCCAGGTATATGGACACTATTCCTAAAATATTGCTGAAGGAACCTGCTGGCTCTATTTGGATATCCCAGTTGGCCATAGAGGCACCCATCCAGAGTGGCTTTTGTTGTATCATCTGACCTGGATTTTTTTTCCTCTGCAGAAGACAGTTGTTCAGCCGGAGCTGGCCTGCTTCTGGCCAAATCCAAAAGAAGGTGAGCCCCACACCTTGGGGACAGCGAACTCCCTTGTCCCTTGTTTGCTTTATGGTCTGTACCCAAGACTCACCTCTCAGGTCTTCTTGCTGGGAGTCCTGCAGGACCTGCTCCCTGCCTGGCATTTGGAAGAGGATCAGCACAGAGAGGTGTGTCCTTTGGACTTGTCTTTGCAAGGCTCTTACAGAATTCCAGTCAGGACTCAACCTCTCTTCTCTCTTCTTTTTCCACAGGAACTGAAGCGGCACTTCCAGCGCCTGCTGGGGGGTCTCCACTTTGGACATGGGCAGCGCAATCGTCCACACAACTTCCAGGCCATCCTAGAAGAAAAGAATAAGGAGGACAGGGAGGCATGAACTTAGTCTTGACTTCTCTTGACTTCTCTTGTCCCAGGTCATTGAGAGTTGCCAGGAAGTTGCGCTGAGAGGCTTCAGGGCCATTCAGACCTCCGAGCATCTGGCTGCAGAGGCCATTCTGGTTGTGTGAGGGACCCCCACAGGGAGGTGGGTGGGTGGGTGGGTGGGAGGGTCAGGGATGGAGTTTGGGGTTGGGGCCATCACCCTGACTTTTCTCCTTGGTGAGTTGTGTCTTTTGAATGGACGTGGTTGTGGTGGAGAGAAGCTCAGGGTGGGAAGAGCAGGCAGGAGGGGGCAAGGGGGACTCAGAGGAGGCAGCGTCTAAGCCTCTCACCTCCATCTCTTCAGCTTCATGACCTCTGCAGTGCAATAGTCCCCAGGACGTTTGAGGTACTCCTGGAGGAAGGAAAGGAGGTGGACAGGAAGATTTGTCATTAATTTAAACTTCTCTTGACATGGCTCTTTCTTCTTCCTCACACATTTCCACAATTGCACTCAGGACTCAAAATCTCTTCTCTCTTTCCCTCCTTGCCTTGAACATGGGCATCTGCCACAGGAACTGAAATGGCACTTCCACCATCTGCTTTGACAGAGACCCCCAATGCTTCGCACCTCCTCCTCCTCCTGCTTAATGTAAGTGTCCTGACGGCATTGGAGATGATAAAGGAGTGCCAGGGACTCTGTGGTGGGGGCAATGGAGGGCCGCTTTGGCCCAGACTGGCCCCTGACTCGGAGATGCTCTTTCTTCCCGCAGGACCTCCAATGTTACACCCTAAAGGAAAGTGGGGAGCCAAAAAACCTGGCATCTAGCACCATCTCTTCACCGCTGGCCTTTGCCTGAAGGTTCCCCCGTCTCAGAGCAAGTAGCTCTCCTTCGTGGATTCAGTCCTTTGAACACTTCCATCTCCCCAAGAGGCTCCCAAAGCTACTCATCCTCTGCAGTTGATAACGGACCTAACTGAAAAAACGGCTTACTCTTCTGGTGACATCTGAGAATTCTAGACTGTTGGAATGTTCAGGGTGGCAGGAGAGGATATATTGTTTATTAGTATCCTTCCTAACTTGCGCTAGCAAGTTCCTTCACTTAGCAGAGTGAATTCCCCTTTTGTTGTTGTTTAGTCGTTTAGTCGTGTCCAACTCTTCATGACCCCGTGGACCAGAGCAGTTTGGTCAAACTCATGTTCGTAGCTTTGAGAACACTGTCCCACCATTTCATCCTCTGTCGTCCCCTTCTCCTTGTGCCCTCCATCTTTCCCAACATCAGGGTCTTTTCCAGGCAGTCTTCTCTTCTCATGAGGTCATTGGAGCCTCAGCTTCAGGATCTGTCCTTCCAGTGAGCACTCAGGGCTGATTTCCTTCAGAATGGAGAGGTTGGATCTTCTCGCAGTCCTTGGGCCTCTCAAGAGTCTCCTCCAGCACCATAATTCAGAAGCATCCATTCTCCATCGATCAGCCTTCTTGATGGTCCAACTCTCGCTTCCACACATCACTACTGGGAAAACCAGAGCTTTTACTAGACAGACCTTTGTTGGCAAAGTGATGTCTCTTCTTTTTAAGATGCTGTCTAGGTTTGTCATTGCTTTTCTCCCAAGAAGCAGGCGTCTTTTAATTTCGTGACTGCTGTCACCATCTGCAGTGATCATGGAGCCCAAGAAGGTAAAATCTGTCACTGCCTCCATTTCTTCCCCTTCTATTTGCCAGGAGGTGATGGGACCAGTGGCCATGAACTTCACTTTTTTGATGTTGAGGCATTCCCCTTTACGCAGCAGAAAACTAGCTGTGAGTTTTTTAAGACAATATGCAATTCCATCTGGCTTGTACAGATTGAAATGTGTTGTAATATTTTTCTGGTAAGACCGCTTGAATCCCTCCTAAAAGAATAAAGACACCACAGTCTTATTCATAAGCAATAAAAAGAAAGTTTACTCACAACCAGGCAGAGCAGAGTGTGGTCCCTGAAGGCAGTCTTAAGGCTGAAAGTTGCAAACGTATAAAAACGGGTTTACCCCATAAGGGAGATTTACCTAGTGACTGCAGGCTAGCAGTTTGGGAATTTCGCAGGACGAAAGGAAGATGGGAAAGAGGGAGAGTGGCAGCATGCCTTGTCCTTTGACCAGGTCTGGAAAGGTCATGCCCATCCACTAGTCACAGGAACAGGAAGTTTCGACTGGCTGGACCGAACATTCCCTTGCATGTCCACTCTAGCAAAACAAGGAATGTTGTATTTGACTGCTTCCAGTGGGTTACATCCCACAGCTGCCCCCCTCCCAAGGGATCCCTCTACTGTTCACAAGCCCCCTTAGAGAATCCCTCCCCTACCTTTTCCTTTGTGCCAAGGACGGAAGACAAAGGCTCCCTCCCCAAGGAATGTGGAGCCTGCAACCCAAAAGGGGAGGCCTGTTTCTGGTGCTGAGCAAAAGGGGGTGAGTCAGGCCAGGCCCAGGGGAGGCTGATCTGTCGGGGCAGATGGGGCACCCCCCCCAAGCTCAGGCTGCCCTCGGCCAGCTCCTACTTGCCTGACCTCTTGCTTGTGCCCAGTCTGGGAGCGGCTCTGACTCTCCTGTCATGAGCTGGTTGGACGCAGAGGAAGGGGGGAACCAGCTGGGGAACCATCAAGGGAAGAAGGCTCACAGCCTGGGAAGTGATGGTGGGACAATGATCAGTAGTCAGAGGGAGAAGAGGGAAAGGATTGGGAAGAGGAGAGGTGTTGGAAGCTGAAGAGGGAACAGGGCTTAGTGAGCAGGGAGAGGCTGTGGCAGAGAGCAGTGCAGACTCAGAGGCTGAAGCAGGGGAGGAGGGAGGCAGAGAGGAGGGAAGCAGTGAAGAGTCAATGGTGTCTTCCCCCTTGTGCTGGTCCTGTGGGTTACCTGAGAGGCGAGGTACAAGGTCAAAGATGCAACGTAGAGGCAGTTGGTAGTAGCTGAAGCTGGGTGCAGGGCAGGGAGTCGGGTGAAGTCAGGAACAGGCTTGCAAGCAGGAAGCCAGGGCAGGTCAGGAGCTCAGGCAGGAACTAGCAACCAACAATGTTGCTTCCGCAACCTGGGACTGGGCTGGCCGGCTTTTATCTGCCACGAGGCATACGGTGGCCACGATCCTCAGGTGACTCGCCTCTCCTGGCCTGGAGGCGAGCATTCCTCCTGCGGGAACTGAGTTCCTGCGGGAACTGAGTGCCCTGAGCCTCTGCAGCTCAGGAGAGGCTGGAGGGTTACCGGACCCAGAGGCAACCTCACCTTCCTCTGACGGGGCTGAGAGTGGAGCACCAGCCGGCAATGGGTCCTCCATCACCTCAGGAGCCAGAGCAGGCTCAGCTGAAGCCTGCACCTGAGAACCCAGCACAGGTGAGGACCCTTCAGGCTCATGCCCTAGGCCCAGCTCAGCTGGTTCTGGAGGCAGGGAATCCTGTGCAGGCTGGGATCCCTCAGGTTCAGCATCTGAGTCCGAATCCCAGGCCATCGCACCTCTCCTGCTGCGGCAAGCTCCCTTCCACTGGGTCTCCAAGAACCAGAAAAGGAATGAAATGGGAGGAGCGAAGGCAGACTAGATGTAGGCGGAGTGTCCTGAATGCACCAGCTCCCAGGGTAGATTTACAGGCAGCTGGAAAAAGCAGGCAGTAAGAGAGGGTTAAACGCAAGACTGGATGAGCATAGCTGAGAGTCGGCTCCCCAACCCTTAGGAATGCCAACTGATAACAGCTCTGATGGCAGCCAGCCAGCAGTTTGTCAGCCAACCAGTGAAGTTCCAACTACAGAGACTGAAATCAGTCATAGCCCAGAGTGCGGGAACAACCACGGAAGTTCATTGTCCGGAAATGAGGAAGGGGAGGGAGCTGACCCGCTTAGTCAAAGGTCTAGGAGTATAGGGGGTCTTCAAGACAGAACGTGTCACAAGAGAGGACTGGGCTGCTTTTGGCTCCACTGGAAGAAGCCTCCTTGGTAGGGACATCTTTGATTTATGGACGGACGGCTGCGCTTGCCGCTCCAGTTGAACTCTTTGTTTGTTTGTTTTTTACAATAAATCTCCTTTCCAATTAACCACGCTTGTTTGTTATCAAGACTCCCTGACACGCAGCCTCCGATTGCTTGGCAAAAGCACTGGGGAGGAGGGGAGTTAGATGGCAGAACGTTTGGCCTCAGCAACTGTCAGTCTCGGCTATTGTCAAAAGGATTCCAATTCATGGTCGCTGCCAAAGGGAACATGGGGCTTTTCCTAGGATGGGGAACAGGATTCTCTCCTCCTCCTGCTCCTCCTCCTCTTCTCCTCCTCCTCCTCCATCCTTCTCTTCCTCCTCCTCCTCCTCCTCTCCTCCTCCTCCTCCTCCATCCTTCTCTTCCTCTTCATGAAGGGCCTAAAATCCCAGGAGCAGAGCTTGGGTGGGTGAGTGGGTGAGGGGCTGACAGACCAGTCCTGGCCTCCCCATGGCCTCCTCCATCCCTTCCCACCCTTTTCTCCCTCTCTTTCCTTCCAGGTCCCCTCTAGGAGGCCTGTCAGGAGAGGGAACTTCAGCCCCATGGAGAGGCAAATGGAATCTAGCAGCCCCCCAAGCGACTCGCCCCCCTCCGCTGCCTGCCAGCCCCACATTATTAATGAATTGCCTGTTTATTTGTGACCTGCGCTGGTGACCCATGAATCGATGGATGAACCTCCGGGGAACTCTGGGGTCACGCGCTGCCTTCAGCCAGGCCAGGGATGGAGACTCCCAGGAGACAAAAAGGCCTTGGATGCTTGATGCCGGGCTCTGGCTAAGGAAGGCCCCAATCCCGGGTGGAGTTTGGCACATGGCGGCCTGGAGCATTTTAAAAAATTATTATTATTATTATTATTATTATTATTATTATTATTATTATCATCATCATCATCATCCAAGATGGCTTTGGCATCAATGCTTCTGAATCTCAGTTGCTGGAAACCCTAGGGAGAGAGAATTGCTTCCATGCTCAGATCTTGTTTGCTGGTTTCCCACTGGGGCATCTGGTCGGCCACTGGGAGAAGAGGCGGCTGGACTAGATGAGCCCCCTGTGGCCTGATCCAGCGGCCTCTTCCCATGTTCTTCAACAGCACTTTTTGGGCACAAAGCTAGTGTCAGCCGAAGTGCATCCCAGTGGCGCTGGCTCTCAGACACACTTCCTTCCTATATTTGGGGAGATGTGGCGGCCTGCAGCTGCGCTCAGGAGACGGCTTGGTGGGCAGCGGCCGAGGCAGACAGCCACCCCCTTGCCCCCGGCACGCTCCCTTTCCGGCCCAACGTGCCCCGAGTGCTTTTGAGGGTGGCGAGGAGAAGCATGGCATTTTGAACCCTGGAGCAGCTGCCTGCCTTGCACCAGGTCCCCCATGCGGCAGCGGCAGGAGCGGGTGCCCACGTGGCCCACGTTCTGTCCCTGGAGTCTCCTTTGGTATTTACCAAGCAGCCTTGGCAGGGCCTCCTCACCACTCGGGGCAGGGAGAAAGCTATAAGCCTTCCCTTCCCGCCTATCGGGTTTCTGCCCCACTTACAGAGGCAGCACATTCATTCCTGGGCGGGGGAAGAGGAGCTCCCCTCTTGCCTCTCCCCCCCCCCCACACCCATGAAAGCTCCCCAGGGGGCAGAAGGAGGGACTCTTCCTTCCATCCTCCGAGAGCCTCCAGCCAAAATGGGAGGCAAGAGGCAGGAAGCCTGGGGAGGAGCAGAGGAGGTTTTTGCCTTATTCTGAGTCGGGGCCCTGGGCCGCCTAGGGTTTTGTGGGGGCACCCTTGGGTTCCATAAACTCCCCCACCTACAAAAAGCATTATTCAGAACAGTGGTTTGCAAGACCCACCGATTCAGAACGGTGACAATAATTGCGCATTTATTAAAAATCCATAGAATCCCAGAATTGTGGAATTGGGTCCTCTAGCCTGACACCCCTGCAGGGCAGGAAGAAGACGACTTAGTTTAATTAATTCCACAAAATGGAATTGATCCAGCAATGCAGCTTTTCAAAGTCTGCTAGTCATTTGCACCTCCAGCAACCCCCTGCTGCCCCCTTGCCTTGTCCTGACCCCCAAGGAATCCCCCCCCCCGAAGAAGCGCCACTCCCTTTGGAATCCACTGGCCTAGACTTGGGGTTTCAGGAAGGAGAGATTCCCAGTCTTATCTGGAGACACTGCCAGGGACACTGGGATGGCCCAGTCAGCAGAACAAGAGGCACAATCTCAAGGTTGTGGGTTAGAGACCTGGGTTGGGCAAAAGAGTCCTGCATTGCAGGGGGTTGGTCTAGATGACCCTCAGGGTCCCTTCTAACTCTCCAGATTCAGCCTGGAGCCTTCTGCATGCAGTGGCGTAGCATGGGTTGCCAGCGCCCGGGGCCGTGCGGAGGTGGGTGGGGTGGGGGGAAACAGACATGAGTGCGCATGAGCATTCAACTGTCTAATGGCGTCTGGGTCACCCAGGAGATTGCAGCCACAGAGATAAGAAAAGATGAGTCTTTCCATTGTCTGGAGAGGTCGCTTCCTGGTTCGCATGGAGAAGTCGTTTTCAACGGTGCCTGGCGACGGAAACGTGCAGCTGTATGGAGGCAGCCCTGGGTCCTGACATTTTTGTGCCCCTGAGAATCTTGTGCCTGGGGCAGCCACCCCTGAGGCCCACCCCACGCTATGCCACTGTCCGCCTGCAGTGTGGGTGTTCTGCTCACAGAGCCCCAACCCTGGACTGGTTTCCCTTTTGCACCAGGTCACTGGAGTGGGGCAGCTGCATTGCTGCAGAATCCAGGGGGCAGGGGGGGCGTCCGTGAAAGCTCCTCCTCCCTGCTTTCTGGATGTGGGAAGGAAGTGAAGATGCCAGGGAGAAGGACCCTGGCATGGAAAGGCCCTTTGCCCGGTGCTTAGGTGTGCCTTGGCGCATCTCGTCAGGTCCTTTGCAGAATAAAGCGGCTGCAAACTCCCCTACGATCGGAGGAGCCGCCTCTTCTGCTGCAGCCATCAGGGCCCAAGAGGCTTTGTTTTTTGAACAGTCACAGTGACAAATGTCCGTGGGGGGGGGGACTGAGGCATGCATTTGCATACAATTTGCATTTGCTAAAGTATATGCATAGATCCAAATGTAGGTTTCAAATGTCACGGAAGGCCAAGCAGCTCTTTCCCTCTCCAATTATCCACAGGTGATTCTTTTTTTAAAAAGAAATCATATTGGTTCCTCTTCCATTTGTTTGACCCCGACTAAATCCCCAGCAGCTCCTGCTCAAAAGCAATTCAATTCCCCTTCTGTGCCCCTAATTCATTACGCCCCACCCAAAATTCATGTCTAGATCAAGTCAAATTAATTTCATTTCCCCAGATTTAATTCTCCCAGCATCTTCCTTCCTTCCTTCCTTCCTTCCTTCCTTCCTTCCTTCCTTCCTTCCTTCCTTCCTTCCTTCCTTCCTTCTTTCTTTCTTTCTTTCTTTCTTTCTTTCTTTCTTTCTTTCTTTCTTTCTTTCTTTCTTTCTTTCTCTGCTTGATTGTCAGAAAACTTCTAAGGGGCTTATAAAAACACAATCCTTTCATTTTCACTCAAATTCATTACCCACCCAGCAGCACTTGGGAGAAGATTTGTCCCCCATTCCTCACCCCCCCACCCCGGAATGGTTCACACATGCTGAGATTCCTGCATTGCAGGGGTTGGGCTAGATGACCCTCGGGTTCCCTTCCACCTCTACACTTCTAGGATTCCATGCACCCTCCGTGGAGCAGAGGCCCTGACTGTGCAAGATGCCGGGGTCTCCAAAGGCTCGAGTCCCCGTCCCATGGGGCTGGCCCCCTAGAAACCGACACCCTGCCTGGGGCATGCCTTGCCCTCAGCTGCTAATCCCGTCTGCCTTGACGCTGCCCAGGGTATCGTCTTGCCGCTGATCCCTGCTTACCGAGCAAATTGCTGAGATGACCACGGCCGCCCTGAGCCCCCGACGGCCCGTCTCGGGTTCGAGGCACCTGCTGTCTCAAGGCGGCCAAGGAACTTGTCCCAGGAGCTGCCCGGCACGCTTGCCTGAAGCCAGCGGGGAGGTCAGCAAGCAGCTGGCAGGTCCCATTCAGGGAAGGAGCACAGCTCCAAAACTCGGCTTCCCAGCTGAGCGGCTGCTGGCGCCCAGCACCCTGAGCAGCCTGGACAGGATGGGTGCCGGCCGCTCCCAAGGGCGCTCTGGAAGTCAGGCCTGCAGATGCTTCCGCCAGTGGGGAGGCTGGTAGACGCCCAGTGAAGATGAATGCTGGAAGGTGGAGGACAGAGAAAAGGAAGGTCTTCTTCACAAGGCACAGAGGTTTTTTATTATTATTATTTAAATATTTTATTTTTTAGGTAAAGGTAAAGGGACCCCTGACCGTTAGGTCCAGTCGTGGCCGACTCTGGGGTTGCGGCGCTCATCTCGCTTTATTGGCCGAGGGAGCCGGCGTACAGCTTCCGGGTCATGTGGCCAGCAGGACTAAGCCGCTTCTGGTGAACCAGAGCAGCGCACGGAAACGCCGATTACCTTCCCGCCAGAGCGGTACCTATTTATCTACTTGCACTCTGACGTGCTTTCGAACTGCTAGGTTGGCAGGACCAGGGACTGAGCAACGGGAGCTCACCCCGTCGAGGGGATTCGAACCACCGACCTTCTGATCGGCAAGTCATAGGCTCTGTGGTTTAACCCACAGCACCACCTGCATCCCTATTTTATTTTTTACCAACCACCAAAACACAGTGAAACCCTGCAGGCGGCTGATACATTGGATATACAATATTCAGTAATATACATATTCAGTAATATACATATTCAATAATATTCCTCAATAACATATTCAAATCAACCATATGTACACTTCTTTATACCTTAACACTCCTCCCTCCACAAGGTTTATTTAACTTTTAACATTTTAATTGCCCCAAATTGTTCAAACCTACCCAAATAATTCAGTATCTTCTCAAACCAATCCTTCTCTTTCTCGCTGACCTTAAGCCCTTTCATTCTATGTATCTTCACAGTTAGGTATTCTAAAATTATAATATTATTCAGTTTTTTCCTTCATTGGTTCACCTGTAGCTTCTGCATTTTTCCAATTACTCGCTATAACCTGTCTCGCTGCAATTACCATCAATTTTACCCATTTGCATTCCTCTTTTGTTTTTAACTCGGTACTACTCAGGGTAATAAGAACCTCTCGGATAATCCAGGAACAGGGGTTGAAGCTGATACAAAATGGTATTATACACCGGTAAGGTTATATCATATTACAAAATCTGGAAGTAAGAATTGCTGGAGGAAATGTGGAGTGATGGGAACATACAGTCATATGTGGTGGGATTGTCTGTTAGTTAATGAATTTTGGAATTTTGGATTGGTGTAGAAATATTGGGAATTGTGGGAAGGAATGTGGAAATAACTAAACATAAGGCACAGAGTTAAACTCTGGAACTCCCTGCCACAGGAGGCAGGGATGGCCACCAACTGGGATGGTTTTAAAAGAGGATTAGGTGCATTCGTAGAGGAGGAGAGAGCTATTGATGGCTCCCAGCCAGGATGTCTGGGCTCTGCCCTCCTTCATGAGGCAGCAAGGCTTCTGAAGTCACAGGGAGGGAGAGTTGCTCTTGTGCTCAGATTCTGTTTGGGGGTTGGAGGCTGGACTAGATGGGCCTTTGGCCTCATCAAGAAGGAATCTACTTATGTCTTTATCTTGTGAACTGCCCTGACATCTTTAGATGAAGGCCAGTATATAAATTTAATAAATAATAATAACAATCAGGCCTTTCTTTAGCTGGAACTCGCTGGAATACGGTTATAAGTGATCAAGAGGGGGGTTCATGGTGAGTCCAGGCACCTCTTTTTGTAGAAAAATAGCAATAATAATACTGTAATAATAATAATAATATAGCTTGATTTTATTATGGGAACCTCCCTGAGACCCCCAGGTATAGGGCAATATATAAATTCAGATAATAATAATAATATTAATAATAATAATAATAATAATAATAATAATAATAATAATAATAATGTTTTTATGTTCAAAGTGCTTTAGCAGCAGAGGCAGAAAATCCAAAGGAAAACCACCCTGACACACTTCAAGGAAATATAATATGTTATATAAAATATAAAATAATAATTGCCACTTTAAAAATCCCCAAAGTATTCGACTTAAGGCAGAGACCCCAATCTTTGTTCAGAGAGCTCAGCTGCAAGCAAAGAAGTCCCTTGGGGTGGGCTGGCCCCGGACACCCCAAAGGGCTTACAGTCCAGATTCCAGTAATAAGAGCCAGTGTGCCAATAAAATAAAATAAAATAAAATAAAATAAAATAAAATAAAATAAAATAAAATAGCCAGTGTGATTTAGTGGTTAGAGTTCTGGAATAGGACCTGGGAGACCCGGGTTCAAATCCCTCACTTGGCTGTGGAGCCCACTGGGCGACCTTGGTCACCGCCTCTCAGCTTAACCTACCTCTCAGGGATGTTTTGGGAATAAAATTGGTAGGAGAAGCACGCAGGCCACCTTAAGCTCCCTGGAGGAAAAGTGGGGTGTACCGTGTACACGTAATCAATCAATGTGAAAAGCACATCACGAGGGAGACTCCCCCTGCTCCCGCCTCCCAGTGTCCTCACCTATGAATGCCCAGAGCCTGGCCTTCATGGGCTCTTTCTAAATTCCCAGGGACGCCTCCTCCACCCCCTTCCCCCCCGCTCTCATTCATAGAATCCTAGAGCTGGAAGGCTCATCCAGTCCAACCCCTTGCAAGGGCAGGGCCTCCTGCCTGGTGGCCCCAGGTGCTCCATGAATGGTGAACAAGGGTCCAGGCGTGGGCTGGTCTCCCAAATCTGGGCAGGAGGACTCCCAACAGCAAGGGAGCAGGAATACAGCCATGAGCGAGACGATTTCGGAGCACTCTGGACTGAAATGAGTCATGACTATTAATCATCCCATGGCAACGTTGACTGGAATCCTCCTTTAACTGTCCAGGAAAGGAGCTGCCTTTGGCGGATTGGGGGGGGGGGACTATTTAGGAGAAAGAAGGAAAGGGAGTCAGCCAAATACCTTCAGGCAGTTCTGCAGTCAGCTCTGAGCATTTGGGAATCATTGAACAGTAGATTTCTATGCAGGAGTCACGGCTATTCCCAGTATAGAAATTGCCACTCACATGACCTGCAGCTTTCCAAACTGGCTGTTGTGGGTGTGCTTAAGGAAGATGGGGGGGGGGGGCAGCCGAAGAGCCAGAGCTCAGGGGCCGCCAAGCAGGACTGCCTGGGGGCTGAGTGTGCGCATTTCGACACAGGTGTGTGACGGATTTCGGGAAGAGCCTTGGCTCTCATTGCAAAACCAAAAGGGGAGAATGGTGGAGAAAAGGGATTTGCTCCCGGGTTCCCCAACCTGGGCATCTGGTTGGCTCCTGTGAGAACAGGATTCTGGAGGAGATGGGCCATGGGCCTGATCCGGCAGGTGCTCTTCTGATGCTCTGGGGCCTGCGGCTTCTTCCACTGAGATAAGAGGCTGGTGGGCTTTGCCTGACTCCACCTCTTTCCGATCTCCCTGTGTTTATGGAGTCTGCCTCCCCCACTTCCCAGTCCATTAACATTCCCCATGGACCAGGTAAGTGGGGCTTCCTCCCTTATCAGGGCCCAGATGAAGGTGAGGGAGCAGCAGGGTCGCATCCTGGCTCCCGTTCATGGGCAGACTCCAGTGGCACAAAGCATGGCCCTGTGGCAGCCACACCTCGGACCTTTCTTAAATCTCGTAAAGGCCTTCTGGCCTAGCAGCTTGGGCAAACGTGCACTACTAACTGTGCCTAATGCACCTAGTTAACCTTTGGAACTCACTCCCACAGGAAATAGGTATGACCACCAACTCAGAGGGCTTTAAAAGGCTATTGATGGCTACTAGCCACAATGGCTATGGTCCACCTGCGTGGTCAGAGACAGCAATTTTCTGGGAGGGGGCTCTGGTGCTCAAATATTGCTTGCCGGTTTCCCTTGGGGACACCTGGTTGGTCACAGGGAGAACAAGAGGCTGAGCTAGGTGTGCCATGGGCCTGATCCAGGAGATGCTCCTCTTACAAGGAGTAGCGATGAGCAGAGAGGACCAAGCCATTTGCCCATCCTCCTTCTCTCTCCCTCTCTTTCAAGGGAACCCCCACATTCCCCCAAACCCCCACAAGATGCCAGCTGCCAAATCTATTATTCCCTTTGCCAAGCCCTCTCTACCCAACGTGGCCGTGGGACTTTTCGGAGCAGAGATGGAGGCCCTTGTGGATGTTCCCTAGGGAAGCATGGATGGACCCCTGCTTCCAGGGAGGAGCCCTCTATCAGCCGCTTCCATCAGCAGGATGCAGACCCAGAGCAAAGACCCCCCTTCTCCCCCCCCTTCCCCGTGGAAGTGATAAGGTACAAAGTCAGCCATGGAGTTGGGCCGAGAGATAAGCAGGTGGCAGCGGCTGGGCCTCTTTGCAGATCTGGCAGCTGTAAACAGAGATATCCCTTGCAATGACTCCCTGGAAGCAATGTGGATTTGATATCCCTGCTCAGGAACAGCCTATCTCCTCCCTGGCCCCACTCTGTGGCTGAAACAGAGCCTGATCTGCTGGATATTTATCTGCTGGGGCTGCCTGGCTGGATCCAGCAGCTTTGCACAAAGAGAGGGAAGGCTTTGCTGAGACCAGGAACACAAAACAGGCACCATTCGGTCCAAGGAGAAGCAGGGCTGCAATTCTTCAGGGCACCACAGGGGAAACAGAGTGTTTGGGTGAAGGTGCAGAGCAGGGGTAGGCAACCTAAGGCCCGGGGGCCAGATGCGGCCCAATCACCTTCTCAATGCGGCCCGCAGACAGTTCAGGAATCAGTGTGTTTTTACATGCGTAGAATGTGTCCTTTTATTTAAAATGCATCTCTGGGCTATTTGTGGGGCATAGGAATTGTTCAGTCCCCCCCACCCCCCCAATATAGTCCGGCCCACCACATGGTCTGAGGGATGGTGGACCGGCCCACGGATGAAAAAGGTTGCTGACCCCTGGCGCAGAGTGCCTTTCCATTGCTTCTGGGGAATAATAATATTTTTGTTATTTATACCCTGCCCATCTAGCTGGGTTTCCCCAGCCACTCTGTAGTAACTATGATGAGCCCCAAGATGCTCAGAAGCCTGGCCTCCAGGTCCAGGGACTCTCCGTTCAGAAGCCCAGAACTGAACTGGTGTCTCAGTTGGACTGGTCTTAAACAAAAGTTCATTTTGGAGGAGGAGGAGGAGGAGGAGGAGGAAGGTAAATGCAGGGCAGTTCAGAGTCCCACAAAGAGGGAGCTATTAAGACCTATTGGCTTCCTGCATCCTGTGGTTTGCCTCTCAGATTTCACCTGGCTGCTTCAGTGTCACCGCAATAGCATCCTTCTTCATGCAGTTAAACTGTGGAACTCCCTTCTGCAGGAGGAAGAGATGGCCACCAAGGAGGAGACAAATTCATGGAGGAGGAGAGGGATGTCAGCGGCCACCAGCCATGATGGCTGCTCTGCCCTGCCTTCAAGGTCAGAGGTAGCAACGCTTCTGAATCCCAGTTGCTGGAAACCACAGGAGGGGAAAGTGTTGCTCTTGTGTTCGAATCCTGCTTGCTGGTTCCACACAGGCAACTGCTGGGCCACTGGCTCTCAGGCTGGAAATCGCTGAGGGAGAAGCAGCTGCGGTAGCTGCTCCGACTGTACCATGTCACCAAAGGAGGAGGATGATGATGATGAGGAGGAGGAGGATGCAGCCAAGTCAGCCAAGAGGACCAGGACCCCGTCAACAAGTCCAGTGGCAAAGACTAGAGGATGAAGTGGTCCAAAGGGAAAGTAAGAGGCAAGCTGAACCACCTTGTTCTGTTTGACAAAGCAACTTAGTGCAAGCTGTGCAAGGAGGTGCCAAAGGACAAACTCATCCCGCCAGCCGTGGTCTCTGGAAGGCTGGAGACCTGAGGCTCCAGGAGCTTCTCAGCAAAGGCCTGGTCAAACTGTGTCCAAGCACAGGCATCTGCACCCAAAACACCAAGGGGTGTGTGTGCACCAGCTGCTGGGAAGGACGCATGAAAGGTTCTTTGGTGGTTTTTAGACTCTGTACATCACAAAAATAGAATAATTTGAACTCCTGGAAGAAAACAACTGTTGGGCCCCTGAGAGAAGAGGATGTTGCCCTGACTAGATGGGCCATTGGCTTGACCCAGCAGGCTCTTCCTGTGTTCTCAAATGTGTGCCCTTGCTGCCCTCAGAACTGGTCCTGACTGAATCCTCTGCTTTAGCCCCCTTTGCCATTGAAAAGATGCCCCTTGTGTTTTGATGTGGCTCAGCTCTGCCCCCTGGAGGGTCTGGGATTCTTCCCTCCTGATGTGACTCTTGAATAGACAGCGATTCACTGCATTGTCTCCGAATACACAACCTCCAGTTTAGCCCTGATAAACAAGGGCTCAGCTGATCTGAACCGGGCATAACTTTTGTAATGTAAATTCAGGATTATTCGGGTGGTGGAAATAGCTCTTTAGTAGTTTTTGGGTTGGCCTCAGAGACTACATTTTCCATTGGGAGGAACACCAAAGCATTCTGGCTTTTCCTGGCCTCAGGTGCCCAAGAATGCAGAGTAAGTTATATACAGAGTGACTGTCCCCCAAGCTCTTCCATAGGTGAGTAGGGATTTGAACCCGGATCTCCCAGATCCTAGTTTGATGCTCTAACCACTACACCACACTGGCTCTCTTATTATGTTCTTGGTTGGTGCTTCTCATCCATACAGCATCCACATGATGACATCTCCACCACAATGCCAGCATTTGCTCTCTTTTGTTCTACATTAAATCAGGATTCCTTCTTAGAGCAGAAAAACTGCTACGCAGAAATCACCCACGATTTGGGTGGCCGTCTGTCAAGGATACTTTTGCTGCGATTCCCGCATCTCAGTGGGTTGCCCTTGTTGACACTTGGAGTCTCTTCTAACTCTACAGTTCTAGGATTTTGATTCATAATATATTCCACCGTTGCTGGCATGGAAGCTGCTAAGCGCATTCTTGTTCTATTTGGGGGGTGAGCGGTTTGTTGTGCTTGTGGTGACGCTTCCGTGGGTGACCTCCGATGTCACTCTCCTGCTGCCGTTCCCTCCTCAGCCCAGCCCAGCCGGTTTCATTGCCAAAGAGGAGCAGCTCTTCCTCTTAGCACCAAGGGCAGCCGTGTGGGAGGCTCTCTGGAATTTCAACAGCTCCGCTCCAAGGAGTCACTCTTTCCAGATCTCCATACAGGTTGGGGATTAATTACCTTGGAGACTGTAACCGCAGTACATACGCCAGGATTATTATTGTTTTTAAATGCTTTTGTGACAGAGATCTTGCACAAGACCTCTTTATCAGGACGTCAGCAGAGCTAAATGTCAGTCTTGTGCAAGACCTGGGTGTGAAGGCTTTATAGAAGCCACATGGACATCACAGAATGGTAGAGTTGGAAGGGACCCTCGAGAGTCATTTAGTTCAACCTCCTACAATGCCAGAATCACAGCTCAAGATCCCTGACAGATGGCCCTCTAACCTCTGTTTAAAAACCTCCTAGGAAGGAGAGTCCACCACCTTCCAAGGGAGTCCATTCCACTGCCAAACAGAAAGTTATTCCTGATGTTTAATCAGAATCTCCTTTCTTGTAACTTGAAGCCATTGGATCGGGTCCTCCCCTCCAGAGCAGGAGGAAACAAAATTGTTCCCTCTTCCGTGTGACAGCCCTTGAGATATTTGGAGATGGCTCTCCTATCTCCTCTCAGTCTCCTCTTTTCCAGGCTCAACTTCCCCAGCTCCTTCAACCATTCCTCATAAGGCTTAGTTTCCATCTTGGTTGCCCTCCTTTGCCCACCTTCCAGCTCGTCAACATCCTTCTTAAATTGTGGCACCCAGAAAAGTATTCCAGGTGTGGTCTGACCAAGGCAGAAGAGAGTGGGACTTCCCTTGATCTGGCCACTCGACTTCTGTTAATGCAGTCTAGAATTGTTGTTGTTGTTTAGTCGTTTAGTCGTGTCCGACTCTTCGTGACCCCATGGACCAGAGCACGCCAGGCATTTCTGTCCTCCACTGCCTCCTGCAGTTTGGTCAAACTCATGCTGGTAGCTTGCAGAACACTATCCAACCATCTCGTCCTCTGTTGTCCCCTTCTCCTTGCGCCCTCCATCTTTCCCAACATCAGGGTCTTTTCCAGGGAGTCTTCTCTTCTCCTGAGGTGGCCAAAGTATTGGAGCCTCAGCTTCAGGATCTGTCCTTCCAGTGAGCACTCAGGGCTGA